>NW_020799097.1:19502039-19511201 GCF_003259725.1 Athene cunicularia
CCCCCCCCCCCCGTCAATGTAATTTTTAGCCTGAGAGGGCCTTTTTCAGAGTTGCTGTCCTTCGTCTTGAAAACACTCTCATTACAATCGTTCCTGTTTTTCTTTGCACTGATGTAAGTTGGTCACGTCTGCTTTATGGCTCTGTAATCAGGTGCTCTACGCTAAAATCACCTAAAACGTACTTCGAGACAGGCCTGTGAGAGAGAGGCATGTGAAATGACTTCAGAACAGAAAACGTTGTTTGTTGCTGCTTATGCTTTGGACTTCTTGTTTAACGCATCCTCCAGCAGGTAGTTGCTCCCCCAGCTTTTGCTTAAGGTCTTTGTTCCTGCTGTAGTGAAAGATACTGACCTATTCATCTTCTGTGAACCCTGGACCAGTGTCTGGAACAACATGACCATGTGCAGTGCTGCTTGGGTCTCCTCCCATTTTGCACTGCTACAAACTGCTATGTTGGGTGATGGGCTATGCCATGTGTGCATAGACCATATGGTATTTTCTCCTCAATCTACAGTTGGCTTGTTCATCATACATTGTAATATTTTGCTATATGCCTGTAAGTTCAATTTGTCTTTTGGAAGCTGTTTTTATTTGCTAGAATTAGAGGAATGTACTTACATAGAAAATTAATTTTGCAATAAATAGTTATTGGTAGTAAAAGATATGACATAATGCTATAGATTCAACTGAAGCTAGCCCTTAAAAGGAAAATGTTAAAACAAAGTCTAAATCCTTATTCCTAAGGAATTAAGCAATGTAACTTGTGGCTTATTTTCATTAACATCAATATGGGAAATGAAGCTTGGAAAACTTGCCTCCCGAAGAGTTATGTTTTCATGAGCACTGACTTTTGCCCTTTAACAGAGAGAAGCGCATTAAATGCGTGCTAATTATGAGTTTTGCAGCAACTTGGCTGCTAACTTGAGGTCTGCGTCTGTATTCGCATTCTTCATTCTTTGAATTTATCTTGGTATAATATTTTTAAATATTTTAAACAGCAGATGTGCAGTGCTTATAGATTTGTGTAAATGTTGATGCACTGTATACAAAATTTGTCTCCCATACAATGATCTGTTGACATTATTCTCTGTTGCTTAGCTTCAGACAGTAAAGTCATGACATGTGCTGCTGTTTGGAGGATGCCGAAGGAATTGGAATCAGGCAGTCATGAATCCCCTGATGATTCATCAAGCAACACTCAAACCCTGGAGCTACTCTGTCACCTTGACAACACAGCCCATGGCAATATGGCCTGGTAGGATTCTGCATATTTTATACTCCTAGAAAAAAACCTAAAGGATAGACCTGTGCTGTTAGTCTTGTGCAGATTTGTATTGTAGAAGCTATGCTATACACTTTAAAACTATTAAATTAAAAAAAAAGAAGGTACAAATTGGATTTTTAGTCCCAGATGTTTCATAGATTAAAAACATACATTATAGTCCTGCAAACACATATGGAGTAACAGCCTGTGTACTGTTTTAATGTGTTTCTCCCCACCTGCCCCCATCTAAAACCTTTGTTGCACAAAGGTATAATACTTAGCATTGCAATCTTTTTATGGAATATAAATTTGATGTTGCACTTCAGTCTTTGTTTTTCAGTCTTTACTCAACTGATTTAGCATAAGTGCAAGTAATTTATTGTTGTTTAGGATAAGAATTCATTATATTATATGGTTCAGTTTAACTACCCTTTTCTGTTGCCGAAAATAAAAGACAAAGAGAGTTGCAGTACTGCAGAGGGTATTACAGAGGTTTGTTTCCATTTCCTTTCTATTATGTAAAAGAAAGTTAAATTTGTCTGCTGTGTATTTGTAAGTTTTTTGCTTTATGGGTAAGTATATGATGTTCCGGAAGCAGTGGGGACGCAAGATACAGGGCAAAGAAATGTTAATATACTCAGTCCATATTTTACCAACTACAGTGTTGTTTCACATCATTTGAGACCACCTGACCATTTTCCCCTGGCAGGAAAAGTTGAAACCATAAGAATATGGTCTGCTGTAGTCCCAGAATTGTTTGTCAGAAAGAATATAGAGTAGGAGCTGATCATGCAGGTTTTATAGTACCTTTCACAATTATCAGAGAATTTTAAGAAAAATATGTGGAATTACAGAGCAAATCTTTTTTGTAAACGAGTGACAACTCTGAACTGAAGCTGAACAAGGATAATGCAATGTCAGTGTTGTATATTGCTGTGAATATCTTACATGAGAGTGGAAAGGGCCTCTTTGGTTTCTGTATTCAGTTACCTGCTGTGTAAGATATCCATCATAATCTCATTATACTTAAATATATTCTAGTCGGAGTAATTTTAAATTATATCAAAAGGGAATAATACTTAAAATGAGTCTCAGTTCCTTTTCAAAATTTGGCTACATAAAAATTTCTTTTAATTAGCTCGCTAGTAAAAAAAGATAGACTTTAGAAGTGATAGTTAATTCAGTTGTTTATTATGTCATACACTGTACCATAAGATTTAAGCCTATTTTTAGCCACTAATTTCTAGGTTGAGACTTTTAGATTAAATTTCAACTAAAAAAAAGGTAAATAGAAGGTAATATTTATTAGGTGATTCCTGGACAAGATTAGATATATCACTATATTCAAAAGTTTGTTGTTTAGGCTACTTTTTTCTAAAATCTTGGCTTCCTGAATGTTAAATTTCTTCATAGTAGTCTTTTAATTTTTGTTTGTTAGTTTGTTTTAATTGTCACCTTTTACCCCTTAAGATATGTATTTACTGTCTTTTAATTTTCCATACTCTGTTTCTATCTGATGCTGGGATTCCACAGCTCTGTGTGGTAGCCTGATCACCAGAGGAGGAATAGGGGGCATATCACTGCTTTATATCATTTATGTGAATGCCAAAAATCTTTTTTTTTTCTCTAATATAGCTTGTAGTAAGTGTAATTTTCTGTCTCCTGTCATCTGACTTTGTTCACTACTAGTGATCACAAATATCTGCTACCATTTAATACCATTTTCTATGTATGTTGTATAAATACACACAAAGATTTGAAATTGTCCTGTGTTAGAGAGATAAAAGGTATAAATGGAATACTTGGCATTAATACCTCTCACATCATCTCAGGCAAGCACAACTGAGGTAGAGGATTCTACCTGTTCTAGAGTAGGCTTTTCTATTCTTGCCTCAATCATAGTGGAAACAGCTCATATAAATGAGTAAAATCAATGTCTTGTGCCAAATGTGTGTCACTTAACAGGTCATGTCCCACTGAGTAGTGTGGTGACTATGAATAGCAACTTAAATGTTCTTTTCTATTACACATTTCAGATGAAACTAATTTAGACACTTATGGTACAGTTGTTAGAATCAACCATAAATGAAAAGCAATTTCCCTGAATCCAAAGTGTAAATACTTTTCAAACCTCGATGTGAGACCAACATTCTGGTGTACACAGCTGCTTTGTATGAGATCAGCAGTGGTCTGGCATCCAGCACTCACAGTAAGAACGCTTATTCTGGCTCTGTCACTTGCCTTGCCTTTAGAGCATACTCTTACACATTTTACTCACAAAACACAGGCTGAATCCAGGGGTTCAGTGTGACTATATGCACTTTAAGGACATGGTTTAATCCACAGAGCTCAGTAGAGCAGTGTACCACAACCACTACCCTCATTAAGGGTGGAAAAAGTTTTGAAGTCTTGTTAGCTTTTGGAATGATATGTTTTAAACTTGATAAGGGCTTAATTTTTTAAATTAATTTTCAAACTGGGTCAGAATGCATGCTTAAAAAAAAATGTAAAAACAAAAACTGGGCTTTTATCACATCTTCTGATGCTAGACAAGGAAGAGTGCCATAGTTGATAATACAGTTTAGTGATGCAGGGTGTAATGTTGATACCAGCCTTCACGTCACCTAGTGTGAGCTTCTGTGATTCCAGTTAGTAGCTCATGGGAAGGTGTTTTGTGTGTCTTGGCATCTATAAGATAGATGCTTCACAATATTCATGTATCTGGTTGCAGCTTATAAGTAATTGAGATTCAACTGTACTTAAAAGGAAAAAGCAAAAATACCTTGAAAACACATCGAGTTCTGTACTGTGGCATCTACTGCCTGTCTTGGGCTCTATTTGCTTATACTTTTGTTCCTCGGTTCCCTGCTCTGCTTTATTTCTTAACTTTTCTCTTTATCTTTTTGAATTGTTTTTCCTCTTCCATTAAGAAAGCTTGATAGTTGAAAAATCGCCTCACAGATTTTTCTGGTTTGAGTATTGTGTACTAGGTAACAGAAGGGGGGATTTTGTTTTTTTTTCCAGGTCTGGCATTTCAGGTATTGGTTTTTCTCAGTTGTTTGCTGATGTTAAGAACAACTGATCCTGTGTTTCCTTATCTTTATCTAGTCTCCTTTATGGAATGCTGTGCTCTGAAATTTCTTATTAAAAACTAAAAGGAGCATATTTAATGCTAGTTCTCTTCTGTGAATCAAGATCAAAAGAGCATTTCCAGTCGATTGTGACTAAAATCCTAAACTTACCTCGCATGTTTGAACACTGTGCCCTTCCTGCTCAAGATCTTTTGAAATAGTTTTCTAGTCTTGACAAAACCTTTGACAAAAATATGGTCTCCAAGACATTACAGGCAAGTGAAAAAGAAATGTGCTTTTCTACTGTTCTATATTATCTGGGTTGCATGAGTTACTATGTTTAAAAACTAATCATTAACCATACACTTTCAGTTACTGAGATTGTTTACTGTGTCTAAGCTTTGAATTTGGGATCTGTCAGAACTTTTACTCAAACTCTTGTATGGCATAGAGTTCAGAAAATTAAGCAGGCACTTAAATTAGGCAAGTAAATCTGTTATTTGCTCTGTTTGGTTCAGGCTTAAGACTTTTTTTCATCCTTTACCTATTGTTCCTCACATGAGACAAAATGGAAAGATTTCAAGTCCAAAATTCCCAAGTGAATTACTTCCAGAGTGGGGAAAAAAAGAGATATATGGAGATTTGTGTGTTTATAGAAAAAGCATTTGTTTATTTGTTTAATTTTGTAGATAACTGTCTGTATTCACACAGTGTTACACATGTATAACCACAGGTATGTTGCTCTATGAAATGTTTTAAGATTCAGTAATGAAAGGAACTTGCCATTGGATATCTTGCAAGAAGCAGTCCAACGTACAGTCTGGATAGGAGAGACCAAGGAAACAGAACAGCCTTTAATGAGATTTTGATTACTCCTCCGAGTGTAGCTTGCAGGAATCCCTAAAACAGTCTGTTAAAATCCTGAAGACTTATGTTTTAGGAGTAAACTACTGTTCTACTTCTTCCTCAGTTTTCCTACAGACTTTTTTGATAGTAGATGTGACAGGATAGTCCTCAAAGGAAGAGGATACTACAGGCCATGAGAGAAAGTGTAGTCTGTGAGATCTTGAATTTGGAACTCAGCAGGGACTTTTTCTTTTGTCAGAATTAAGGGCACAAAGCTGGAGTTTCTCTGGCATCTGCTGGGAGCAGGCTTGCCTATATCTGCTTAATGTCCTACTTTTTACTTTCCAAATTTGGCAGGTATAAAATAGGGTGGATGCTGCTTGGTAGCAATGTGTGCCCTTAAAAACTGAGGGGGAACAAGTGAACCAAGTTGGGTGGTCATCCATGGAGTAAATTTAGAATAAAACAAAAGCAAAATAAATAAGGGGAGAGCATTAGATGGACTGTAAATGGAAAATGAATGGAGATTACACTGACAAGAAAAGTGAGAGCTCAGTTGTGGGAGGCCTGAAAGGTGAGAAATGAAGAATTCGTGTTTTATATAGAAAACAATAGTTAGCTGCGAAAAAAGGTTGGGAAGGGATGAATATGTTAGGAATAATGATAGATTACTTCATTAAGCTTCTCTGCTTGCTGAAGTTGAATTTTTTCAGTGTCTCCCACTCAATCAATCCTAAATATGGACTTGCAAATATACTACATCTAAAAGAAATTAGGGAGGAAGACAAATTAAACTTTTTTCTTTAAAAGTCACAGATGTTTCAAGAACTCTGGGATGTTTATCACTAAAATATTAAACTAGAATTTTGAATTCACAAAGGAGAAAGTTACTATAAAAGAGCTATTCCCACAGACTTTTAAAGTACATCTTATTTGCTATTTCATTTAAGGTCTCCAGATAGAGTACTGAGAAATACCATCTCTTCCTTGACTGTGTGATTGCACAGTATGGAGCAACTTTATTAAGGCTAGCTTTCTACAAAGCCACAAATTTGTTACAACTGTCCTTTTGGATGGACATTTATTTAAGATACATGCCTCATATTTAAGATACATGTCTCATCATGTTAATTCCATTAATGAACACAGTCACCTGATGAAAGTTAAGCACATCTGTAATTGATGTCCTGAAGACAGGTGTGTAATTATATTTGAGAAGTGAGGTCCAGAAGTGTTCTACTTATTCTTTTTGGCCTTTAAAGTAGTATTTTAAAAAAGAAACAAACAAACAAAACCCAACAAACCACAAAACATTGTCTCAAATAAAAAAGCCAAGAAATAAGAGAGCCTGAAACTCAAACAACCAAAAAAAAAAAAAAAGTGAAAATGCTATTTTTGAGTTCTAACACTTTCACATTGCATTCGGGTAACACTTTCCTTTCCTGTCATGATGTTGGTAACATTAATTCTTCTATAGTACCCCTCTGATAGGCATCAGGTTATATGTTAAAATTCTGCCTTAGAGTTTCATATAAATAAATACAAATATAAATAAAGAGACCAAAACAATTGGACTGTATCTAATGAATTTAAACTTGTAAGTAACACTTTGTTTAGGAGGATGGTATGCTTTATAGCACAGAATGTGGTAAATGCAATCATAACGTTTTTAATATTAATACCTTCTTTAACACTTCATATGTCCCAGTACCAGAAATATAATTCTGAGGAAGGAGATCTCCTTGATATGCGTGTAGAGGTTTCTTTGAGAGTGTCAGGAGTGCCAATTGCATGGGCTGGGATATAACCTGAAATCCAGGTGGTTTTAGGTTTGTTGGGTTTTGGTTGTTTGTTTGTTGTTTTTTTTTGTTTTGTTTTGTTTTTTGTTTTTTTTTAACAGCTGCCCAGCTGATACTAATTGTACTGTAGGCCTTTCAATTTTTTCACATAATGCACAAAATTTTAGAGCTATCAGGAGAAACCTGTCAGTGAAGCTTAATAATTAGTGACAAATTCAAAAAAAATTACAAGCATTTAAGAATAATTCTTTCACACCTGGTTCATTCCATGCATTTACATCCTCCATCAGCCACCTCTGATACTACAAAGGTGAGGTATAGGAAAGATTTTTGGAAGAACTTACTATATGAGAAGTGTCTTCACTAGGAATGTAATTTACAGCTGGTTAGCAGTACTGTCATTCACCCCTTTATATTCTGATCCTTTCTAAAATGACAACAATTTTAACTGTATCTTATGTTCTACTCCTCTTTCTTTCCCCTTATTAATTCTGTGTTATATCCTGAATTCTTTACAAGATCTTTCTCTCTTGAATCTCTGATTATCATTTAATGTAAATAAATCCATGTATTATATATTAATCCAAATGTTTAACCATTTGTTTTCTTTCTCACATTTTTTTTCTTCTCATTTTTTCCCTTTTATCATCCTCTAAAATGGGTCTGGAACCAGCAGAGTAATTTATATCAGTCATGTCTCTTTCATTCCCTTGATTGGTTTTGGTAATTTTGAGTGCTTAGTATTGTATAAGTTTAAAACTTTAAGCTATTCAGTGTAATCATATATTACTAGGGAATAATTGTGAATCATTAATTGCATAGTGAATTAATAAAACATTGTGTTATGTGCCTAGTTTATTACGTTAATTTTTGATAAGAATTTATTTGACTCTAGTCTTCTAAAGCTTAGAGAAACTTAGTGAAAGTAAAATCAGACATTGAAGCAAATGCTAAGGGAAAAAGATGCTGTATATCGTGTGTGAACTTAATCTATGTATTCAGTTAACATAACCACTTTTGATAAATTCAATAGATTTCATATGTTTAAAATGAGAATTAGTTTTGTTGAAGTCTTTGCGGTTGTTTGTGTTCTTGCATTCATAAATTGTGATACAGAAAAAAGTACAGAAATTGTGTTTCTCTACAAGTAAAAAATAATCTGTTTGTAGAGTACTATTTCACTTCTTCCCAACTTGAAAGTAGTTTTTTGCTTCAGTTCTCACTGTGCTGTCGTATTCTCTAGTTTTACTGGCAAATTAGTTGCGATTTTTCCACTGAAAGATAACTGAGCTATTTTTAAAAGGTGTTTTTTTTCCTATTTATAATGCTACTTTAGCTATTCTTAGCACCAGAAAAAATACGTTTGCAGTCTGCCTCAGCTGATTTTGCAGGTTAAATACATACCATCTGGCTTTATTTTCAGTTTTTATTGAATTGCTTAAAAGGTTAGTGGGAAACGTTAAAAAAATAATATTGCAGAACTGTGGAAAAAAATTAGTTACACAGGAGAACTATAAATGTTCATGAGGAACTAGCTTTGAACAGGCACCCCTGTCTTCTTGGTCTCGGACTCTAGTTTGCTCTCCAAAACCCCATTAAGCATTTACTATTTAGAATGTTTAGTACTTATAATAGAATTCTTTCCTAGCACAATATTATGTGATGTTTAGAGTATTTACATGGTAGTTAAAAATTCAGGGCTTTGTAATGTCTGTTGGATGAAAAAATTGAGCCTTGTACCTTTGTAATTAAGTGCATCTACTTGGTAAAAATCTATGTGAGACTTAAGGGGTGCCCTGCAGCCTCAAACAGTCCATCCAGCCCAGTGTTCAGCCTCAGGCAGTGATGATGGAGAGGTTATTTAGTAAGACCAGACTAGCAAGAGTCCCAGCTAATTCCTGTAGTCTGTTCACCTCAAATTCCTCACGTATCCACAGTAACTGGATCAGGGGTTTAGAGACTACATCTGTGGCAGGTCCATGTAAACCTTTATCATTCTTGGTTTTGCTCTCCTTTTGAACAGAAGTAGTGGTGACTTTCTTCAACTATCAGTGCAGATCCTGTCAATCCTCATTTTTTAGGCATGTGTTTCAAATCGTTGGAGTGTGTTTGGAGGAATATTCTGTTTTTTTGGGTATTGTGTGTCTGTGTCCTCTTGTGCCGCCCCTGCCCCCCCCCCAGC
>NW_020799097.1:19511251-19624090 GCF_003259725.1 Athene cunicularia
TGTGTATAAGAGACAGCCCAGCAGATGTCTTGTTTGTTACAATTAGCAATAAATTAGTAAGGAAATGCTATATCTATGTTGCCATCTTTTAAAAAAATGCTGTATGAAAATATTCAAATTGCCATGTCTGCCCCTCAACAAGTAGATATGTGTTTCTTTAATGAGTCTGCAGAGGTTGCTTTTGCCCACTCCAGCTGTTTCACCAATAAGCTTGCTTCAGCCCTTAATCTTTATGTTAGTACATGGAAAAAAACTATTGGCATCATATGACCTCCAGAGGCTGGGCAGGACTTCTACCTGACAGCTTGCTGTGTGCTTTCCTGCCAGACATTAATACTACTAAAAAGTTTTTCCTGGGCTGACCACCTACTGATCTTTGACAGACAGGCTGGCTACGTTTTTCTTTCATGACATGTCACATATTCATAATATTCACTTAGAGGTTTTTTTAAGCCTTATTCAAGCAGCAGAATGGAAGTGGTGTCCATGGCATCAGCTGTTCCTCAAGCAGTATGTTGTAGAATAATAGAGGTTATGTGACTTTTGTCCATCTGCTTTAGAAATGAATCCTAGCTTTACACACAGTTTTTTCACCGCCCCTCCAGTTTCACTGAAGAAAATCATATGTGCTGGGGGGTTCTGTTCTTTCACATGTGCTGTTTATTGTATATATCAGTTAATCCTAGCTAATAGTAATCTGTTGTCAGTGTCTGCTTATGTGAAATGTGTTACTCCTTACTTTGAAGCATTTTTCCTGTTGGTGTTAAGAAAGAAGGTGAAAACAATTTTTAATACTCACGTAAATGTTTAAAATATTGATACTTTTTCAAACAGTTCTTGTTTGACTCGGACATGTTTCCTGTCCAAAGCGTGTTGTCAATTGATTCATTTTCATATAAATAAATAGGTTTCAACTCTTCAGTAAATTGTCCTAAAACTGTTAAAAATATTTGTCTGTGTAAAAGTATTTGCAGATCCTCCAAGCTTTATGATTAATAAAGTCTTTTTCTGGCATGGAATATGGAGTTCAACAGGTATCATTAACTATGCTGCCAAAACACTGCATTGCAATTGTAATTTAACTGCATATACTCTAGACCTTTTGTTGTTATAGGTAGGTCACCAAAAAAACCCTACAGCTGTAATGCATTCTGCTGTCTCGGCACACCTATGTCACATGGACTTGTTCTAAAACACTTGTAAAAAGGAAAAAGAACTTCCAGAATGTTTTAAAATAGCCATTGAGTCCTCAGATATTTTAGCCATCAGTAAGATAATTAAAATACTACTGTAAAATATTCATCATGGTAATGTGACAGAAACTTAATGTAACTTTTGCAAGAGCTGTCCTATCTGTGGACATGTATTTAGCACTTGAGGAATGTGGAAAGGCATGGATGAAACGTAATGAAGTTAAAAGGGGTTTGTGTATTTGCCTTAAAAATATTATTTGCAAGTGTTTCTGCCATAATATTGAAGTATTCTTGTTGTAAGTAATCCAATATTCATTACTTTGAGGAAGTGCTAACTTTCTTAATCAATTGTGTTCATCAGACTGTATGTGATGTTTCATAGAATTTCAGAAACAATTCATAACCTTTTTAATTAACACCCACCCTCACCCCTCACAAAGCACTTCTCTCTCTCCTCCAAAAGAGAATAAAGGGAGAATAAGACAGCCCTCTAGGTTACATTTAAAAAAACAAACAAACAACCCCCCCAAAACCGCACAGAAACAAACAAAAAGAAAATACTAGGGAGATCTGTTGGTAAGCTATCTTTTATATAGTAGAGATATTATGGAAATATCCTGTGACTGTGCATTCTTAATTGAAGACACATTAGTCTTTAACAGTACTACTCTGGTCAAACCAAACCAGTATTATAACTTCCAGCCTAATGGAAATCAACATAACGGGGGAAGCCAGGGATTATAGTCTGTTCTTGTACCCTGGTATTGTTATAACTATGTTTATCACCACTTAAAAGATTAGGAAATGTGTTGTCTGTATGTGATAATTCATTTGTCAATTACTCATGTTTGATAGACAAAATAGCTGCAGACAAAACTGAGAAAATTCCTGAGGTTCTTTGGGAAGGACAGGCTGGGATGATGAGGAAGAGAGTGTCATCTCTGTGAGAGAGCTGCTGGAGTTCATGGAGCTCTGTCTGGGGATGGATGATGAGACAAATGAGAGCTTGTAAGTAAGGATTAAAGAACAGACCACTACAGATGGCACAGTAGGCTACATCATCAGGAAGAACAATTAGATAAGGCCTTCTGTAGACAGTTAGAAGTAGCCTTATATTTGCAAGGTCTTGTCCTCAGGGGGCACTTAACCACTCCAGTATCTGCTGGAGAGACAGCACAGCAGGGCATAAGCAATCCAGGGAGTTCCTGGAGAGAATTGGTAATGTTTTGACCTCAGTGACAGAGGAGCCAATTGAGGAGAGATAGTCTACTGGACGTCATACTTATAAAGAAGGAAGAGCAGGTTGTGGATGAGAAGGTCAAAGGTGGCCTTGGCTGCAATGACCATGAGATGGTGGAGCTCAAGATCATGAGAGGAGGAAGCAGGGCAAAAACCAAGCTCACAGCCCTTGCCTTCAGGGAGACAGACTTTCGCCCCTTCAGAGATTTGCTTGAATAAGTCCCATGTGGTGAGGTCCAAAAAAGCTATTTAATATTCAAGGATTGAAACTCAGGAACAGTCTATCCCAGCAAGCATAAAGTTGAGCAAAAATCCAGGTAATATGCTGGTTATGCTAGTAAGAGGCAGACATTAGAGGAGAATGCAGCATCCTAAAATATCTAGTATATCTTTTACATCTTAGAAAGCAGAACTTTTTCTGGAAAGATGAACTAATATTCCTCATCCATCTGGAATAAATACATGTGACAATAAACAGGCAAAATCAGGCTTAATATCATGAATCAACGATAAGGACTTGTCTGCAATACCAAATGAACATGGAGAACCCCCATGACCTTGATAAAACCATGCTACAAGGCTACTTCATAGCATGTATTCCAGTTAGTGCTACCCATGTTTCTTGCTCTGGGATTTTCATATGAACTATCTGAACACAGAAGAATCAATCTGCTTCACTCACAAGTCAATGGGAAGGAATTCAGGATTTCTTAGGTTACTGCAATCTGAATAACTGTAGTTACATTTGTAAGAAATCTCACCACACGCTCTACAGGAACTGTGTATAGAACTTGATGATGGTTTTTTTTAAGCAGTAAAATATACACAGTAGAGCATGGTTGTCTCGAGTCTGAAAATGGTTAGTCATGGCTTCTTTTCTAGAAAGTACATCTTGCTGTTTACTGTTTCACACATTTAGTTGCATAGCTTGTTCCTGCTTTGCATCCTCCAGTAATTACCCTTAGTGCTGCAAGTACATACAGAATGTAAGCAAATTGGTTAAACCACAGACTAGAGATGTTAATTCCCATTTCATGACTTGAAATATTACCAGTAACAGCTTCTGTCAGTTCATATGTAGAGTCTGTATAATCAATTTGCATGATTTTACTTTGCTGTTTTAAGCATTATTAATATGTAAACCCATGGCTAACCAGACAGAAGTTTGAGATTGTTAATGAACTACTCAGGTGTTCACATGTTGGTCATCACTTTAAATCGTTAATAGCTCAACAGGAATTTAGTAGTTGTTTCTACAAAATGGATATTCAGGAACTCTTGCTTAAAATCAATGAGTCCTATATCTTGCTTTCTTGTAACAAATTCACTATCATGCTTTCTGTTAGATTGTGTACTCCTAGGATTCAGGATGTCTTTATTATGTTTACCTGTTCAATGCTGAAATTAATTGGGCCTGTAAATCAAGAATCACAATTCTTTTTCTCTTTATAAGGGTGTTTAATCGCAGCTGTGGTAGACAAGGAGATGTAGTAAAGTAAATACGAATATTGTGGATGACCCTTTATTATTTTGCATTCTGCTTTGTGATTTTTTTCAAAAAGTCTTTATGGGGTTGCCAACACTGTAGTATGATAATTTAAGGAAAAAAAATTAAAAGCACATAAGTGCTTTTTCTTTGTCACCCCACAAGGACACAGTGAATTCTCTTGTATTCATTTGTACAGCAGTTTTATTTTTCCGAATGTAAAAATACTTTAAGAACCAGTATAAAACTCAGCTGTCTTTGGGGTTCTTGTCCAAAATAATCTTTAACTTAATTTTTCATTTTTCTCAGCAACCTTTTAGCTAAAAAGAGGTTAAAATAAATTCACCTTATCTTTCAGGTTTTTAGGAAGGTATGGTTCTTGTTTTACTGTATCTTGAGGAGTTGGACACCAAAATATATCTCAGTGGCTGAGAATTTTGAGACAAAGCATAACTTACTTGTGCTTCCTGCAGCATGGACTTCAATGCACTAACAAAATAGCCAGAACTCTCTTTATTCAGAAATGTGGCCACTCTGTAGAGCTCTTGGATAAGGAGTAAGAATTGTGGGTTCCAGGTTGTCCTCAGTCCAATCTCCTTCCTATTATAATAGTGTCCTAATCATCTGATTAGCAGAGTCATCTTTAAATTTGAATTATTGTACTGCAAAGCAGGCAACATATTTTTCATAACACATGAATTTTTCTGATGGGTTACATTGAGGCTGCAGGATGATCTGCTGAGTTACCAAATGTTTAGGTGTATTTTCCATTTTGCAGTGCATGAGAATTTTCAGCCTAGCAAAATTTTTCCACACATAGAAATAAATGGTTGTCACTTCTATAATTATGGTTAAGCAGTAGTTAATGCTTGCTTTGTCCAACACATTGTGGCTGACTGCAGTTCACATCTGTGAAAGTGTTCGCATGTTGCTTTATTCTTCTTTAGTCTGTAATGGAGTACTTTGAGTTGTTCATTTGTAAAAGCTCAGTACGTTAATAAATGATGGTGTTAACTATCTTTTCAGCATAAAACGCAGCTAATAGAGTCATTTCATGTGTGCATTTGAGTGAATATTTTAAATTCTCTTTCTTCTTTACTAGGAAAACGTTCTCTGTAGGACATAATTTTTCTACCAAAACCTACCAGCTAGAATCTAATTTGAAGCATCAGGAGTCAGATGATAACACAATAGGGTAAAAGGCAACAAATATAATTGCTTGTCTGCTGTTTATAGATTATCTAAAGAGCAGCCGTGAAGTTCACACTCAATTTCTGAGTGGCAGCTATGAATTTGACAATTATCTTGTCCATTTCCAAAAACTGTAATCATCAGCAACTGTTGACACACTCAGGAAAATGGTATTGCCTGGTTTATCTGTTTTCCTTTTTAAAGGAATGTCTGAAAATTGTTCTAAATGAAAACTTCAGTTTTTCAAAAATTTCTATCTTGCTTTGAAAGCCAGTTGTTTTTTTTTTCACTCACCAGTGTTCCTCCCCCCTTCTTTTCCCCAGTATTTCATGTTTAACATTCACTCATGACTACAGAATACAGCTGAATATGTTACAAAGAGTGATTTGAGTAACCTTCACTTAGATGATAAAATCTGAATGATCACTGCAACCACACCCATAAAACAATGAACTTTCATAAAAGACAAATTAAGTAGAAGCACAATGGGCATCTCACAAGGACAGAGTGAATGTGGAGAGACCTTTTCATTCCAAGGTATGTCAGCTGGGTTATAATTGGCTCTAATTAACACACTGTGTTTCAGCTATAAAAAATCTTTACCTTGAAACTCAGTGACACTCAAAAGATGTGAAATTTCTTCCTACCTTTGAAAACATCAGAGAAAGTGCTTCCAATCTAGCTTTTATAACTGAAAGTTCAGTGATCAGTGCAGAAAAGGTGCAAATACATCAACAGACAAAAAGAATATTGGTCTCTGGCTGGAAGAACTCTTTAAGAGTTAATTGGTCAAACCAGATTTCATTATCTATAATTAAAAATATATCTACATATATCAACACCAAATGCTAGTTATACCTTGAGCAATGTGTAAAAAAAATGGTGGACTTCCAGATGATTCTGGTCACATTTAAGATTTCTTAGTTCTCCATTAAATTGTGTGATGATCCTGATGTCTTTTGATTTTTGGAAAACTGGAATGTGGAGGGTTAGCTGTGATCACATGCAGGTTATAACGCATTATTTTTTTTAATCCTGTTATGTGTGTTCATAAAATGTTTTCATCTCTTTGAAGGATCTAACATGTATCTGTGCAGCAAAATTATGTGGAATTCTGAAATAAACATGCCAGTGCCAGTTGGTTACTTCTCATTATTATGGGCAACGGATGATTGAATGGTTAATTGATACTGCTTTGTTTTTATTATCAGCACTCATTTTCGGTTGCTTATAAGTTTTCCCAAGTTGTACCATACAACTTTAACAAGAAATACTTTTGAAAAGAAGATTGACAGTCCCACAGACAAAACAGCCCAATTTAAAGCAAATTGTAGAATCATTTTGGTCCCATGTCCTTGTTAAAAAACATTTGAAAACATGATACCTTTAATATGCTAAATGAAGGGATTTTTGTCCTAATACAAGAAACCTTATGACTTAAAAAGGCCTGAACCATAGGCCTCGATCCAGAGTTGACTTCTGAGTGAACCTCCTGACCAGCATCAGTTCAGCATGAAATATGACCATGGTAATATAATCTGAAAAGTATAGATAAAGAATATATTTTTGGACCCTAAGCTAGCTGTTACCTAGAATACAGGAACTCCTTGGACACACTTGGGATCCTAGCCAGATCCAGGATGCGCCCAAGTGAAGTGAAGCCAATCTACCAGGTGTTTTCATGCCCTTTTTTATAGGATTTATTTGTTAAACTGTATAAAAGCAGGACCCTCTCACAGCAAAGATGGAGACCTCACCTATGAGTGGACACACTGCGTAGGACTTCTCAGTTGCTGGGAGCAGTTCTCCAATTCTTCGCTGTGATGGGGCTCCCCAGCTGAAGCACACATATGGATGATGGTGAAGTATTAGGGCAATTAGTGATGTATCTTTCTTATTCGCTATAGCTAACTCTATGTAGTAATGATCAGATGCATTACCTTACTTATTATTTCTGCTGCTTTAAACTAATGTAAAATAAGCTTATCTTTTTAACTTGGTGTCTGTGTCCTTTCTGTTGACCCCGTCAACTGGTAAAACAGCTCATTACAAATGAACTTCTAGAAGTAGTTAATTTCCATGGATTGACAATGTAATAAGGATGAAGGTTATGGTTCCAGGAGAAGATAGATGCAGAAGCTAGCCCTTTCTTCTATCTGCTCTGTTGCCTTAGGGAGAAGTTCACTGGGTGAGCATTCAGCCAACACGCCTTTTAGTTATAGTTCCAGCTTTTTTATCTACTTGGTGTTAATGTTCTTTTTTGACATAGTTCTATTTTGTTTGCATAGTCTGGATTCTCTATAACAGCCAAGGGGTGCGGTCATCTGCCTATATATCTAATGCTTGTTTTACTAACAATGCAGAGTAAAAAGCAATGAAACTGTTCACAGAAGAAGCAAGAGGATTTTGAGAGGAAGATATCTGATGAGAATAACCAAGGTTGTGTTTCACTTATGGTGTGAAAAAAATGACACTACATCACTTCTTTTTATTACCTGCAACTTCCTATTTTCTTTTTCTTGTTATACCATAAGATTACATAGAGTTCCATAGCTTAGATCTAGGGCAAGCTAGGTCATTCCTACTGTTGTAGGAAGGTAGGAGTAATGAAAAATGGGGGATAAAATAGGAGCATGCATAGTGTGCAGCACTGAGTTAGGAAGGTAGCTAGTGGCTGCCTAATGTTGGACTTAGTTGCCCAAGGGTGCCTCTACTCATGCAACCTCCTTTGATCTCCTCAATCCAGCTACTGAACTGATTGAGGCAAAAAGCTAAACATAGTGGAAAACTTACATCTAGTGATGGACTGTTGACAAACCTCAAGAGGTACTTCATATATGCACTGAGGATGAGAGCACCGCATCAAATGCCTTTGAGTAACTTAAGTTTTTTTTTCTAGAGATGGGGAGACATTTCTCCATGTAGCTATTGTTACTAAAGTTGTGATCTCTGCCTTTAACTATATTCTGTTGCAGCCATAAGATATGTGAGAGGTTGCACAGCTTTTACAATAAACTGTTGGATATGGAAGTCTATTCTCATCAAATGACAAGTGTTATTCTATTAACCTTACTGTGTTATCTCCAGCAAATTTATTAGGGTTATAGTGCATATACTTAGCTGTGCTGCCCATACTGACTGGCTTGAATGTGCTGCTTCTCAAAAAAAACCTGGACATGAGGACTGATTTTTTTTGCGTTCCTCAGGTATTGCATGAAACTAGTGAATCACAGGTAAAAAGCTTATGTTGAGTCATAACAGCTGCTGAACTGGAAGAGGTTTGTGTCAAAGCTCTGAGGCTTATAATTTTTGGTGCATCTTTAAGAAGGGATGCACGACATTAAATGTGAAGAACTTTGAGGTTTCATGGTAGAGCACTTGAAAGTCGAGGTCCCCATTTTTTTCTGTGTATCTATGCTGAATGACTGCTACAGTGACATAATCACTGTTTTGCATGATCGCCATATGATGCAGATTGGTTGTCAAATGGAGTAAGGATTTGAAGAAGCTCTTTTTACAGTTAGGCTAGCACTGAGGGAAACTGGAAAGCATTCCTTTTTCCAGTAGATTTGGTTGAGATGTCAAAGGGCACTCAAAAAGAAAAGGATGTGTGCATTAGTACTGACTAAAAGATTCCATGAGCAAGCCTAGGTTTGGAATCACGTAGCTTTTAAGTAAATGATGCTGTGATAATGTTCATCTAGTATGTGTAAAATGTGCTACATTGCTAGTTAATGGCAGATTTTGCACTTAAAATATGGGACAGCTTTTAGCTGAAGGAAATCATAAGGAATATCATTTAATATGTTTTGGAATAGATTAGATTCACAGAGTTAAAATGCCTTCCTAGTGCAAATTCTGATTGATTTTAATGTTAGGTTGTTTTTTTCTTTTCTGTTTCTGTTTTACAGTGTTATGTGGGAACCAATGGGAGACGGTAAAAAGATTATTTCACTGGCTGATAATAACATATTATTGTGGGATTTACAGGAAAGTTCAGCCACAGCTGTGGTAAGAAAAAGTTTTAACAAATCATGATATACTTGAATGTAGTACAAACAACATCCACTAGCCTAGAATTTGCTAATCCTCTAACTGTTCCTTCAGAAATATCTTGTTACATTTAATGGGGATGGTGAAACTGATACTCCATTGGTTGTCTTGAAAAGGAATATTTAAGAGGAATATTTTTTTATCTGTTGCTGGTGACTAAATATTTTCCTTTGTCTAGATTTTTCCTTTCCTACCAATTTTACAGTGAATAATCTAAAATAAAGCAATGCTAATTTGATAAACCTGTATGTGGGAAAAATTGGTGATCGATAAAGCCAAAGGTTATTAAATTCAGATAACAGAATATTAACTCATGTTAATACCATGCAGCCCTCTAATTTGCAACCTTTGTTGTACATAAAAACATAATTTCTCTATATACTATGCACTGCTTTGAGTTTTCAGTATTAATTTACTATTACATTTCTGTTCAGATTATTTCACTCATTAAAACCTTCTTATTAAGGAACATATATAAAAAGGTGTCATTAGCATAGATTTCTGTCTGATTATGCCACCTTTGCTTATTTTGCACAGTTTGCTTACTTATGTGTAATGATATAGATTGTATATAAAAAACTTTGAATGTTTCTGTATAGTTATTTAGGTCACTGTCTGTCCTTAAAAATGGAAACTGATTATGTCAAGGACTTTAAGTTGATCTGTTGTCACTTCTCGAATGAATTTCTCAGTTCAGGGTTAGTTTCTTTTCTTGGATGCTACAGAATCACATTTTTCAACCAGCAGTTGCTTAGCCATAAACTCTTCCCTGCTGTACCATCTAACTGTGTGCAAATAGGTGATGTCTTGAGATGTTATGGTTTTACATAGTGTCAATGTAATGTAATATAGTTTAATCCTTCATGTTCATAATTAAGCCTTTTGGGTTCCTTCACTAGAAGCCAGCATTATTTCACATGGAACTTCAGTTAGCGTTTTGTTACCCTCCAAGGCTTCTTCAAAGTAGTGTTTGGTTTTATCAAATTGATGTTGAGAGTTTCTGAAGGCTTGCCTCCAGGAGCTTGTCTGTGGTATTGTATCCACTGGATTTCCATTACTCCTGCATTAGTCAGTGTTTCTTTTCTAATGCCTGCATAACACACAGACTTATTTCAAATGCCTTCTTTAAACCTTTGAAAAACTAGTTTTGAGGGTGGTTCTGCTTCCATGCTATAGCTCTTCATGCCTTCTTGAAGTGCTAGGACTTCTAGACCACTCACTATTTTTGCTTTCTCTTTGGGCAGCTCTGTCACCTCTTCATAAAGTTTTTTTTAACAGTAATTAGATTTTTTGAATGTCCCAACCACTCTTTCATAACTATATCAAATTTCTTCCTAATCTCTGAAATATGATTTCCTTGGGGATGCTGTACAGTGTGTTATCAGTCTCTCTGTATGTGCGGGAATCTTGTAATGAATGCCAAGTTCTTCATTTTTTCATCTCATTTTATTTTGCTTGTGATGTTTTGGGATCCAGAAAACTATAGACCTGTCAGTCTGACATCAGCACCAGGGAAAGTCATGGAGCAGGTCATCTTGGCTGCCACTAAAAGTCATATAATGGACAACTAGGGGATCAGACCTAGTCAGCATGGGTTTGCGAAAGGCAGGTCCTGCCTGACAAACCTGATCTCTTTCTACAACAGGGCGAAATGCTTATTGGATGAGGGAAAGGCTGTGGATGTTGTTTACCTTGACTTTAGGAAGGCCTTTGACAGGATTCTCCTGGCAAAACTGGCTGCTCTTGGCTTGAATGGTCACACACTTCACTAGATAAAAAACTTGCTGGATGGCCGGGCCCAAAGAGTTGTGGTGAACAGAGTTAAATCCGGTTGGTGGCCAGTCAAGAGTGGTGTCCCCTACGGCTCGGTTTTGGGGCCACTCCTGTTTAACATCTTTATTGATGATCTAGACGAGGGGATCGAGTGCACCCTCAGTCAGTTTGCAGATGACACCCAGTTGGGTGGGAGTGTTGATCTGCTCGAGGGCAGGGAGGCTCTGCAGAGACCTGGACAGGCTGGAGCCATGGGCTGAGGCCAACTGGAGGAGTTTCCATAAGGCCAAATGCCGGGGGCTGCCCTTGGGCCACAACAACCCCCAGCAGCGCTACAGGCTTGGGGAGGAGTGGCTGGAGAGCTGCCAGTCAGAGAGGGACCTGGGGTTGCTGATTGACAGCCGGCTGAACAGGAGCCAGCAGTGTGCCCAGGTGGCCAAGAGGGCCAATAGCATCCTGGCTTGTGTCAGCAATCGCGTGGCCAGCAGGGACAGGGAAGGGATCTCACCCCTGTACTTGGCACTGGTGAGGCCGCCCCTCAATTCCTGTGTTCAGTTTTGGGCCCCTCACTCCAAAAAGGACATTGAATGACTCGAGCGTGTCCAGAGAAGGGCAACGGAGCTGGTGCAGGGTCTGGAGCACAGGTCGTACGGGGAGCAGCTGAGGGAACTGGGGGTGTTTAGTCTGGAGCAGAGGAGGCTGAGGGGAGACCTCATTGCCCTCTACAGCTCCCTGAAAGGAGGGTGCAGACAGCTGGGGTTGAGCCTCTTTAGCCTAGTAGTAAGCAACAGGACAAGAGGTAATGGCCTCAAGTTGTGCCAGGGAAAGTTTAGACTAGATGTCAGGAAGCATTTCTTTACAGAAGGGGTTGTTGGGCATTGGAATGGGCTGCCCAGGGAGGTGGTGGAGTCCCCATCCCTGGAGGTGTTCAAGAGTCGGGTTGCCATAACGCTGAGGGATCTGGTGTAGTTGGAACTGTCATTGTTAGGTTAATGGTTGGACTTGATGATCTTCAAGGTCTTTTCTGACCTAGACAATTCCGTGATTCTTTATTTACTCAAATCTTGCATGTTGTGTCTTCCTTTTACTACTGCTTTCCTCAGAACTAATCTCTTCACTCCATCACACAAATATTTCTGAATGTAACTATGACTTCCATTTTATTTTCTTTCCATGGCTAGAATTGTGATCTGCATAATTTTGGAGAGGAGTAGACTCTTCACCAAGCTATATAATTTCAGTATGATTTTGAAATTATTATTCCTGTTCTCAAGCAATATTCAGCTTGCTGATCCCTTCAGTATTTCAGTTAGTGTTCCTTACGTAGAATATCTTTTATTCTGTTACTTTTAAAATATGCCAGATATTGATGGCAAAATAAAGTCTTCAGAACTAAGGGGATTTAACCTGTGACATTTGTTATAGGCTTATATTTAATAAAAGGAAACAAGAAAAAACAAATTTGAAATTCTGCATTATAAAAACCTGCTTTATTTAATGAAGCTAAAACTATAAAAACTATCAACTTGAGATTGACATGTTCAGATAGGAGCATTTTCAAGTGTTTGTTAAAAATCTGATTTTGCATAAATTAGGAGTGTCATTTAGATTTTACGGTTAGGCTCTTGGGAGACCTGATGCAGAATTTGACTGATTCTCTATATTTCTTTCTAAAATTATCTAGTATCTTAAGTCAGTGCACTGTAGATTAGAATTGGTTGTGACTAAAATTTTACCTGGAAATAAGTGTTTACCATTATCAGTCTTCTGCTCCAGCAATTCTGAGTTACTCTTAGATGGTATTTGCTTTATCACTGAGTCAGTGACTGGTTTTAAAGTGAAGGTTAATACTGAGAGTTCATGGAAACTTGACTCTCAGAAAACATACCTCCAGGCATCTAAATCTTAGGCCAGGTGAATCTCTTCTATGACTGGTATTGTTGCATTCCTGTTGAATTTTTGTCTGCCATAAATTTGTCTCAAACATGTCTTTTGGTTCCTGAGTTAACCACATCCAACCTGAATAAGAGGAAAGTATGAGCATCTCTTTAAAATGCCTACCATAGACTTCTTAGTAATTGAAATAATGACAACCTAAAATCCAGTATCATCGGCGCTTTCAGGCTTAGAATCAACTGCTGTGTATTTCTAAAATATTTGAACATTATCTTCTTCCTAAGAGATTTAACTCATTGTTAGAAGGCTGAAAAACAGTAACTGTTACTGTGTAGCAATTTTATATTTACAGAAAATTGTGTAGGACTGAGTTACAGGAAGCAATGAGGAAAAAGCAATGTTTCATTACTGAGATGGCTTTCTGTTTAAAAAAACAACCCAAACAAGCAAAAACAAACAAAAAAATGTAACACACTATCCACCTTTTACTGCTATAGTATTTAGAATGTGAGAGAGAAATCTGTGAGAACAGGTTGGTTAAAAGACGGCATTGGTAGGGGTAAGCAATAAATATATTTTCCATTTGTTACCACCATGTAGAAGGAGTGTTTATAGGCCAATAAGCTGTTGGTGAAATTTCTTTCTGCACATATCCTGTTTATAAGGGATTGTTGAATGCAAGATATGTTGTAACCCTAAAAAGTACATGGTTTGTATTTTAATGCTTTTTGGTCAGAGTGTAAAAACACAGTTTTCTGGCGTATTAATAAAAAGAGCTTTTTTGGCCTTGAGAACAGCTATAGAACAGCCTACAGAAAAAAAACAAAAAACAAAAAACAAAACAACCCAGAAAACAACCAACTCTTAAAAGCATTAAAAAGGGGGCATGTATGTTTGTGGGTTTTTGGAGGGGAGGTGTTTCTTAAGAGGCCGTGGAAACTGTTCACAGTTCCTTTGGAGGTGATACCTAATGATACAAGGTGTCTGTTGGTGCTGTGTAGAAAATCCTTGCCAGAAAGTCCGCATTTTCTTTATATATGGATACACAGGGAGATTACTTAAATGATAGGAAATGTTGTATTTATTGCTCATTGGGATAAAAGGTTGACCCTTTTTGGCATGTCTTAGACACTGGTATCTTGCCACCTACCGTGCTATTTGATTCCAGCAAATGGGGTAACACAGTAACTAGTAAACTTACATATTCTGTAGGGACTGTTGAGGGGGGTTTGGTGGTTTGACTTCGGCTAAATACCAGGTATCCACCAAGTCTCTCACTTCCCCCCCTTTCCCCTCGTTTTCTCAACAGGGCAAAGAGGGGAAAGAAAATAAGATAGACCAACCCTTGTGGGTAAAACAAAAGCAGTTTTAATATAAACAAAGTGAAGGAAAAAACAAAACAAAAAAAAAACCAAACAAAAAAACCCCACACACACAAAAAAAACCAAAACCAACCAACCAACCAAACAAACAAAAAAACAAAAAACACCAAAACCACCAAACATATTTATTCTCTCCTTCCCATGAAGAGGCGATGTGGAGCCTTCTCAGGAAGCAGGGCTCCGATACGAGTAGTGTTTGCCTTGGAGGACCAAGGGTGACCCCACCCCCTTCCTCCTTTCTCCCAGCTTTATCCTGAGCAGACGCCATATGGTCTGGAATATCCCTTTGGTCAGTTCGGGTCAGCTGTCCTGGCTGTGTCCCCTCCCAAGATCTTGCCCACCCCGTCCCACTGAGGGGGGAAATGTTGGGAAGAGCCTTGGTGCTGTGTAAGCCCTGCTCAGCAGTAGCCACAACACCAGGGTGTAACCAACACCCTGCCAGCTCCCAGCATAAAACACAGCACCGTGAGGGCTGCTATAGGGGAAAACCAATTCCACCTCAGCCAGACCTAGTACAGGGGGAAAAAGTCTTTACAAAAGTTTTTACAAAATATTCCTGTTGCTGTAGACTTATACATGTACCTCTGTGTGTACATTATTTTAACTGAATAAATCAACAGCCTAGGATTAAGATAATAAAAATGCCAGTGTGTTTGAATTTTTTTCCTTTTTGTCAAAACCATGATGGTGTTCAAATTGAATGACATCATCATTAACTAAAAGTAGGATCTGGTCCACTGTATCTGATAATAGAATAAGGTGGTATTAATTACACTGGTGCAGCGCTGGTCTTCGTATTTTAAGAACATGTTTCTTTGGTTTTAAATAGGTATGAGTTATAGGCAATATTAATTGTAATGGCAAGAGGTAAACCAAGTGCTACTCTTTATGGACTTTTCATGTTTGTGAAAAAGCTCATCTAAAACTTGGGTGTAGTACTGGTGAAAAATTGAAGATATTTGTGGTTTTAAAATTTTGCATATGCCAAAATTTCTGCTTGCCTACACTGATCAAAACTTCAGAATCTTTTATTGGCTTCATCTACTGTATCTGCCTAGGAGTTACAAGTCACACTTTTTAATTAGAATTAGCCTGAAGAATTTTAGGGTTCCTGTTTTTTTCAGAGATGTTTTTTAATAAAATTACAGGTGTGTTAATTCGCTGAATTATCTGGTCTACCTGCCATAAGAAATATTAACTAACCGTAACTTACTATACAGTTCTGTGGGTTTGTGGGGTTTTTTTTCCTCTTTCAACTTTTTTTGCTAACTTGTTTCTTCATTACAGCATTTAATATGAAATATTTACTTTTATTTGCATTGACAAGCTTCTCTTGTCCTTTTGATCACTCCCTTTGTTATTGTTTTGAGGACATTACCTTCTGGGGTGAAACTAATCTTATGCTCACTGCATCATTAACTTTTGCATTTAAATTAGCTATTCTTTGCCATTTATAATCATTAGCTGAACCCAAGAGAAGCCCAACCAATCCACAGGGTCTGGGTAGATTCTCCTAAAAAGATGATTGTTAATATTTCTGTATACAGACTTTAGGTTACATGTCACAAATCACCAAACTCTTCCTTGGGTAAATACTTGGGAAGGCGAGGATGACTTGATCAATCTGACATGTATGTAATTTTTTTCATATGTGTTGTTAAGTAATAGCACAAGATGCATGTGGTGGCCTCACCACTAAAATTTTGTTGGAAAATAAAAAAATTGTAATCTTTTTGTAATAGTTTACATGATAATGAAGACTTTAAAAAAAAATAAATCTGGAATGCTGAAGAAAGTCTACTGCTGACGAAGATGTTTTGTCCTGAGTCATGTTTTGGATACGTGATGCTTCCTGTCTCAGTTACAAATCTTGGAAATACCTGACAAGAAATATTCTTTTTGTTGGTACTGTCTTATTGTCGGTGTTAATATTTGCTTCCCTTCTCTCCCTACAGTCTGAGCTTTGTTCGGCCAAGACTGCTTACTAAATAAACATAGTTTAGTTCTTGAAATGACACACTTAATCTTTGCATATTCTCTTGTGTCTGGAGACTAGTTATGTGTCAAAATATAAACAGTGTGGTTTATTTTATTATCCTGCATCCAGTGGTCCTGTGCAGTATTTTTCTTTATATTAATAACCTGGAAGTTTTAGAAAGGTTTTCAGACAGAATATGTACTTGAGGAGGAATGGTGCTGAAGGAGTAGTTTTTGCTGCAGTGTTACGTCACTCATTAACAGATGAGCAACATATGATATTGTATGCTGAGAATTCTATGTTGTTTAAAAAAAAAAATCTAAAATAGTTTTTTGAAGACAACACATTTTAGGTAGCATAGACTTCTGTGATAGAGGAGTTGTAATTTCTAGATTGTTAATCTGAACACTAAATAAATATGACATGATATTCTTGATGGAACTAACTACTAAAAGTTAGTAAAATAACAAAATGGACTTTGGTACCATATGTAAATAGATTTAAGCAATATTGTATTGACAGGATGTCAGTTAAAGTTTATGTAAGCAGTATGTATGTTTTAGTCATTTTCATCCATCAAAGTGTAATATTATATTTTTCTATTTAATAGAACATTTATGATATGTTAGGATTTAGGTAAAGTGATCCAATGCAATCCAGTTCATTAATCTGCTTCTGTGAAATACTTATTGATGAAACATTTTGAAATATGAACATTGTGTGAAAGATGACTAAGTCTTCCTAGATGCTTGAAATTTGTATAGATTTTATATCTAATTAAAATGCAAGTATTTTGATCCCTCTGCTCTCCTTTAGCTATTAAACAATGAGTTTCAGTAAGTGATTGGAAGTAAAATAATTTGTACATTCTGCACCTCCATTTTTCCCCATGTTCACATGGAATTGGAGGATAATTTGTACAACTTGAAAGAGAAAGTTGACTACTTTGTACCTTCTTTTCATTAATTGTGGAGATGCAGAGCTGTCTGCTCAGTGACATGCAAGCCTGGTTTTGGAACTGAAACCTTTAATTCTCATAGATTGTAAATTTGTTATTAGCACCTGCTGTTAGTTTAATAGGCATGTATGTGATGACATGGGCACCTAAGCCTTGATTTTTTTTTTTTTTATTATTATTTTTTAAAAGCTGCTATACACTTACTGAAGAGTGTCTTTGACACTATAATTATGTTCCTACAAATAAAATTTGGCATTTTGACATGGAAAAACTGTCTTGTAAGACTGTTCATGAAACTAAATGCATGTGTTTATTTGTCTGAGGCAGCTACTAATCTGTGCAATGTGCCCATATTGTCTTTGTATTGCTTCAACAAATGATCTGAAACTGTTTAGTTTATTAGAGTGCAGTACTTCTAATATTTCTGAATACATTATGTAAGCCTTTGGAAAAATTACTTTGTGAGATACAAAATCAGCTGTAGCTTTTATTTTTTTTCCTTTTTTTTTTTAATTTTAGGATTTTGGTAGTCTCTTACACTTGGAACAATAGGCTGTTTTGCAGTGTTTCTCTTCAGTAGAACTAATTTCATTTTAGCATTACATTTAGAAACATTGCCAGCTCTGTTTCATTATTTTAGCTCTCTAGTTCTGCAGCCTTGGAAGGGAAAGGACAATTAAAATTTACTTCTGGAAGATGGAGTCCACACCACAGTTGTACACAGATTGCAACAGCCAATGATACCACTGTTCGAGGATGGGATACACGAAGCATGAGGTAATAAGAAATTGTAATCTTGTTCTCAAAGAAAGACAATCTCCTTTGGAGATACATTTTTTTTTTTCATTGCTCCTAACATTTTTTTTTTTTTTTTAAGATTAGAAATGTGGCAAAGCTATCACTTTTAAAAGGAATGGTTGAGCTTGCATAGCTGATATGTTTACAATTTAGTAAGGGTTTTCTCTGTTGTTTCCTCCTCAGCTGCAGTTGTAACTTGTATATTGAGTTTTACTGAACTGTGTACTAGTCTGAGGATGATTTGTTCAATACATAGGCATTACCTGAACGAAGGTATTCTGTAATTCAATCTGAAAATGATTTAACAACAGTCCTGACTATGCTATGAACTGACTTCACAGCATACTATTTAAAGGTACCTTTATTCTCTGAAGGTAATTCACAGGTTAAGTTTGCTCTTTACTTTTCTGATTTTTAACAAATAGCATAATATATTAAAGATTGTAGTATGCTAGTTATATGAAACTACTGAATCTATCAAAATCATAACCAAATCAATTAAGCTTTGAATATACCTAATAAGGTGTTTTCCTCCCTGCACAGTTGTGATTTTGATAAGCAAAGGAGTGATGTTGTGCACATCTGTTGCCATGACTACTAAAGCCTGTGCAAGCTTTTTTAAGATACGCTTTATCCCCTTAGCACATAGTAATTTATCACTAAACCGAGAAGACTGATGTCTTGTAATAACTTCTGTTGCCTTAAAGGGGGATGACTTTAAATTTAGTTCTATGGTTCCTGCCAGCTCAGGGATGTAGTAATAAATCCCCATGTTTGCCAACTTTGTGTGTTTTTGCTGAAAAGGTTTATTTAATTTAAGAAAGAAAAGGTAAAAATACAAATATAATAATTAAAACTCACTTCCTGTGTGCTTGTCATCAGGTTTGAAAGTCCTGTTCATTGCCTTGTAAAAGGATACATAAAAATCAGCCTTCATATATATGAGTATACTTTGATTTATGAAGACTCGTTTAAATGAAACATACAAGAGAGGAAAGAAAGGTGAAAGGAGAGAGGTGGTCTTCTTTAAGCTACCTTTTTCTATTGTTTTTGTAATCATCCTATTTTTAACATATAGCATGCAGAATTTAAGATTAAAGCCTGTGTTTCCCTGTAGAAAATGTTAACTCTCGTAAAGTCATCTTCATACTCAGTCTCATTAGAAAAAGCATCTCTCTCTTGCATGAATGAATACTCTAACTTTTATGAAAGATACCATAGTCCAGATATTAACAAGGTCCTCAATGGAAGGGTAGCTTGGTTAACAAAAGCAAACCCCACCTGAGTGAAGCTCATGTTAGATAGTCCTTAAACCAATTTAGAAGTATTAGGCTATGCCAAAGAACTGTTTGCGGTGTACATAAAAAATATGTTCAAGAATCTCATCTGTAAATACACTGTAATATGTCTAAAGTGATGTGAATATTTAATAATTAATAAAAATAGTTAGGCTAGAAGTACGTGTTTAAAGTCAGGGCGGTATAAACTGTGGCAGTATAAGAAGCCAAAAATGGGGGGGGGGAGGCAGCAGAAATCAAGGAGAGAAAACTGCTGTACCAGCAAAGAGTAAGAAGAGAGAGATACTAAAGAGATAGCTAGAAATAGCTACTTCCACAAGAGTGCAGTTATGATAGCTGTAAAGTAGAGGGAGTAAGTTATTTTGGACATAGCAAACAAAGAAGGGGAAGGAAAAAAGAGGTTAATGGGAAGACTCCTGGACTAGACTAGGAAGCAATCTCAATCAGAGAAGAGCTTGTGAAGCAGAGAAGACAAGACACTAAGATGAATGCATTTAGAGAGAGAATTGTATCAGGAAAATTCAGACTCCAAGAACAAATTCTAAAAAAATATAGAAAATGATGATGATTAGGAAGTGGAGCCAGTAGCTGGAGAAAATGTTCATGTGGTCTGTCCTTAATCTTATAATGTAACTGGGAAATTCAATGTAGATATTGTTGCTGTAGGTAAGCTGATAGAGTGAAAGAAAAAAATATTTGGGAAGGAAAGGGATTGAGTGGCCAGAATAATAGTTAGGTTGGGATAAAGGCTTTTATGGTAAGCACTACTGAACATACAGTGGACAGTAGTATTTCTTTTTAAGTGTCTTTTTACACATATCTCCATGAGCAATATAAGAAGTACAAAAAAGAAGTGAAAGGTGAAGTAAAGGATGAAAGAAGTGGTTTATTGCTGCAAGCATGCTTGACATTTAAAAATTTTCCCTTAAATATATTTCAAGAAATAAAGAGAAAATACTGAATTTGATTCCCAGAATACCTGGGAGAAAGGCATACCTGAGTGATATTCTCAGAGTTTGAGAGGTTAAGAGTGTTGATGTTGGATATCTAAGCAATGTCCTTTATCCCAAGTGACTGTTCTAGCTGTCAGGATAGGGCTTAGTAAAGGCCTGGTATACTTTAGATCTCTCCTTATGGAGCTACTTTGCTTTGTGTTAGTAGTTAGGTGTTAACAGCAAGAGACTTCTCTATATGGTATTGACAGGAAACCGTATATACAGTGCAAGCAATACTAAGTTTTAGTCAGTCTATGTTTCTGAAGAGAAACATTTTTCCTTTTAAAAAAAAAGAAAAAAACCTCACAAAGTGTTTATGAGTTTTAGTGAAGATTGTAGGAGACTATCAAATCTAAGCAGCACTTTGACAGATGGAGGCTTTTGAGGAAGCTGGCAATGCAGTAGTGGAAACAAAACAAAACAAAAAAAACCAACAAGCCCCAAGTTTAAGAGATGAGGTAGGGAGACAAGCTGATGGAACATGATGTTTTGAATAAGGATGCTAGGTTGTTAGCAGTACTACAAATGTTTTCTGAAGTGGTCCAGATGGATGAGTATGCGCATGACTGAGCAGTTTAAGAGCCACAGGTAAATTAATGATAAGTGCCAGATCTCAAGAAGGTAAGTTCAAATTGAGCAATAATAAAAAGCTGCTGTTCATATCTGTTGCATCACTTGCATCTCAGCTTTTCATATAGGGAGAACGAGATGTCATAAATACAGAATTAGTATAACTACTTAGGGATGGAGAAGCTCTTATCTGAAAACGTTGTGGTTTAGTAGCAGACATTTCATAACAGTTGTTAGAGAGCTGTGCTAGAATCATCTGGAACAACTGTTTCCTTTTAGCTCCAGATGATCCTAATACAAACAAGGAAAAAGCAAAGCTTGAAAGCAAACTGAGAAATCTGTACAAGTCACTGCTGTTAACAGCTGGGATTTCCCTAAACTATGCACTAGCATTGTGAACTCTAGGTCTGCGGGTGCTAAGGGGATTATGCAAGTTTCCAGGGAAACAGATTCCTGTCAGTGGAGTGCAGTTAGCTTTTTATAGACCATTTAATTTTTTTTAATGTGTTTTACAGACAGATATATTGCATAGAAAATGCACATGGACAGCTGGTACGAGACCTAGACTTTAATCCCAATAAACAGTACTACCTGGCTAGCTGTGGAGATGACTGCAAGGTGAAATTCTGGGACACAAGAAATGTCACTGAACCAGTGAAGACACTAGAGGAGCATTCCCACTGGTAGAACAAATTATCTGCATGCTGTTTTGCGGGTGGATGGCTTATGTAATTTATTCAGCTAATTATTTTACTGTTTAGGAACAATGCAAACTAACTATGTTTATGCTATTGTGAATAATCATTTTTCTGCACAGAGGAAAGGTTTCAACATGTGAATGTTCCTTGTGTGATTGTAAATTAAGAGTTTAGACGTTAGTCTAATTGTTAAGAAATTGTCATTAACATTGTTGGGAGATAGGGTACACCTTTGAGAAGCACAGCACAGAACTTGGCTTGTAGGTGCCAACTGGGACACAGGTGTGTGCCTCCCCAAATTGTGCCTGATCTGCTGCATCTGATGTGCAGAAAAGCAGCTGCAATCTATCTTTCTATTGTTGAATGGTTGCAATGTTCAATAATTCAGCCCGACTTTCTTCATGCTCTTCATAGTCCTTAAGACAGCATATGCAAGTGAGTAATTTTATTCTCTGAGATAATATTTAGAGCCTGTATCTACAGCTATGGCCTCTGGCTGGAGCAAGGAGAGAATCTTGTCTGACATTTGCAGACTTCAGTAGTTAAGAAAAAATGAGCGGTTCGTATTTTATAAAATTTCAGTTGGAGTTATTCTTACAAAATAAATCTGGACCCTGGAGCTACTTAGAGGAGAATGAAGATGTGAATTAACAGAAGCAGCTTTTTTACTTTTTTTTTTCCCCAGAAGATTAAAAGAAAAAGAATAAAACAATAACCATGAGACATTTGGTATTAACTGGATATGTAAAATGTAAAAATTGAAGATAAATATAATCCTATTTTTGGTTTAGGGTCTATTTTAAACTTTACTGTAAGAATGTTGTGAGTTTTTTGTTTAACAGGGTATTTCTAATCTGTATTTTGCTTTGGGGAAATTTTTATATTTAGAACTTAAATATTTATCTGACTTGCTAAACAATGAATTGTTATGTACCCTCAAGGAATAATACCACTGAATGGTGTGTTTTGTTCTTTGGATTTTTTTTTTTTTCCAAACTTATTTCTTGAATTTTAAAGACACTTCATAGAAAACAGGTGACATGGAAGCTTAAAAGCCAGGTGAAGATGACAAAAAACAGTCTTTGGAATGAGGCATGTCACTTCTATGCGTACTTACAACATAGAAGTCAAAGATGAATTTTTAGTTCTGTATAAAAAAACCCAAATCACAATATTGATGCACTACCTGCCTAAAATTGCTTCTTGTTCTTTCTGATTCCATTTTTTTAGGGTCTGGAATGTCAGATACAATCATTCTCATGATCAGCTGATCCTTACAGGAAGCAGTGATAGCAGAGTTATCCTGTCTAATATGGTATCAATTTCTTCTGAACCATTTGGACATATGGTAGATGATGATGAACTAAGTGACCAAGAGGACCAGCATCAAGAAGAGAAGTATGGGGTTTCCTTGGTTTTATGCAGATGCTTATAGTTTGTCTTTTCATTGAAATGGTTAACATGCTATTTTTTTTACTGACTAGGATTTTTGTATACAGGCCTTTCAGGTAAGTAGTTTTAATTTCTACTTCATTTACTCAAAGTCTTGGGTGGAATACACACTTTAAATCTGATTGGCATGATCACTGTATATTCACTGCTAGGAAGGGGATGGTGATGTGGAGGACCAGTCCTAAAGTCCACTGGATCAATGAAAAGACTCACTTTAAGGGAGCTCTGGATCAAGTCAAGCACATGCAAGTTCACTGGGTTAAGTGAGAGCTGAAAATCTGCTTTCTGCATTTTCTGTGTATCAGTTGTAATCTTTAGGAAACGTTACTAGTCTAATGGTGAGCTTCTGCACAGGCAGAAGAAAGGAAGTATCAATACATTATTTTTTGTAAATTTTGCTCTTATTATTGCTGACTGCTCTAGAAACCAGTAACTCATCAGACCTACTTCAAGCAAAACAGACGTTTGTTTTTGACACTCTTGGTAGAGACTAACGCATGTTATTGCAAGCATTTGTAAACACCATCCACCTGGATGTATGAGGAATCATGTCTTTTGCATGTGAATTTTGGAGGGATGTGGGTTTTAGTAAAGAGTTAAATGAAATGCTGAAATAGTTATTTTTTATCTTCCATTTTTGTCTGCTTTCAACTTTTTCATTGTGAAATACGTGACGATTGTTTTCATCTGTGTACTTCTTTCTGAATATATATCTATATAGTGAATTCCGTAGATCTAGTGTGGGCTGAGGTTTTCTAGTTTTGTGACTAGTTTACATGGTGATCTTGAGCAAACTCTTCCTTTACAAAGTGAAGATAATAATACTGGAAGTCATGTAAAATATTTTGAGACCAACAGGCTTTAGTCTGTATTTTTGTTGTTCTTTGCAGCTGAATAGCCTTGTTCTATACATCTTCACTGATCATTTGGGTTTTTGTTTCTGTTAATGTATTTTAAGATGCATAGCTGTCTGCAATGAATTAGGCAGATTGCCTCCAGAACTATCTTTTTCAGTGAAGAATAGTCAGATGGGATGAAGAACAAGGAAATTATAGTTACTCAGCTGTGTTTGCTAGATGTTTCAGTTAAAATTCTAGATGAAGCTGAGGTTACTTCTCTAGTTGCATTTTTAAGGTTGCTTTTGCACCTTTATTAACTAAGATATAGTTTTGACATTTTGGTTTCACATAAAGGACTTGGAAACCATTTTATTAAATAAGAAAGCTATCTCATATATAGAAGTGATTTTGTTAAATGTACAAGATGTCTTTAGAAGCAATAGGTTATGTAAATGCCTGGAAAATCAAGGTGTATCAAATTACGTACCTACAAAGTCGATCACATCAACAGTACATACTTTCTAGAACATAACTACAGCATTTTAAGTATGATGTACCTTTTATTTCCTTACATTTGGCTAGCTATTGCAATTTGTTCTGGATAGAAGATAAATAGCATTAGTGGAAATGAGAAAGAGACCACTTTTTATATACACACACACATATATATATATATATATATATATATATGATGGGAATGTATTAATATAAATAATATCACAAGTAAATAGTCTTCTGACAGATGTTGTATAGTTGGTTTTCTGGAGTTCTGAGTTTCTGTTGATTGTAGACCATGTAGGTTGCCTCACTGAAACACAAGTGATTCTTTCTAGAATAGGAATTTTTGAAACCAAGAATGTGCAAAGCGATACAACAAATATAATGCATCTTTTCTTTTGGCTATGGGATGGATGTAAAACACATTATGAGTGACTTGTATAGTAATAATGTAGAGCCCTTGCCTGTTCCTAGAGGCTACAAGAGTATCAATACTGCATTTACTTTTTAAATATATGCTTTTCAGCTGCCAATCTGTTCTCTATAAAACCTGAGAAAGCACATGAGCTTTTTTAACATTTGCTTAGTATTGTAAGAGTCTTGGTTTGGTTTTTGGTTTGTGGTTTGTTTGTTGGGGTGTTTTTGCCCCTCCTTGTTATGTGTTGATCTAAAAGAATGTTTACGAGGTGCTCACCAGCCTTGAAGTGTTGCTAGGTGAATGTCTGTTTACTTCTGAGCACACTAATGAACCAGGGCATAACAACTGTTGGGAATACTTCTTGTTAGTCAACCTTTAGTGCCAAATATTTAGGCTTTAGTACCCTTTTCCCTCCTGGAGACCTCTTTGAAAAGTCTGTTGCACCGTTCCATGGGTACTGTCTCTTCTGTAAAACACAGATTTTTATTGTATGGTTTGATGGGGTGGTGTATCTGTGTATGTGTGGGTTTTTTTTTGCTTGGGTATGTTCTAGACTTTTAAGGAAGTCTTATATTCTCACTGGGTTCATATTTATACTGTTTTGGAGGACATCTGGTTTGCTATTAAATAGCACACAAATATTTAAAAAGAAAATGTCTTTTTTAGGTGTATCTTGAAATACACCAGAAAGAGCAGGTGTGTGTACAACGAGTATCTCCAGCCAGTCACCTTCAGACTGAGTGACCAAATCTCCCTGAAAAGAAGGTTGAAGTATCAAGTGGAAGGAAGGAAGGAAGAAGGCTCTTTCTTCATGGGCTACCTATTTTTCATGTTCTGGATAAATTAACTTGTAAAAACACTCCTTGGATTAAGTATGAAAATGAAGTGTATGTTTCAGTTGTATCTTCAAAGGGTTTTGTTTGTTTGTTTCTACTTAGCAAAAATCCCCATATTTTAAAAAAGGTGACTTATAGTACTAGTCTACACAGTTAAGACTTCTGAGGTCTTTAGGACTCATGTTATTTTTTAGTATATTTTGGAGTAAACTTTATAATTTTTATTGTATTTCTTGGCTGGAGACAAAAGTAAGTAATATGTTAGTTTAACCCTTTGTTGTTCAACCATGTAGAAATATGCGTAAGTCTACCCACCAATTATTTCTTGTCATTTTCTGTATTAACTACCTACTTTTTAAGGCTCATGGCTGAGAAAACAAAACAAAAAAAAAATTGGCTCACTGAGTAATGAATAGACAACAAACCAAAAGTTGCTGTATTCTAAAGGAATTATTCCCTGAGGTTTTTCCTTTAGGTGTTTATCCAATGTATGTGTTGACATCTTGGAACTTTATATGCTCCCGTCTCAGACACCAGAACGTGCTTGCATAAGCATAACTAGGACTATTGCATGAGGATCTGTCTCTTGTTGCAATTGAGTGACCTTCAGTTCATTTTAACTGCTGATTCAGATCAGGGCAACTATTTTGCTGTCTTTTCCCTGCTTTTAAACTGCTATTGTTGTTGTTTCTCTCATCAATCATAAAAATGTAAGAGCAGCCTGTATCATATCAAGGGTCTCCCTAGCCTGTGTCTGATTATTCCCTTTAGGATGTTTTTTTTGCCATCAGCCATATACTTGAGTTTATCTCTTCTCGCTGACTGTGTTTTTGTTTGTTTGAAACACACTAGCTGTGCACACTCTGCCTCTGTGAAATGTGTCTAGGACAAACATGCCAACTGCATTTAGTTTTTGCACTCAATAAGGAAAGGCTTCAGTGATTTTTGTCTGGGAAGACCAAACCCACTGTCAAAAGTTAGGCAGTCTAAAAAGAGGATCAAGCTGTCCAAGGAGAGAAGGTATAGGCATGTGGTCAGAGGAGAGCTGTAGTATGTTCTGGTCAAGTCTCTAGACTGGATAATTTAATGCACGATTCAAATATGGAAAAAAAAATAGCCGAGAAATGGGTCTTGAAAAGCTGTACTCCTATCTTAATTTCTAGCACCTTAATCCAGAGGTAGAAAAGAGTGCACAAAACAAATGAAAATAGAACAGATTAAGTGAGTAAAAAGAACCCCAGAAGAGCCTTTGTAGTGGATGACTCCATTCTGAGGGGTGTCAAAGGCCCCATATGCAGACCAGACCCACTTCACAGGGACATCTGCTGCCTCCCTGGGGCCCATGTCAAGGTCCTCACAGCAAAACTTCCTGCTCTAGTGAGACCCAAGGACTACTACCTTCTGTTTTTTCAGGTAGGCAGTGACGACATTACTGTGAGAAGTCCTAAAGCAATGAAGAGAGATTTCAGGTCCTTGGGGAAACTGATTTATGGGTTGGAGGGCACAAATTGTGTTCTCCTCCATCCCTTCAGTTGTGGGGATGGATGAAGAATACCACCATAGAACTCAACAGATGAACTTGTGGCTCCAAGACTGGTGTTACCATCAGGGCTTTAAATTTTTTGTTCATGCGTTGGTATATAGGATGCCAGACCTTTTGGCATTAGATAGGATGCACCTGTCCCAGAAGGGGAGGAGGATCTTGGGGCAAGAGTTAGCTGGGCTCATTGACAGAGCTTTAAACTAGATTTGAAGGGGGAAGGGGGCAAAACACCAGCCCATCTGAAGTGCATGTGTACCAATGCACACAGCATGGGTAACAAACAGGAGCTTGAAGCCATGATGAAACAGGAAAATTATCATGTCATGGCTATTACAGAAACATGGTGGGATGTCTGTCATGACTGGAGTGTGCCAAGAGATGGCTACAAGCTCTTTAGGAGGGATAGACAAGGAAAGAGCTGTGGTGGGGTGGTGCTGTATGTTAAGGACTGTTATGATTGCTTTGAGCACAGGTGTAGTGAAGACAGGGTGGAGTGTCTTTGTGTTAGAATCAGGGGGAAGGCCAACAGGGCAGATGTTGTAGTAGGAGTCTACTACAGGCCACCCACCCAGAACAGAGAGGTGGATGAAATATTCTGTAGACACTTAAGAGAAATGTCACGATCACTTGTCCTTGTTCTTGTGGGTAACTTTAACTTCTCAGACATCTGCTGGAAATACAGCAGAGCGAGACCAGTCCTGGAGATTCCTGGACTGTGTGGGAGACAACTTCCTGATGCAGCTGGTGAGTGAATCGACCAGAGAAGGTGCGCTGCTGGATCTCCTCTTTGTGAACAGAGAATGACTGATGGATGATGTGGCAGTTAGAGGCCGTCTAGCAATCAAGAAATAAGAGAGTTCTCTATTCTTAGAGAGGCCAGGAGAGGGGGCAGCAGAACTGACATCCTGGACTTCAAAAGGGCTCAGTTTGTCTTGTTTAGGCACCTGCTTGAAAAGATCCCTTGGAAGACGATCCTGAAGTGTATAGGGGACAGTCAGTGACCTGCTGCATCACATAGATGCACACAAGTCTATGGGACCAGATGGGATACACCTGAGGGTGCTGAAGGAGCTGGCTGGGGTGCTTGCCAAGCTGTTTTCTGTTTACCAGCAGTCCTGGCTGCTTGGGAAGGTCCCAACAGATTGGAAATTGGCCAGTGTGATGCCCAGATATAACAAGGGTCAGAAGGATGATCCGGGAAATTACAGGTCTGTCAGCTTGATGTCAGTACTCAGGAAGCTGATGGAGCAGCTCATCCTGAGTACCATCACACAACACATGCAGGACAAGGGATGATCAGTTCCGGTCAGCATGGGTTTATTAAAGGCAAGTCCTGCTTCACAAACCTTATCTCCTTCTACAACAGGGTGGCCTGCTTATTGGATGAGGGAAAGGCTGTGGATGTTGTTTACCTTGACTTTAGGAAGCCCCTTGACACCATTTCCCACAGCCATTTCCCTGGCAAAACTGGCTGCTCATGGATTGAATGGGCACACACTTTGCTAGGTAGAAAACTGTCTGGATGGCCGGGCCCAAAGAGTTGTGGTGAACAGTTAAATCCAGTTGGCGGCCGGTCACGAGTGGTGTCCCCCAGGGCTCGGTTTTGGGGCCACTCCTGTTTACCATCTCTATTGATGATCTAGACGAGGGGATCGAGTGTACCCTCAGTCAGTTTGCAGATGACACCCAGTTGGGTGGGAGTGTTGATCTGCTCGAGGGCAGGGAGGCTCTGCAGAGAGAGATGGACAGGCTGGAGCCATGGGCTGAGCCCAACTGGAGGAGTTTCCATGAGGCCAAATGCCAGGGGCTGCCCTTGGGCCACAACAACCCTCAGCAGCGCTACAGGCTTGGGGAGGAGTGGCTGGAGAGCTGCCAGTCAGAGAGGGACCTGGGGGTGTTGATTGACAGCCGGCTGAACAGGAGCCAGCAGTGTGCCCAGGTGGCCAAGAAGGCCAATGGCATCCTGGCTTGTGTCAGCAATCGCGTGGCCAGCAGGGACAGGGAAGGGATCTGACCCCTGTACTTGGCACTGGTGAGGCCGCCCCTCGATTCCTGTGTTCAGTTTTGGGCCCCTCACTCCAAAAAGGACATTGAATGACTCGAGCGTGTCCAGAGAAGGGCAACGAAGCTGGTGCAGGGTCTGGAGCACAGGTCGTACGGGGAGCGGCTGAGGGAACTGGGGGTGTTTAGTCTGGAGCAGAGGAGGCTGAGGGGAGACCTCATCGCCCTCTACAGCTCCCTGAAAGGAGGGTGCAGAGAGCTGGGGATGAGTCTCTTTAACCAAGTAATAAGCAATAGGACAAGAGCGAATGGACTCAAGTTGTGCCAGGGAAAGTTTAGACTGGATATTAGGAAGCATTTCTTTGTTAGGGGTTGTTAGGTGTTGGAATGGGCTGCCCAGGGAGGTGGTAGAGTCCCCATCCCTGGAGGTGTTTAAGAGTTGGGTTGGCATAGCGCTGAGGGATCTGGTGTAGTTGGGAACTCTTAGTGCTAGGTGAACAGTTGGACTAGATGATCTTAAAGGACCTTTCCAACCTAGTTTATTCTGTGAGTATTTGGGCTTCGTTTAGCATTCATTCCTAAAGCAAAGCTTTGGATAAGTGCCTGGATAAGAACATAGGGAGCATTTTTTGATGCTTCAATTTGAAAAAAACTTCTAAAATACAGGGTCATTCCACATCTGTGGATGCAACTGATTAAGCCAAGCTTCTCTTTGGCCTTTCTTTCTTTAATGGCTTTACACTCTCGTGGACTTCCTTCCTTCAACACTGAAATTACTTTAATTCCAAATCTCCTGAAGGTGTGTCAGTTCTTTTTTAGACATCTGCAGAGCACTGAGAATTGTCTTTCTCCAAAGGGAGGTGGTGACTTTCGTAGCCTTTCTTCATTCTTTGGTCATCCAAAATCCTTGTCAGTGAGTCTATTTGGTTGTATTAATTAGTCTGACTCACTTTAATTCTACATTGCTATTTCTAACAATAAAAGACCCCTACTAGGTTCTTGCAGTTTAGTGTGACCATCTTTACCTGCCAAGCATTACTCCTTTTCTTTATTTATTGCAATATATTTATTTGCCTTATAGATTCGAATTTTAAACTTGGTAGGTCTCTGGTATGGTGATGCTATGCAGCATGAGAAGACCATTTGCTACCTCAGAGCACCAACGGCAAGGTACACACTGCATCTACAGCAATGTTTTAATTCTTCATGGCTTCTGTGGCCAGAGCTTCATGACAATGCTCAACTGATAATGGAGGACTTGTTCTTTGAGAGGAAAAGCCTTATCTGTATCCATACCAGCGTGAAGATTTATATTCTCAATAGCATTTTGAGCTTATACGTTAGTCCTGAGTAGGTAGCCATCCTTAAATTTAGTGCTACAGAAGGGGCTACCAGTTCTTAGCTCTCTTTGGGGTTTGCAGGCTTAAGATGTCTGCTGTGTTTTCATGGCAGAACTGATTACTAGGGTCAGTATGCTGCCTTCTCCCTTATGCTACATTTTTTGGCAGTATGTTCTAAGCTTATCCTTATCTTTATTATCTATTGAAGATTGTACCAGAAAATCACATTAGGATTTTTTTTTTTTAGTGGTTTTCCTGAAGTCATATTTTTAGATCTTTTTGGCCATAGATGTTAACTGCACCATTTTTCGATAGAAACAGAACAAGATCCGACACAAGTGCTTATCACAATTTTGCATTTAAATCTGAGAAGTGTAAAGCATTGTTTTTTCCACTACAGGGTATCTCATTGAGATAATGAAGTTTTTAATGAGATTTTAAGTGTAGGAACATCTTTAGCAATCAGAATGGACCAGAGAGAAGATGGTAGCTGTCCTCTCTGTAGACAGAGATTTCCCTTAAAATTCAATCTAAAGGAGGTAGTGCTTTCTACTTGTCATGATAGAAATGTGGTTTGTTGACTTTACGATAGTAAATCCTGTGGTTTCATGATAATACATACAAACTGTGTGATCTAACATAACACCTTTGTATACACATACATGACTTCAGGAGAGTGAGTTGTCAGCACTGATATTTTGAAAAGTATTTGCCAAACATTCATGATAAGGCAGGCTTTCCAGGGCATTATCACACAGCTGCCAATAGTGTTAATATAGATGATATTTTGCTTGTGGTATTTATGTCTCAGAGAAATGTAGAAATGATAGGATTGTGCTATGGAATTAACCAAGAGACTCAATTAATTAAAATAGCTTAAATAGTTTTGTGTGGGGGAATGTCAGTATTTAGGGCTTGACTTGGTTGGATGCCTGTGAAGTTGGGCCAAATTTAGTGCAGCAGCACTTTCCAATTCCTAGACTATTTTTCTTTAAGAACATATGTTTTTTCTTTACTATTTCTTTGTTTAACCCTTATGAACAGATATACCCTCCTTAATTTCTTTTGTATATTTGGAAAAATATGAAACCTGTTATGTTAAAATATGCATTTTTTTGTTCTTAAAGGTGGCATTTTCCTGTAGAAGCAGTTCTGAAGGCTGTTTTAGAGTGGAAAAATAATAGGATAATGCTTACAATAGTATGAATGGCCAATTATTATATATAAAAACTGCATTCCAGTATAAACATCCTTGAATTCGAGTGCTAAGTTTTCTCCTGCAGTTAAAGGGAAGAGGCATCCACAGGGCTTTTTCTGGAATCCAATGGCATGCTTTTCAGGATTCATTTTGGATGCTGCAATACATGTTGTTGCTCTATTGAATCACATGTATTTCATAGTAATTTTTAGATTAAAGAGGATTTAATTTTCATTGTGATAAGGAATTAAAGATTTTTGGTGACTGTAAAACGTATTGAACATTGTGACAAAACAGAATCACAAGCACAGCAAACTTAAGTGGTTGTTAGCATGAGAAGTAATTGGAAATAACAGCTCTCTACATGAAAACAATTATCCAAGGCTTAACAGCCTTCTCTCTCAAGTCTGTAACACAATTAACCTCAAAGTTATCTAGTAAAATGAAAGCTTTTCTCCTTTCGTAGGAGAAGCTGGTAGAGGTCGTGCTATGTGAATAAGACTACAAAGAGAAAGCAGTCCAGTTTCAGCTCTGTGTGGCACATATCTTAAATTCATGCAGAATTTAGGTAGAGGTTGCACATTTCTTGCCATGAGTTCTTGATGGCATAAAAGTTTGATGCCTTTTCAATTGATGCAATGCAAGACCATAAGGAGAGAAATAGGTATTTTAGTCTGGCCAGACCATCTCTTTAAAATAGTACATAAAAATGAGAAACCAAAGGAGATTTTAGGACAAGGAAAAAAATAGTTTACTAAGCTTGCCAGGCATAATAAGTCATTACCAAGTATGCTTATCAAATATAGTCTAGTCAAAATGCTCTGTCAAGGGATCAATAGACCAAGGACCTACACCCGTGGTACACTAAAGTAGTTATAGCATAGCAACTGCATTTTTATACCCATAACTTGCAGCTTTTATATAAAAACAGAGATCTCTGTGTTTTGACAACAACCTGAATTATACATATTAAAACAGCATAGAAAAAATAGAAGAAAGCTTACATCATATCCACCTGTGTGCAGGTACTCTTCCTGTTTCTGAACTTCTTTAACTGGAAAGAAATTTAAGGTCCTGAACTCTGTCCCCTGTTCTAAAACCTGCCAAAGATCTGTCTGTCCCAGTATCCAGCCCTCTTTGAATGCTCTCCTCTTCTGTCTCCGGTGTTAGGCATCTAACCTAAGGCAAATAACCTGGGCATTGTCAACAGGAATTGGTAACTACGAAATGAAGGTTTCTGAGATAAGAATAATGCACATGAAAGTACAGTGGTATTCTTTTAATCATTGCTACATTATGAGTAGAGTAATAGAAAAAATATACTCATCAGTGCTATGACATGATAGGCTCTGCAATTACCTACTGTGTGTTAAGGAGAAATTGTAGCAGCTGATAAAAGCAGAAGGGTAATTAAAATATCTACATAGACAAAACACCTTCAGATAAATACAGGTTGTTTTGTATGTGTTCCGCTAGTATGTGCTGTGATCAAGGTAATCTTTTTTCATAGACTCTGTTTATATTTAAAAGGTAATTTGTTACCTACCTTAAATAAGTGTCAGTGTCATAGATGTTAAGTCTGTAATTTCTTGCATTAACCAAATTCTATTTAATATCTGGGGAGTTAGGAGAGTCTGAGCTGATTCTTTAATAAATAAAAATGTGCAAAAGCTGTGTAGAATTTCGTTGAGAGTAAGTAGTTTGTTGTGGGACTGGGAAACTAAACAATTCTAAGTGTTCTAGATTCATATAGGTTCAAAAATAGTATCCTCAGCCTATTCTTGGATGCACATAGCTAAAATGCAGACAGAGCTGAGGTGTTTTCTTGGAAATCTCCTAGCATGGAGTAAGGTGGTCTGTCTCCAAGAGATTCATGTTGTGAGGGGGGAAGAAACCCACCACAAACAACCTTGCTCCTTCTGTTTGTTTTGGGGTTTTTTTTCATTATTTTTAAGTCTTTCACATACATGAAATAATTCTGCTTTTTATTCTAATAGCATTATCCTTTGGAGTTCATTACCCATTACATAATTTAGGGGCTAATCTGTTTGCATTCATAATGTTTGTAAAGGATTCTCATGGACAGTTTCTTTTGAATCTTCTGTATTGTTCCTGAGACGTGTCATTCTGAGATGATTTTATTTCCATCCTGCTTATCTTGTGTAGTATCTAGCTCTTTTACACCGTGATCACTTCCATAAGGGTTTTCTCAGATTCTGAATAACTGTCTCAAGACTATAACGTTCTTATGCACAGGTAGTCTATACATAATACTATCATAGATCTATGCTATTTAAAATTTTAAAAACCCACACGGAAAACAGAACTCATGTGGCCTAAAGAACCATATGGAATAACAAGCTTTCTTTTTTCTGTGAAGGCAAAAGATTACTTTCATAGCCAAGAAGAAATTCAGTGTATATACAATAATAAATGACAGTTAATTGTAGTCATAAATGAAAATTCCAAACAGAAGTTCATCTATGGGCTTCTTTCCTGAACATTTATTCCCCTATGATTTTTCTAAATTAAATTAGATGAACTGTGTTATTTAAATGAAACACTGAAACAACTCTGAGCATGCAGAAAATAGCATAATCTAGAAGCTTATTTGTCCTTGTTTATCCAACCTTTGGTTAACTTGAGGCTCCTGGTTAACTGTAAGTCGGTCGTGTCCCCTGACAGCCATGTGCACCGTGCATTACTCCCCTGCTTATCTGGAGAGACATCTGAAACCTTCAGAATAATGGAGTTGTGGGTAAGTGGGTGAGCACCGCATGAAGCACATTGCTGTCTAGGGACATGACCAACTTTCACTTAACCAGGCATGTCAGTTAACAGGAAGTTAGAAAAACACATTGCAGGAGATGAAGTGTCTGTGAGTGTGTGTGTTTATTAGCTCTCTGCTGTTAGATGGTTTGTATCAAAGTACATATTCAGGAGAACTGCAAAACAAGTCTGCTCTTTGTAATTAACCAGGGGCTGCATGTTGCTTGTGCTATGACCCTATTTTTGTTAGTTGACTTTAAAAGTAGCATAAGTAAATGATAAAAGTCCTTGAAACTAAATATCTGAAGCTATTCTGCAGTATCAGACTGCTCTTGGTTTATTCATTAAATTCAGTTGAATTTTAATTGCAACGTTAAATTCACAGCTGGTTAGGCTGGCTAGGTGGAGCAATGATATCCTGCAAGTGATTCAAATATGTTATCCTATACACTTTGTGATCTTAGAGATGTGTGCTTTCAGAGAGCCGCAGTAAAGGGCAAAGATGGCCAGTAACACCACTTCATTTCTGTAGTAGCAGCATCTGTTTAAATGATTGAGTGGCATTCACAGCACTCTTTGGCTTTGCTTTCTGTGAGGAGGATTTCAGCTGTAGTACAAGGCTGTGTCTGGGAGGCAGGGGGGTGCTTCTGAAAGACTGACTGATTCCTGTCAGACAGAGGTGATCCTCTGTGGGTGAGGGAGCGCTGAGGTCATCTTTTGAAAACTCACCTACCCTGTAGCTACAGAATAATGTGCTGTGGTGTTGCTCTGAGAGGAGGGACTGGCTCTGTGAGTGAAGGAAAGAAGGGCTGTTCTCAGCTATCAGAGCACAATCAATGACTTTTGGATGGTTTGAACTTCAGAGAATTGCCTGAATCTGTTCTTAAATATTTGCAATGCAAAAGTGAATATGTCTGTCTCTCATGATGTAGGTGACCAGGAGCTCAGGTGTTGCAGTGAGAGGTGAAGGTATACAATAATAGATATGAATCTGGTGTTCTTATACCCCTGTGAATGGGAGATAAAAATTAAACTGTTCAGAGTGGTGCCTCTCTATTCTTTCCATTACTCTGGAGAGAATGGGCCCAATATGGTAGCATAGGAGACATGATGATGTTAAGGACTGCAACTTCTTGCGTATGTACATATCTCTAATAAGATTATATACTATTTTAGAATTCAGTTAACAAGGAAGAGATGGAGCATGTTGAGAGAAAAGATTTTGATAAAAATGTGTGTTTAAGTCACATTTAGATCATACTCCGTAGTTTAACTTGTTTTAAAGAGAGAGATGCTTCGTGTACATTCTGAGAGACTTGGAAATGCACTGAAGTTGAGAATAAGAGGTACTTTGTCCCTGAAAACAGGGATTTTTAACATTGACTTGACTCTGCTGTGTTTTCTAAAGCATAGGTACATGTAGACATCTGGTATGAAATACTTCCTTAGAGCCTACTACTGCATTCTTATACTTTAAATAGGAGGCTGCTTTATCTAGATGTTAGTGACAGTTAATATTGCCTTTTAAATCAAGTGTGCTCACAGATCCTTACTATTTTTTTCTTTTTTTTCCCTCCAATTTTAGGATTAAAGAGCCCCTTCAGGACAGTGTAATAGCTACCTATGAAGAACACGAAGATAGCGTTTATGCAGTTGAATGGTCCTCAGCAGACCCATGGCTATTTGCCTCTTTAAGTTATGATGGGAGACTTGTTATTAACAGGGTTCCCAGAGCTCTCAAATATCACATACTGTTATAATTTGTTTGGATTATGGTGGAGTTGTTATCTTGATGTCCACAATTGGTTAGGTATTGTTTAGGGTTTTGTTTTTTTCCAGGATCTGTTTTTATGAAGTATAAATGCTAGAATTGTGTTAAGAATATCTGTACTAATATAGACGATTTGTCTTTTGCCTTGGAAAACTACGATGCATTTTCTGAATTTTTGTCTTTGAGGGTCTAATCACTTTGAATTATAAAGTTTCTGGAGATACTGGGTATTTCCCATACTGTTGCTTTATAACTTCAGCTTTATGCAAATATAGTGGATTACGGAGGTGTTATGCTGCTATAAAATTGGGACAATGTAGAGTGCGTGTAGCAGAAGTAATATATTAATTTACAAGAACAATACTTTATCTTTTTGATATAAGCAGCGTTCTGCTCTTAGCTAGAGCCACACACATTCTGCTAAATATTCCGGTCATTCTTCAATGTTCATAAATACAGTTGGGAATGGTCTTAAGGTTTTCTTAATTAATTCTGTTTTAAACACTTTTTCTCCCATTTTGCATATCCTAAGAAGAAATGTTAATTGTGAAGGTGAAACCTTCAAAAGATATTTTTCATTTAAGCCTTATTGTAGTATCAACAAAGCACCATCCTGTAATTTGCAAACTAAATGCAATTTTGAGCTATGTGTAGTTTTTGGAAACAATATTAGTCTTTACTGAAATATTTTATATACTCATGTAATGTATTATCCCATGTTTATAGAACTTAGTTGTGTTCTAACGTATTTTGAGGGACTCTGGAGCTATTCCATTGTTAATGTGAAAAATCTCTATAGTATTTGTAAGTAGTCTCTCTTATCCTTTTGGCTTTGTGCCATTCTGCAGTACGCTGACATGATGTAGCAGGCTTTCAACTAAGCACAAAATGCCCTTTGTTATATCCTACTCTTTACCTGACTGAGGCATTGGCGAATGTCTTGTTACAAATGCTGAGAGCAGACAGGTGCTGCCCTGTAGGACAATGCACAGAACACATGAACCGTAGAGGGAAGGCATGGTAAAGCATGCTTGTACATACTGACACACACCCACACACACCCCCTCCCCTTGCATAGCTTTCATTAAGATGAAAATTCTGCTGCTTGTTCTTTGTGTACTCAGATGAAATGCAGCAGTAATTGTTCCCTGTTTCTTTTTCATCATTTATGTTCTGTTAACTTCAGAACCTGGGCATGTGCAACGGTGTTGGTTGTGGTAGCATTGTGTAAGACCACTCTGAAGAAACAGCAATGAACATGGGATGGGAAGATCAATACCAGCCTCTTCCCATGATTCTTCCTGTTGCTATGGCAACTGTTGGTGTTAGTGTTGAGGGACAGCCTGCTGCTCACCTCTGCTTGTCCTTACCCACTCTTGGATCGAAACATGTCCAAATGTGATTTGTTGTGTATACACAGCTGCTTCTGTGAGAACATGCTTTGAGAGCATGACTGACTGCTCTAGGCCAAAACATCCAGAAAAGATGAAAATTGAATTCTATTTCTGACTTTCTTGAAGAGCTTGTTTGGAAGAATTCATAGGAGTGAAGTAATCCAATTAAATCATCTGTACCGTTGTTTGTATTTCTGTTATGATGCTGTCTGTCTGCTCTTGAACGAATGCTTCATTGGAAATTCTGGTGGTCTGATTTTCTGCGTTAAGATTTTAAACGTGTTATTTCAAATTGTTTCCATCTGTATTTAGGCATGAGCTATTCACCTGTATACTATAAGAAAAATTACATTTCTAAATCAGTGGTGCTTCAGTTATTTGAATATCAATATCTTTGGCTGGGCTGTAGCTTTATATGTGGAGCTTTCAATAGTCAGACACAAAAGCTTGTTGGGTCCTATCCTGTCCATAGCCCACCTACCCCACTCCCACCTCCCATCCCCCCAAAAAAACCCTGCAGTATATCTTTAGTATGCAGTAGAACTCTTTAGAAACTTTTTTCACATTAGCAATAAAGGTCTAATGAAATTTTATTGTCTGTTAATGTATATGGCTTGTGGTGTGGAGGTGATGGGAAATTATGTAACAGTGTGTGGGATTTGATTTGATTTTCAAAATGTAATAAATGTGGGATAGATTTCAGACTAATTTTTATGTGAATGTATTTCCTTTAATATTGTAAACTTATATAAGCTGGAAAGCTCTGTAGACAAATAATATCAAGAAATGCTTTCTTTTGTTTCAGTTTTGTTAAATGTGTATATCACTCAATAGGGAAGAAGAGAGGGGATGAAAACTGGGAAGGAAGGGAGTAGCAGGTCAAATTTGAATAAAATGTGTTACAGTAGAATCAAGGGAGCAGGAAGGGTCAGGTTTTAATCATTTTCAGCTGTTTGTAAAGTGGGATCTGAGCTACATGTATAGCACTGGCAGCAATGTGGAAATGACCTTCAGAAAGGAAAGGCTTTTGACAAGGTTTCATCCCAGGCAGTTAGAGAAAGCATGCTGCTGTAGAATAAGAGGAAGGTTTCAAAGATGGTTAAATAACCGATTAAAAGCTCAGAAATAGGAAGCAGGAATAAATCATCACATTTCACAGCAAAAAGAAATTACCAATTCTGCAAGGATCTGTGCCTAGGCGTGTGCTTCACAGTGTACTCATGACCTTTCTGGAAGAAGGGCTGCATAGAAATATGGCAAAGTTTGCAGATACTGTTCAGATTAGTAATGACAACTGAAGAATTATGGAAAGGTTTACCTCACAGAGTGGCTGGATGATAAAATGATAGATGAAGTTCAGTGCAGGAAAAGTGAAGTAATGGATATGGAAGAAAACAGTCATTCTGCGTAACTACTGGGAACTATCAATACAAGGCTTTTAATTGAAGTAAGTTCTTAGGGTTTTCATAGATCTTTAAAAGTGTCATCTTAATAGAGGTTAAAATTTTAATTAAAATGTTGGGAGTTATTAGAAAGCAAATAGAGAGGCAAATAAAGCATTATTAATCTGTTAATATGTATTTATAAACCTGTAGTGTATGTGCATCTTGAATACTGTGTGTAGTTCTAGTTTCTTCCATCTCAAAACTTATGTATTAAAACTGGGAAAGATTTTAGAGGATGTTGAGAGGAATAATGAATAGCATGCAACACTTGTATGAGGATGACTGAATAGACTGAAAGGCAGATGGTTGAGAAGGGAATTGATACAAGTCCATAAAATCACAAATCCAGAGGGAGAGGAGGAATAGGGAGTGATTGCTCACTGTCCTTCCTCATACCAGAACTAGAGGTTATTAAGCAGAATCTGCATGTGATCGCTCAAAGCATATGAGGTGGTCTCCACAGGTGTGAAGGTGAGCTATGGCACTCTTCATAAGCAATCCCTTCCCCCACAAAACAAACAAACAAAAGCACCCGAAGAAACAAAACCCACCTCATTAATGTTAAAGTTTACATGACTTGAAAGTAGCTGAACCAGTACTTGAAAAACAAAAGGCTCCTAAAATGTAAAAACATCATCTCTGGCTTAGAAAATCCTTTTGAACCATGAATCGCTGGACACTACAAAGAGTACTAGTAGAGAATCCCTGTGTGCTTGTCTGGTCTTTACTTACCTCCCTAGCATGTGCTACTTGCCAGTGAAGGTAGAAAATAGAAGTTAAAACCAGTAACTTGTTTTCTAAACCTTTGTAGTGCTGAGACAGCACCTTGCTCCTTCATGTTTCTCTCTCACAACTGCTTACTTTGGTTGTAAGTTGTGTTTTAGGGGTTTCAGAAAACGCTCATGTCTCAGATGAATTTTTTACAGAATCCCAGTATTATATCTGGAAACTATCTTTCTGTAAAACACACCTTGGCAGTAAGACTGTGGAGGCAAGCAGATTTCTGTACAACAAGAAGTCCGTCACCGCTTCAGAAATTCAAATCATAGTCTAATTCATCTTACAGCACTGGGTTGTTTCAGTATCTCAGAGAATGCTGGTTATACAGTCACATGTCAGCACTGGTAAGCACATAATTGTGTTTTAAAACAAACACCTCTTAAATTATTTTTCTTTCTTTGCAGGCTATGTCCAGGTAAGATATTTTAATAGGTCTTAGTTTTGAAAAAGTGAGTTATGTTATTCTTTAAAAATGGCAGTTTGTCAATGTTGCCATGTAAAAAATTGTTTTATTCCAGGTTTGGTGCTGCAGATCTTTGTCACCAATTTAATGTATGTTTCTGGCATGGAATTACAAAAACGTTTGAGGCACAGTATTTTAATTGCATAGAAAGTAAATTATTGAAAGAGAAAGGGATTTGGGATTTATAATATTTTTAAGAAGTTTTTGATCAAAATGAAGCTGAACAAAGTCAATAAAAGTCTTGGCCAATTAATAAGAAGCTTGAAATAATCAGTTTCACTTGAACTAAAAATGGTACTAACTTCAAATTAGAAAAAAACCCCAAACACCAAGAAGTAGAACCTCAGTACTGAACAGAACTTTGCCTATGGTGTCAGCACTAAAATTAGCCTGACCTGTACTGAGGCCCATGAAGTTAACAAACTGCTTGTCAATATTAGAATTAATGAAGAACATGTATTTGGCATGGGTAGATTTGACATTTGCTCTAGACCAATTCTCCTTGCCTCATACTTTCTCGCTTCACAAAGGTGAGTGGAAATAAGAAGCCATTTGATCTGGACTATGCTCAACACTAAAATTAGTTGAAAACAGTGTGTTGTAAAGAACTAAGCTGCCTGACCATTGTATTTTCCAACTGACAATGAAGAGCATTAGTTTTGTATTTGCCTCTTTATTCAGAATTCCCACATCTTACATTATTTGAGGCTGAAATTCTGCAGCTTGTTTAAGGAGTCTTTCAACAGTATCATCTAGCTATAGTCTGATATGGTAAGACACCATGAGATAGATATGCCTTTGACATTACTGAAGTGGTGAAAGTAGGTAATGATGATTAAGATCAGTATTTGGAGGAAAGTTCATAGTGCTACAGAGCTGTGATTTGGCTTCACAGAGGACATGGAGGGGATTTTTTTACTTGGGGATATGGAGCAAGTGCTTAAAACTTTGTCTTGGTCCCTGTGGCATGAATGCCATTCTGAGCCTGTAGAAAGCCTGTGATTTCTGGAATAGCAAGTGAAGTGACTTAGAGAAAAGTGCAAATCAGTTTTTAGAGAAGCCTGGCCTTCCCATGAAGGGGAGCTGGTGGGTGTGAAACCAAGATTCTCTCCAGAACAATTTGCACATTGCTCCTGCTCATTCCACCTGACACTGGTCAGTGAGGAGCTAGCAAAGTGAGAAGAAAATGACACAGAGATTTGGAGAAAGTCAAAGGAAAAGAAAAAAATAAAAGGAAGGCTGACAAATACAGACTGAAAAGTGAATTGGAAAAGACAAGATCAAGGAAAGATCAGTTTGGAAAACAAATAGGAAGGATGTAAGAAATTGGCAGTAAATGAAATAAAGATACAGGGGTAAAAAAAAAAATTGTTTGCTTGTTTTGGCTATGACATTGAAGGTCCTTAAAATTCTTCCATGTTAATCTCCCTGTGTTAACAGGTTTAAGTGCTAAAGAATTGCTATTTTATATCGCAGCATTTTAGTTCTAATACTGGAGATGGTTCATGCAGGACAGTTGTCAAGTTCTTGTTGATCCATAAGTAGTTAGTCTAAACTTCTAGGTTTTAAGTCAGGTTTTTTAGCTGGTCATTATTGCTTTCAAAGATCGCATTGCAACTGCTTGTGTGAGCAGTTGTAGTCCATTTCAGTGCAAAGTTACCAGATTAGGTGATCAACCCCAAGGCAGCCATATCCTGAGAGGCAGGAAGAAAATTCCAAGTAGGTTGTTTCTTGAGTGACACCAGTTAGATTTGCAAAAGTATTTGTTCATGACAGATAGTGTTTATCCCCCTGTTTATGACTTTAGGGGTGTGTCTTAGTGAGAACAACTCAAAACATTAGATGTGATTAGTAAATTATCTGAGGCACATCTTTCCTTCTACACTGATTTACCTTATGGGAAAATAATTTTGACCTGTTCTTGAGAAAATCCCCTGTTTTGACGCTACAGCAGCCCCAACTTCATAAAGGGCTTTTAATGCTCCAGCACAGAAGATAGCTTTGGGGAGAAAGAGATGAATGAGTCTTACTAAATCCAAGAGCCAGGCTCCCAGTGTGGAGACGCATGGCAAATACATGGGTTGCTGTTGCCCTGGAGCTGTAGTGATGGCTGCCAAGCAGCTGGGCTGAGCAGGGAAGACCTCTAATGTACCTTCTCAGCAAATCATCCATTTATTCTGACACTGCTCTGAGTTCAGGATTTTGGCAGGGGGATCTACGGAAAAGCTTTTAAACAGAATGAATTTAGAAGAGTATGGGAAACCTTGGAAAACCCGAAGATACCACATAATAATAGCAAGTCTAGATGAGCTGAATCCTGGGGTGGTAATAGACTTGGCAGGCAAATTATTTGAACCACTGCCAGTTTCTAAAATTTTTCAGAGGACTGAGAAGACAAGAAGGACTGGAAAACAGCAGAAATGGTATTGATATTTGGAGCTATGTGGAACAGCATGCACTGAGTTGGATAGGGAAACATGTTTCAGAGTGAGGAAATTTTAGCCAAATTAGGAATGCTTTATTTGTGGTGGTGTGTGTTTTTGGTTTTTTTTGTTTGTTTTTTTTTTTTTTTTTATAAACACCAGTCAAAATACTAGCAAATATCAGAAATTATGGGATTGCATCTATACAACAGAGTGTGGATTATCCATTGTGTTAACACAGAATAGCCAGAATTATAATCCAAATGTTTGATTTCCCTTACACACCTCTGTTTTCCGAAGAAGATGGCTAGAATGTAGTATATAATGGGAAATTTAACTTGCCTTCAAACAAACATGAAAAAACCAAACCACATGTTTTCTTAGTTTTTCATCATGGGGAAGAGTTGCTGTTACAGAAAATAATGAACCATCTTTTGACTCTGTGCCTGGAAAGTAAGGAATGGGGAGAATACCTAGAACTTGACTTCACAGAGATTGTGAACATGAATGATGTGTTTGTGGGGTAAGACACTCAAGTACTTTCAGTAGTGTCTTAGTATACAGATACCAAAATTTTGAGCAAAAGTTACCTATCTAAAAGTGCTTCCAAAAAAGGGTTATGCTATTCAGGATAATTATATACCAGTACAAACAGGAAAACATCTTAAAATTAAGAATGTTTCCTTATTGTCAGGCGAGTGCTGTGTAACACATTTATTTGCAACTACAAAAGAGGCTTGGGTGCATACATGTCTGTTGATAGCAGCTGATAGGTAGATGGAACCATAGATGCTGTTACTATTTTTTTAAGTCAGTCTGGTTAAAATGGGAGAAATCTGGTAGATGATGTTGGAAAGTCTGTTAGGAGAAGCACAAATGAAAGCTTCATCACAATGGGTGCTATTTAATCCCTCGCAAAGTAAATACCAGAGAGCTTCAACAACTGTTCTGACCATCCTGTCAGTTGAGTGATGGTTACTTGGATTTGGTTTCCTAGATAGATTGCATATTTCTGATCTGTGTTTTAATCATCCATTTTCAGTGTTAATACTATTTAAATATCTTCAATCTATTGTTTGAGTGATTTGTATAAATGCTGTACAATTTTTTATTGCATTTCATAGGCACTTGTAAGACAGAGGGAAAAGCTACTTTTGTTTTTAAGTCTTCATGCTGCTGTATCAGGAGGTATTCTAGTTTCTATTCCTGTGTCCTGTACATCAAGGCTTAAATCACAATTTAAATTCTACAGGTTTTGGACTGGTCTTTTCTGAGAATTGCTACTGATGAAGGCTGAGCATGACTGACATGTTCATATTCATCAGAAAACAGAGTCAGCTGGAGAGAATGAAGAAGTAATTGTTGCAGTGCTCCCTCCCTCACTGCTTGCACAGAAAGACATAGGCTGTGGGGAGGAAGCTACCTGAGGTTATTAAGATTAATACTGCTAGAAATTCCAATCAACTCACACAAGGCTGCTCCTCAAGGCTGTCACATGCCTACTGCCTTCTCTGATTCAGGCGGGGCCACATCAGTTTCAAATTTCCCAACAGAGATTGCTATGATTTATGAGTTTAGGAGGCTGATAAATGTGGTTAGTTGAAGTGTTCATGAAATAATTGAATCAGAATAATTTCAGTCAGCTGTGCTCAATTTATTTTCTTCAATAACCACAGGAGGGTGCAATTTTGGATTGGGAGCTTCATTTTAAGCATTCCTGTCATGGGAAAGATATTGTGGAACCTGGAATAAGAGCAACTTAATTTTGCTGCCAGGCCTGTATGACAGTCTTATGAGCTGAGTTAAGACCTGTCAGAAGTGGAGAGAAGTGCATTGAGCTCATTCTTCTGGTATTGCCTGTGACAGAGGCTGAGTCAGTTCTGGTTTAAGCATTGTGGGATAATGTCTGCTGGGAAGGGTAATGAGAGTTTTACTATATAGTGTTTGAAAACCACTTTACTGTTTGGTTGGGAGGGCACTGTTCTTTACGCTTGTTTGTAGCAAATTATTTTCAGATGACAAGTTTTATGAATATTTCACTTCTGGGTTTTGTGAATTTTTCTGGAGTGGCGATCAGCATCAGGTCTGTCCTTACAGTGAAGGGAGCACCCATGCATCCCTGAATAGTGTTATACGCAACTTTTAAAAATAAATTTGTCCCTACGGGTTTATCATTTGTTTGCTGTAAATTTCCCACATAGCTAAAAAAGAATAACATTTGGGTGGATTGTCCTAGAAAGAGTACTGAATGTAAAGGGTACTGGCATGTGAGCAGATTACAGGGTCGTGATGACTGGCTGAGGTTGGTAGAGAATGGAAAAGCCTAGCAAGCAAAGAGAGCCTAGGGAGCCATTGGGGCAGGTGTGTTGCAGACAAATATCTTCCTGTTGTCACGAACAAGATATTTATAATAATGCTGTGAGCAGGGGAGGGTATGTGGGAAAAGGCAATGGCTTGTCTATGTGTTAGTCATTTCAAGTATCTTGAAATGTAGAAAGATACTGCAAGCAGGATACAGGCAAAAATTTAACAGGCTGTTGGGTCAAGCGCTAGTGTATTCACCATGTCTGGTGAGCCACCTGGAGTGAATTTTCCTGGTCAGGAAGGTGTCAGGACCGGGGAAGGGTTGTTCTCTGTGAACAGAATTGTAGGGCTGCCGTCTTCCACCTCTATTTATCCCATTAGGATTTTATACCTTTGCCTTTTGGTGTCTTTTCCCTGTTGAATCCTTGAGATGCTAATGTTTCCCACCACAACAGTATTACCTCTGTCTGCAATTTTATGTTTATCATGTTTGGCTTTTTCCCCATAGATGTTCATACAGCCTTTTCTCACAATTCATCAGCTTTCTCAGAAGTCATAACCATAGCTGGGCAGTGTGCCATAAATGACAAAAGGTTCCTGAGACAGCAGTCTTCCCAAGAGTCCTAATCTGTGTAAGATAAATATGGGCAGGTTTATTCTGTGGTGAGCCGGGAATGTAGGCTGCTGCTACTAATACGTGTTACCTCAGATGGTTTGTATCATCATGGATATACTGACAATCATACGGCATAACGTGGCCTGCATATGAACTATTCTCTGGTCACCCATGGGTAAAGAGTTGTGGGGTAGGTCCTTTCACCATGTGGTAAAGAACAGGAAGAAGTATATCTCTCTCTGAGCTGTTATTCTCAAAGTTCCCTTGCCTTGGAACTCAAAACACTTTAGGATTTTTCATAAGCTTGAGATTTATTTTATTTTTTTATTCTGTTCATTATCTCTAGTTATCTGTCATGATCTTAGTTTGGAGGGAGGGAGTGTCAGGATATGGGGGAACCAGTAGGATTTTGGGGGTGAGGTATTCTGACTGCATGGAAGGACCCTACTGTAAAGTGGTGTGTGCTTTAGAGCCTCTTATAACAATCTGTGTGGTGGGGTAGAATAGACTTAGGTGTTTCAGATACATTGAACAGTTATACTGAAGAAGGTGGTGCACACAGTTTGTATTAGAAAATAAGTGATATTCTGAATAAGTCCTGCTAAAGTCCTGCTAAAATTCAGCTACCAAAGTTGATGACTTTTCTGTGAGTGCATGTTAATTCCTGGAATTAATTAATTTTATTTCTAATGGTGGTTCCTTTTGTCTCCCAATAATTTGGCACCATCCCTATCTGCTGTATCTTATTTCTGTAGATTGTATAAATGTCTGTTTGTATAGTTTAAAGAATGTCCTATATGAAAAATCTCTTAGTGACACATGCTCAGTATTGCGTCAGCACTGTCCTGTACAGGAGTACAGTAGAAGTAAGTTAAGAGAAAAACATTTGCTAAGGTTTTTATCTATTTTCCTTTTTCACTGCTCAGCAGTTATCTTGATGCTTCAGTGAATAACTCTTACTGAATCTCCTTGCCGAGATCTCTTTGCAGTGAAGTGCATGCTGTGTCAGAGAAGGGTGGGGAGGACATTGTCAAAAATCTGCTGCTTAGCTGGGATGTAGATACAAACCACAGAATGTTTTCCAAATCAAATCTGGATTTGGGGCTTAGCATAAAATCAGGGCACAAAATAAGAACAATCTGTGCAGAAAATGTTAATAGAAAAGTCAGAACTCCAGTAACGCGTTCTTTGTGGTCTTAGGTGAGTAGAGAACTGCAGAAGGGCATGTGGCAGGACTGTCTCACTTGTGGTTTTCCTTCTACTGCTGTGAAAAGCATTTTCAGTACTTGCATAATTTAGAGCATGACATTATGATTTCCAAAGCTTCAAATTGGAGTAAAGCATTTACATAATCTAATTAAATCATGTAAATGTTTTATGATAATATTCAAGTAAGTGCAAAACTTGTTCCTCAGATGCATCCCATTCTTAGGCCATTGGGGAAACCCAATTTACGCATGCAGATGTATGTTTCTAACCCTGCATGCTCTGGGAGGTCAAGAGGGTACTTACTGAATGCTCTGTTCTTAGTATAACCCCGGAAGCCTGCTTCGCAGAGCATCATCTTTCCAAGAAGCTTGAAGGTAAGCTGGTACCGGAGGGAAACGCAAAGCAGATTTAAAAGGCTACTTGCAACCTCTTATAATTTGAATGAAAACTATGCTACTGCAGTATGTAATAAATTGCTTCCATTTCAGTGAACACTGAAATAATCCCGTGGTGACCCTCTTAGCAGCAGCCCTGCCACATGTAGTATCAGATCTCACAAAGCATGCATCATACTTGGATGGGAAGCTACCAGGGGAAGCCCCACAAATCCTCCTGGTGACTGTTGGGTTTGTTTTTGCCTCTGGCTGCACTAACTCACAAAATATTGGAAGCACTTGGCCAGCATCCATGATGAGAGATGCTGTCTTGTAGTGAGATTATTTAAATAGTATTTTTTTATCAGCACATTCTCACTAATCTGTCTTCAACAGTAGTTCTTAGTGAATCCTGTCTTTGCTAGGCCATCCTACTGCAATAAGCAAGCAAATTGAATCCTAATTTTCCAAACATAGCTAAGCTAATGCTAAGAGAGTACTACGAAGATTATTTTAGAAAGTACAGCACTGCTTTGCTAAAATGCATTCGTGTGACTGGTACAGGTAGGTTCTTCAAGACCAGGTTCCTGTCAGTTTTAAATAAGCTTGTTGCCATTGACTTTTATCGGTACCATACCCAATTACCATTACTCCGACAGAAATGTGTGTGTGTGTGTGTATACACTGCCAGGTGTTCTGTGCTTTCACAGTAATTATAACTTGGATGTTATCCGTGCCAGGCTGTTGATGAAGCCCATGTGCTGTAGAAACATAGAACTAACTGCACACATGGTGTTGACCTGGGTTGTGCATACACTGTGACTGTGGCGAGCCCAGCAGCTCTGATTTTTATCTGAAAATGTGCATGTTTTAAGGGAAGCTGGACCTAACATACCTCTAATCTGGGGATGCTATTATTTATTGTCACAGTACATAATAATATCCAAAGTTTGTAAATTAGTCTGGAGCTCAGTGGTATGGAAAGCTCTGAATATGTGAAAGTCATTGCTAAAGTAGCTCACAGAAAGGTGAAATATATCAGTAGTGAATTAAGTCTTCGCTAATTAGACATAGAAATCTAATTACTTTGCAAATTTTTCATCTAATTTTTAAGGGAGTGAAGCTAGTGTAAATTTAAAATGGAAGCCGAGATGTTCAGCACGTAGTGTTAACTGCCAAGGAGAACAACACGGTGACCTTATTTGCAGCTGCACATGCATCTTGTGTAGGAATGCCTGTCATAGCCATAATGATTTAACATCAAGGCAGGCCAATATTTCTTGGTTCTTCCTCCGCAATGTAGGCAGTTTCCTTTATAGGTGGAATGGGAAGCTGTAGGTGTTTCTGGTGAAAAATGGTAATGCTAGAGAGGTGCCCTTTACTACAAATCCAACACCGTTTGCTTTAATTCACCTCCTGAAAAAGAATTTGCAAAGTCACAGCCTGCGGAATGAAGTCACAGGTGGGTGAAGTTTAAGTTTTGGTATGGTTTGATTCTGCTTTACTGGATTATTCAGATGTTAATTATATAGTGTTTAAGCATAGTAGGTGATATTGGGAAAGTTTAAAGCTGCTGAATTTTTTTTAAGGTGCCAAGACTATTTCATTGCAGTAAAGAATGCTTTTAGTTTAAAATTGGCAATGTATTGATCATAATAGATACGTTATATTTAGACATGAAAGCTCATATTGCTAAATTTAACTCCAAACACCAAGACATTTATCTTAGTATGGCTATTCATACTTAAGGTATTTTATAAGAGTACAGGTTTTAACTGCCACCAGATATCCTGTGTGAATTGCTCTTAATAGTTTCATCATAAAATCCCTTTCAATTACATTTCAATACTATATTGACTTTGAGCCTGATATATCACCTATTTAAACTCTACTAGAGATTGTCAGGTGGTAATCTTTAAAAATGTGTGGGCATCAAGCTTTGTAAGCACCTGATCTGCAGGCATCTGTGGTCACTGGATTACTTCTGAAGTCCAGAACTGCTCTGTTAAACTCTTCATGGTTTACGTTTCTATCACTGCTGACCTGAGGCATGCACACTTCAACAGGAGGCAAAGCATTTAAGGCAGCTATTTTAATTGCTACAAATTGTAATTAGGTTGTGGATTGTTGTTATTGGTAAATTCTTTTTTCCAAATTATTCTAATTTTTGGGAAGAATTTGATTTGAAAAGTTTGTGAGAAGTTAAAATAAATGGAAAAACAGCTAAGACAAACTTTAATCCTCTCTACACACATACAGAAAACTTTTTCAACCTTAGCAATATCCCCAGATGTATAGTAACTTTCTATGCAACTGTGAGATACAGCCCATAAAACACAATTATTTTAAGATAAATAAATGCTGAAGAGTAAAACAAACAGTGAGGAGTCTTTCTGCCTTTCTCACAATGTGTCCAGTGAAAAATACAAGCTGGCAGATAATTTTTGTGGTGGAACTCAACACTGATGGAGCAAAAATCAAAGGAAAAAGGGATTTTAAAAAGGCTTAGGTATGTTCATTGACAGTAGTTTCAGGGGTGGTTATCATTACAACTAGTCCACACAGAACTTCCGCCTCCAAAGTCTTTACTCTGGATAGCTGGGAACTGAAGAGGCGATACTCCTGAATTGGCCATGTTCTTTCATAATCTTGAAGTGTTTCTTATTAATTCTTTCTCTTGCTTTCCCCTCCTATCTGCTCCAGTTCACCACTGCAGATAGCATGTTTACTTCTCGTAAGAAGATGGCCCCTGTTGCAAGAGAACAAATTTTGGGTTTAATTTAATTTCTTAGTCTTTGCCTTTACTTTTTTATGTATAATCTTGCAAATAAGACCAACATTTCCATGGGGCAAGAAGAATTCAGTTGAGTCTTACCCAAAGATAGTGAACCCACCTCTAGTGTCTCTGGCTGTGTACCTGCAACTGCTTAAGAGAGTGAAGAAGCCATGTGGAAATATTGCAAGCAAATTGAATATCATAGTGATACTTGACAACTCAAAAATTTGTGGAGGATAACATAAATTGATTGGCATTAAAAATTTTCTGTGATTCTTCAGCTCTGGTTTGTTGCCACCAATCATATTTAACTGTGAGAATTCAAAAATGTATGAAGAACTAACTTGATCACATTATTTGTGATTGCCTTTGTACATTGTTTCAGCATAAGAGATCCTGGTTACAAAGGAAAAAGTAGTTTTGTCTTACTAGAGACTGGCATAGATTCATTCAGTATTTTTTATGGCGGTTTTGATACATTTGTTGATGTGACCTTAGCATGTTCGCTACAGCTTTTTAGCATGTTCACTACTTTTCCTTTTGCTGACAACTAAGATGGTTTTACAAATGCCATAGTTAGTGTTACTGACAGCATACTTAACAAATAAAACAAGAGGGCATGGTCTAATCTTCAATAAACCCCAAGTCTAACATGATTCCTCTCTTGTCCTTGATCAAACTGATTGGCGTGTTATCTTAGTTGGCCATAGCTTAAAATAACTGTATATTTTTCTTGTGTCATGGGAATGCTCTGGGTCCTGTTAATCTTGGTATTCTGAATATAGAAGCCATTTTGTCCTCTACAGCTACAGTATCTGTACACATAACACAACTAATTTTGTTTGCATAATACCCAACTGTAACAGGGAAAGAAGGATCCCCATTGTAATAACAGGAAACAAAGGCAGAAGGTAGTTTAAGTGATTTACTCGGATAAATTGAATAGAAGGTGTCTGTGGATGTGCCTGAATATGTACCTCAGGGTCTTGAGATTCGGTCCAGAAACTCAGTCTTTAGGTTATCCTTTTTAGTATTAGAGAAACATTACATTCTGTTGATATTTATTAATGGCATCATGATTCAGGTACTGTTGGTACAGTTTTATGTTAGATAAATGTGTAATTGAAAGAGAGTAGTTATATGGTTAGTGCCCAGATGTTACTTTTAAATGTCGGAGTCAGTTCAGCAGCCAAGATCATGTGTGTGAACATCAAAGCACAATATCTATTCAATATCTATTAAAGAGATGGAAACAAGCTGTCTTGTGCGCTCCATAGCTGGTTGTAGGTCATGGAGCTGTTTGCCATGCTCTGTGATCACAGTCCTATCAGTTTTTCTTTCACCCTTGGAGAATGCAAAGATCAGCTGAAATGAACAGAAGAACAGCAATGCATTATAAGAATAAAATCTCTGCACTGTAATTCAGAATTAAATAGTCTTTCATGATCAACTCTTACAAATATGGTCAGTTACTGCTCTGCTATGATGGCATGTGATCTTAAGTGTTGGGAAGGGAGTTTAATTAAAAAAAAAAAAAAAAAAAAAAAAGACTTCAGTGCATCTGGCAATGGAAAAAAATTAATTTTGTTTAATTTTTAATCAGACAGCCTGAGACAACCACTGAGCACTACTTGACAATTAGAATACTAATGAACTGCACACTGAGTTAGCCTGTTTTTAAAGGACAGCAAACAATGCACTCAGAGTTGATGGATTCTCTTTCATTCGGGTTAAGTTTTCACATATTTGCCTTCTCAATTTGTAAGAATTCAGGAAATGTTTGCCTTGTTGTCATCTTTAAAAATCCCACCCCATGGTTAATTATTTTTCAAAGGCAGAAAACACAGAAAGTGGTAAGTGGCTTTCTTGAAAAAATTCCTGAAAAATATCTAAACAACCTAAACATTGATCTTCACTGTTTGGGGCACCTTTTGGTGCCTTAAGTGGGTTTTTTGTTTGTTTTGTTTTCATTCTTCTTCTTCTAATGTATTTGCAACTCTATCATTTTGCAACAGTTAGAAGTCTTTGGTTTTCATGCTTTCTATAAATTAGGTGTTGTAGTTATTGGTCTATAGCATGCAATTTCACAAAAGACAAGTTGAAGGAAGAAACAAATTGCCCATGCCTAAAGTGTTTATTTCTTATAACCTTTATAAGCAGCTGTCTATAACAAGGCTGAATATAGTAGAAAATTCTTAATGAATTCAGATGAGTTCTGAAACATAAATTAAGTAGCCTAACCATCCATAGTAGCCATGTCATACTGGCCTCACTGTCAAATGGATATTTTATTGTCCCCCCTGTGTCTCATTGTCAAGCTGAATGATATAATTATACCCTAGCTGGGATGAAGGATTTGCACTAGCTCACATTAGACTCTCTTTGAGTTCCAGCTTTAAAAGTTTGTGGAGGTTGTAGTTGACTGTTCTGAGATGTAATACTGTTGTTTGTTCTTCCAGTATGCAGCTTCTGAACTTTGGTGCTTCTCTGAGGCTCTGACCCAAGGCTTGGCTCTAGGCACATTAGGTGTTGAGATGTTGCCTAGGGTAGATGCTTGCTGAAGGTGGCAAAACCGTTTAGGGGGTCTGACAGTTTTGTGTGGTCCAGAGCCCCAGAAAGCCAGGCTTGCTATGTCTTCTCTCAGCAGCAGAAGCTAAGTTGAGGCAATAACATCATCACAAAGAGGAGGGAGGCCATTGTTACTCAAAGTAGAGTTATTGGCCTGTGTCCCTTGTGCTTCCAGTGGGGAGCAGAGCAACAAGCCTGACACTTTGGGCTTTTGGTCCTCTTTTCAATTAACTGTTTTCGTGTCTTTCTCATGTCTTTCTTTCCTGACAGTAGCAGCCATCAGTAACTAGCACTTCAGGCTTGGGATGCAAAAGGCAGTTCACTACTGAGCCCTGCAGATTCCTGTTTTATCCTAATCTGTATACCTGCTGCCCTGGATTTGCAGTATCAGTTTGGTCCCATTGTAGCCTATTCCACTTTAGTTATGAAGGTGTTGCTGTGGGAGCCAGAGCCAAGTCTACAGCAGGGAACCATTTCCCTAGCTGGTTCAGAAGGACACCCACTAGGGATGGAATTACATTGAAGGTGGGACACATCAGCTTGTTTTGTGAGTTATACTATATCTGTTGAGAAAGAGGCATGCCTGAACTTGTAGTGATGTGAGTAAACTTTTTTCCAATACCTAGCAAACAAGCTAAAGCCCGAATCATCCAGGTCAATCTGGGATATGCTAAATCAACAGCTGTTGGTCTTAAAGGAGAGGTTTGCTCACCAACTGTGAATTTGCTTATGAGACAATGTATATTGAAGCTTTCTGTTAAAAAAAGAGCTACTTAAATTTGATTTCTTTGTGGGATTGTTTCAACCTTGCCTCTGCTTTGCTCAAAGAGTGTGGGAAAATTCTGATCCATATCATCATTCTGATATTTTTTCCATAATACTGTGCTGAACTAAAAAAAAATTAGTAAATGAAAGCAAGAGTTTTGATTTTTTTTCAGGTTTTGTGCAAAACCTAGAATTTAGAACTTTCAAAGGTGAATGAAAGAGTTGAAATCAAACCTCAAAATTAGAATGGTTAACACAGGTCAATTTCTATCATGCCAGTATGTAAAAACAGTCTGGCTTACATTTTTCTGCATATTGTACCTCTGTTAGAAAAAGATAACCTTCATTTAAGAGCTTACAGTGCCTTATATATGCATTCCTCATGTCAAGATGTTGAATTTCTGTTAAGATTTCTCCTTGCACAGTTCCCAGTTCTGGGGGCTTTCACTGGTTTTTCTGTTTCTTTGGAATGCACAAAAAAGTCTGTCCTTGTGAACTGGGAGAATTAGTAGGGAATACTTTTGCTGTAGATGGTGGGTTTACATTTCAAAAAAAGATGCATTTTTAACAGTTGGTTTGATACAGAATCCAGGCTGTGTGGTAAAATAAGAATGTATCAGTAAAGCCCTAATTTGTTGGATGCCCATAAAAAAATCTCTTACTTTGATTAGATAAATAATGTCACCATTGTATTTTCACATTCTTTAGTTTTTTTTTCCCCAGCTGTCATTACTTCAGGAATAGAAAGTTATGTGAGCAGTCATTGTACAGTAACAGTGTTATGTGCAGCTAGATAAATTCTCATGCAATGAGGAATAGCCATCATTTTCTTTTAGTTCTATATGCTAAACAATTAAAAGAAAAAACTAACAGTTAACACAAGAGAGACGGATTATCTAAATTTGATAAGCACTCCTTTGGAATCTGGAAGCAGTTGGCCGTATGTTGGAAATAAAACTCTGCCCCACTTAAACTGCTGGCAGCAGTAAATGAGGGCCGCTGTGTTTAAAGAAGCATTTAGTATGTAACTGAGATGAAATATGAAAGCTAAGCTCTTACCTGGCATGTGAATAATACAGTGGTGAAAGTGGGAGGTAGAGAGTATGGAAGAAGAAATTCTGAGAAGAATCTGGAGAATACCTAGAAGGTGTGACAGTCCATGTATGACTCTGGAGGTTTTCATTGTGAGTTGGGGTCAGATGAGCAGCAGGAAGCCATGCAATTTAAATAATAGAAGCTTATAAACAGAAACTTACTGGAATGAGAATAAAAACTTCCTAATCTGTTCAATATTGTGGTTTTGCTACAACAAAAGTCAGTATGTGTGATCTAGTACATGATAGAAGGTGGAACCAGTGCCGAAGAGGTGTGGTGTCACCTTGAGGAGTTGCTTTCTCGTGCAAAAGCGATGTTCCAGCTCACTCCTATATAAGGTGGCTGCTCCTCTTATGCAGGAATGGGAGGTGGGAGCTGCTGTTTTGAAAATCTGCTGGGTAGCTAGGTCTTGCCTCTGTGTGAGCCAGTGGCTCCTGCTGGTGTTAAAGTACAACTATTTGCCAGAGAGAGAGTAACACTGGTAGTAAAGCATGGATCATATGGCATATTGGCACATGGTGCATTACTGAGAGGCACAGACCTCCCTGCCTGTTAGACAGCACTCAGGCTTCAGAGCACTGGTTGCTTGTTCGTCAGTATGTAATTCTCAGTAGTAAATGAATGGACATTGAATTTACATTACAAAGTGAGGGACTTAGAAATTACCTCCCTTGATGCTAGTGGTCTAAGCAGGCATTCTGGCTTAATTTGTTGGTTTCGGTTTGGTTTTGGTTGGTTGGTTGTTTTTTTTGTGTTGGGTTTTTGTTTTTTTTTTTTTTTTTTTTTTTTTTTTTAGTGAAGATGTAGTAAAATATTAAGGTACTCCACTGGGCAAAGCAAGACAAAGACGTAACTTTTCCTTGTTTAGGAAGCTGAGGCTATCTTCAGCTAGATAATAGAGACTTTTCCCCTTTTCCTTCCCCAATCCTCTGCTCTCTTGGCCATCAAAGTTACAGTGAAAGCAATTGCACATTTATTACTGTTCTGACCACTGTGCTGCTCTGTGCTGATTTGTACTACTCTGTCATAGTAATCTATTTTTCAACCTTGCTGCAGTATATGTATGTAAAAACTACCTGGCATATCTGACAGTGCAGGAGAAGCCAAAGGTCTTATGGTTTACAGGTGGTGTTTTTAATGGCTTCTGTATAGTGAGTTTAGTCCCTATACTTAACTATCTGAAGCATGTTAAACCAGGAATACTTTTTTATTATTATTATTTTAAACGTCTTGAAAATAATTTTAAAAACCTTTTAACTTCTGTTTTAAATCACCATAAATCAATCTTGATGCTAAGATAATTTGTTTAATGCAGAAGCATCAGTTTTAGATGAGAAAGCAAGGCACTGGTCACTGTTTACAATTCTTTGTTAATGCATCCAGATCTCTTAGCAAGTACTACATTTTGCTAAAGACTACAGCTTTTCATAGGAAGGCACGTATGAGGTGCTCATCAGAAGACACTAAAGAAAGAGAAATTTTTATTTCTTAAAATGTACTAATCAGAGAAAGTGGGGCAAAATGGTACACCTCAGTGTTTTGTAGTAACAGTGAGTAGTATTAACCAGAAGTCAAATTCAGTTGCCTGACTCTAGTTATAAGACAATTCTCTTAATGCAATTTCCTTTCTTGGGAAAAAGGGATTTTAGTTACTGGTACACAGGTAGTTCTAGGCTGAAGTCTCACAGAAATCTGCAGTATTCACAACTAAAATCATTAAACAGTATACTTGAACTACTGTCCTCCTGCTTTGAAAATGGTCAGCAATTTTAAATGTCTCAAATTACCCTTTTTTTTTTTTTTTCCTCCTGCATAAATTAACTGTGTTGTGTTACATTTAGCCGTTGGAAATGCTTTTGGAAATCTGTCAGAAAAGAATTTGGTATATTCCTCTTATTACAGCAGAGGAAAGGTTTTGATAAATGTACTTATGTACAAAATCAAGTATGTATTTAAGTTGCAAGTTATCTTCATGTAAGTGATACTTTTCCTCATAGGGGTTCTTAAAGTATTCTGTAAAGTAATTTCATCCCCTCCTGAAGGGTTATCTATTATTGGTGATCTGTTTATGCAAAAATGTATTAAAAATTGCCTATGAGGCAATGTTATTTGTCAGTTGAAATACAGCTCTTTTGAGGAGATAATATATGGTGAGGAATTAACTGTAGAAAAGATAAACCCATTATCTGTTGTCAAAATTGCACAGGCTCTTTTGCTTAGCAAATTTGTGGTGTTTATAAGGACAAGCTTAAGTGAATCAAATCCATACAGGGAAGTAAAGGTTTCTCCAGAAGTCGCAAGCAGACCTCGACTGGAATATGACTGATTTTATCCAAGAGAAAATGAACAAAATGAGAGGGAGGCTTTTTATAACCAGGTCTCTCTAATACCCCCTTTAAGGCATCAATCAGATTGTTTTATAAACTGAATAAACCAACTTGCTCTTCTGAGCAGAGCAGCACAATATACTCAAAAGTTAATTCGAATACATCCAACTAAGAAAGGAAGAGAAGTTATACCACTATATAAATATGATAAATAATATAAGCAATAAGCATAATATCACATCTCCTAATCACATCTCTAAATGTGATGTTGAGTGAGATTATTGGTTCAGTCTTCAAACAACCATCTATATTCTTTTGATATTGCGTTGGTTTAAGTCTTACTCCACAGATATGTTTTAACATGCAGATAGGAATGACTGTTTTAGGAGAATGATGAATGTGTAAATAACTAACATCTGGAAAATGTACTTAGATGCCACTGTCATGAGCACGTAAAAATATCTGGCTAGGCATAGAAGATCTCATCAGCAAACTCAAAAGATCCACCAGCTTCTTTTGAGAAAAGCTCCATGATGCTATTGGAAAATGAGAAGGGATGATTCTTCATTGTTTAGAAAAATGAGCCAGGTCTGTTCATTGAGGAGAGTGAAACTGCAAGTTTCAGGCAAGATGAGCATAATTTCAATGCAATCGGGTCTTGCATCCACAGATACATGCACAGCAATGTAGCCACTGTCTTTCCAGTGACTGAGGCAGCAATGTTAATAGGTTCCAAGCACAGACAAGCACTATCTGTTTCCAGAAAAAAAGCACAGTAATTGGAAACAATTAGGAGGGTGTACACTGAATACAAAGTAAGTTGAGTAGTTAGACTTCTTGTGCTGTTTGATGAGTTTAATATTGCTGTGAGACCTGGAGAGACCATATTCAGCCCAGCAAAATTCTCCTTGGGTGCTTGGGAGTTAGCTCTACATTGCTTGACATCTTTAGTTTGCTTCCTCCTTCTGACCCTAAATGCACTCAGGCATATTAGGAGTCAGTGTGGGGAGATGTGCAAGCTGGCTTCTTTCCTGTTATCCCAGTGTGAATATATATAACCTCTCTCCCTCTTGGGCCTGTTTTTCACCAGACATAGGATGGTTGAGGAACTGAGGTTACCTCTGTCCAGTAAATCAACTGAACTTAAAGACATTCATTCCTTGGTCTCAACTCAGACATGACTTCTATTGATTTCAGTGTTAAGAATTTCAATTAACGGCATTTAAGTCCAAAAATAGATTTAAATAGGAGACAGGGATTTAAAAGAAAAATCTCTAGTTCTGTAAACAGGCATGCTTAATAAACAAAAATTATTATGGAAAAGCTGTATAAACGCTTTTTCAAATTATTCAACTTTTTAGAGTACACCTTTTGTTCAAAAAGGCATCATACAGCACAGTTTCTAGACGTTCCTTTTGTTTGTTGTGTATTTAGATTTATACTTGTTGAGATAAATAGGGGTGGGGTTTTTTGCCATTTTCAATAGTGCCAGATTTTTATAGCTGTGGAAAAGCTGGACTCTTTCTAGTGTATGTTTTTGTTGTGTTGCAATTCTGGTAGCAATTAAATGGCAATTTTACTCCAGAAAATGACTAGAAGAAATAGTTTCCTGGTCATTTAACTATTTATAAACCACTCTATGATCACATCATCTTTGTTATTCCTAACACATCTGTATGACAAGTTGATTTTCAGGTTAGTTTGTGGGGCTAAGGATAATTAAGAAAGAAACCTTGCAGTTTGAGAACATAGCCTGTTGGATGAGGTATCTGGTTGTTTGTTTCGGGTTTTTTTGTTGGTTTTTTTTTAATGGTTATTTGCTGGAGCAAAATTGTATCGAGAGTTTTCAGGATTGTCAATAATACATAACATTCACTGAAGCTGATGGTTATTGTGAATGAAAAGTTTTTTGGGACCAAAGGTGTGTTATAACCACTTCTCTTTTTAAATAATTTGAATCAGAGATTTTTTTTTAAATTATGATTTAACTATGTACAAAACCCCATCTGTCCTCAGTTTTAAACCAAAATGGAAAATAATCAGAGAATTCAGTTGTCATCAGCAAAACATAAAGCAAGAAAACTTAGTGTCTAATGATAAATACATGGTTTTCAGAAGGGAGCTTGCTACTCAGACCAGTGGTGGGAAGAAAAACTAGTATGAGAATAGCTGTATGTTTGTGATAAAGAATGTTCTAGTCTGATACATAAGGAAAATGTCAAGTAGCGATTCTTTTACCTTAGGACACTCATGCTCTTCAGCAGGCACTTTTGGCGATGGGTGAATAATTGAGTGTCATTATTTTGGGAATTTCTGTCTGGAGGTCAGACTCCACCTGCCATGTTTTCTCTGTAACTTGTTTTTCCCTTCCTCTCACATTATTTTGAGCTGCTATGGTATTGCTTGCTTGTGATGTACTCAGTATGGATGCCACAATACAGAATGGCGTGCCAAACCTCAACCAAAGTAACTTAATTGGACATCTACCTCGAACTTCTGGGGAGAGAAATCTTGAGGCTTAACAAGGAATAATATTGTATCTCCCTGATACTTGGAAATTATTTCAGAACAATTTTAATGTAATAAGAAAGGTTTGCTGGAGCATCTTATCATTGTCTACAAACTCCTTTGGCTTCGATACCTTCCAAGGATTGAAGTTAACAGTTTCTCTGTTGAGTCTATTCAATTTTTAGTTTGTGTTTTCACTTGTAAAGTGAGTAAACTATCTATATATTTATAAACTATGCTACCATGGCCTTCAGCAAACATTGCAGTTGATTAAAACATGGAGCAGAGCAGGTTTATCTGACTCCAATTCATCAGCATCCAGAGGGTATGAACCTCAGCTTATTAGTTCTGTATTATTGATGTGATTAATGGTATAGTACTTCTTCCTTCCAGTTTTGCTCTGGAAGTTGACTTCATGAACAACAGGTCATCATCAGGGAAAATTCTGGGGTAAAGTCTAATGATACCCATCTTAAGGCTGGAAACTCTGAGTCATACTGAAGATTGACACTTTGCAGTTAAAACCAAGCCATTACTAGAAAAAACGTTATTAGAAAGGTGGTGGTGGCATAAGTTCTATTCTGCTAAAAGAGCAAAACTGAAATGTGTATCTCTTCTCTGTATTTGTGGTGTTTGTTTGGGTGTCGTGTCCAGTGTGTCGTCTCCCCCCACCTTTTTTGCTTCCAAAGATGCAAACAGTGTTTGACAGTATTTGGGACTGCCACATCCATAAACCCACTCTTTTAGAATGGAAAGTGTTGAATCAGTATCCCCTGTACAATGGATTGTGTTTATACAGAGGAAATGTACATGTGTGACAGGGTGCCCTTAAGAGAGGAGACAGCAGTTAATTGTTTTCAAAAACTGCCTTAGAAGAGACTTGGCAAAGCCATCCTTATGCCCAAAGCAGGTTCGGATTGTCATTTCCATTTTGTAGATCATCAGTGATGAAAAACCCATAGCTTCCCTTGGCAATGTATTCCAGTACTTCGTTTTTATTCACAGTTGAGTGATTTTCCCAAAATCTATTCTGGATCTTTCTGGTTGACATTTGAGCCCATTACTACTTGTCCTGTCCATCACCGGTACAGAGAACAGATTATTTTCCTCCTTTTCCTCCTATTTCGTGGCTCAGGTTGTCCAGCTCTGATAGTTCTTGTTGCTCTTTTTTTGAATGTCCTCTTTGTTGACATCTTTCTTGAATATCCAAAACCATTGTGCTTGTAATTCATAGATAGTAAATAGCCCCCAGATGACAACCCCACCTCCTTTTTTTTCCTTTTAAATTTTTTTTAGTGGAACTGTTACTAACTGGTTTTCCTTTTCTTATGTTGGTGATTGAATAATCACTGTTTCTCCAGCTTGTTAAAACCTATTTCAATTCTTCTTCAGTCCTCCAACATACTTGCAATCCATCCTACTGTCAGGAATATTTTCTTCTATCTATCATCTAGGTTGTTAAGAGAAATACTGAAAGAGACTGGACACTGAACAGAGAGTTTGAAGCACCCACTCAATACATCTTTCTATTTGACAGTGAAACATTGGTTCTCCATGGGTACAGTTATCTTAACTTCTGGTTTTGGATTTCATCAGGACTTACTGAAGTCAAGATGTATGACAATTACTCCTCTTCTACTAAAAAGGTGCATTAGGCACACAGAGATGTTGTATTGTTCTGTTAGCTTGTTCTTAACAAATCTATACTGATTGCTACGTATGTCTGTGTTATCATATAGCTACACCAATGGTTTGCTTTATCCAGAAATATTCTTGAATCTGAAGTTCAGCTTGTCTGTGGTTTCTCAGCTCCTCTTTCCTCTTGTTCTAATCATGGGCAGTAGGCTTACTCTTTCACCCGTCTTCCATGAGATATCACAGAGTTGCTATCACTTGTCACATTGGTTCAAGTATTTTTTTATATATCTTAGCTGATATTTGTCAGACCAACTAAATTTGAAAAAGGTAATTAATAATCTCGGTTCTCAATTGAGCTTTGAGTGTTGTTGTTATTAATTCTGCTTGACACCAGTAGATCTCCTTCATGAAGACTAATGCAAAAAGTCATTAAATCCTCTGGCTTTCTCTGCAGCACCTCTCCATTCTCTCTGAATACTTGGCTAATGTAGCCTTTCTAGTTGTAAAGGCTGATATCTGCTTTATTTATTTTTTCACAGCTTACTGCATAGATACTTTGTTGTGTTTTATAGCTTGCATAGTTTCCTTCTTGTGACTGCCTGAATTTGTAAGTGTATGGAAATCTCTGGAGAGGGAGATTGCTCGTTTCCTGAGAGCATGCTTAGAAGGGACATGTTTCTGGAGGGTAGACTGTGGCAGCTAGGGTTTGAAATGGAACAAACAAGGAGAGTGAGAGACTCATGAGACAAGCAGGTAATAGGCACGCAGGGGCTAGAAGGCAGCTGAAGTATTTGTAGAATATCTAGAAAGGGCATAGGGGCTGCTGTGTTAGAACAAGACTGAAGAGGAAAAACTTAGCGTGTAAAGACATGGTAAGGAGAAAGTAGCTTTGTTTTCAAAGCTTTTTATATCCTTATTTGACTAGCCTGAGACTTTCCTAATTAAAAAAAAAAACAAAAAAAAACAAACAAAACCATTGTTCTACTTCATGTTTAGATACTGCAAGCATTTTGATGTTCTGGAGCACTCACTTTAAGGGCAGGTTATGGGCAGATCCACTTCAGAAGTGTGCCTGACCTGGTCTCTGCTTAGCGTAAATCATAGGGTCCCTTTGTTTCCTATGGTCATATTTTGTGCCTGGACCTTTTGCTTGTTCCCCAGCTGCTTGTGCTATTCTTTTATGCTCTTAGTGATCTGACCTAGTTGGTAATCTTCTTTCCTGTGTTTGAGGTCAATGAGGAAGTCATGATTTAGCAAGGCTAGTCTCTTACTTCTTTTACATGGAGGTGGGTGGAATTTGTCCTCAGTTATTAGTTCTCTCCCAGTTTTACTAATTGTGCATTGAGAAAGGCAGTAATGCCTGATTTCAAGGATGAAAGGTCAGATACGTCCATAGGGTTCAGTCCCAACGTTCTCCAGGATGGAGTACTTGCCCTTAAACTCATGGCTTCTGGTATAACATTGCCTTGTTCTGTCCAGCTGTCCAAGTGGTTTGTTATAGTGGCTTTTTGTACCCTTTGGCATCCAGATGTGTATCTGACCATATCCTTTAGCTCTCCTTCTTGCTTCCTAAAAGTTTATACTAGCAGGCATCACTGAATCAGACATCTCCCTCCCAGTCTTCACTGGAACACAGATGGTGTCTTTTCTTTCAAGTATGCTTCAGGACTGTGGCCAAAGTATCCAGATTCCTGACTGTGCATGGCTCACAGCTGCAGGTAGACACAGAACAAAAAGATGGCTATGGTGGTACTGTTTGTCCTCATTGGTCTTCTGTGTATTATAACATTTACTGTCTGTTATTTCTATCCCCTTAGGAATTGCTTCCTTTTATTGCTCAAACTCATCAGGCTCTAGAAATTATCAATAAATTTGTGTTGGTTGCAAAGTAATGAATTTCCCACTTTCTTCATCTCCAAACATGCAGACCTGTTATACTGAACCCTACTTGTTTGTATTTTCAAGAAGAAACTGGAACAGAAGATAAGATCTGACTGTATCAGAAGAAGGACATAGAAGACTTCTATTTAAAATTATGTATAATTAGACTATTATGTTCTGAATGTTCACGTATAATCTTGGAAAAGAACTGCCAAGCATAGAACATATTTAGACCTACCAATGCTTTATGTGATAAGGAACTTTACCTCAATTATTACAAGACACTAAAGCGACACTTAAAAGGCTTTTACTGTGCAAACTCTTTTCTTTTTGAAAATAGTTTGGCTTCACCATTGTGAGGAAGTGCAAGATTATTTGGTAAAGTACCAAGAATCTAGAGGCTACTCAAAATAATCTGAGGCAAAATTGGAAAAATATGGTAAAATATTTTACTGATGTGGTATTTTTAAAAAAAAAATATATTTATATTAGTAGTATAAACTCATTGCAGGAAGATATTGAACCAGGGATCAAAAGTGTATTACGTTGTTGTAGGAATAATGGGAACGATTGCGTTGGATAAATTCCTTTTCTTGTGCCAGGACACAAACAACTAAAACATATATTTATAACATACAGGTTTGCTGTGTCCTTCTCTGAATGTCTGATGGTATCTCATGTCAAAGACAGAATATTTAACTAGATGAACCTTAGTTGTCATCTGGAATGACAGTCTGTATATTGTGGTTGATATTTCCACAAATGCGTAGAGGAATTGGAAATTACAGAAGTTTTGTCCCAATCTAAAATTTTACACAAATTTTGTTTTCTGGCTGGTTTCTCCCTTTCATAAAAGATAGCAGTTCATATGAAATCCAAAGGAAGAAATTAGCAGGACTGAACAGAAGTTGACAAAGCTGAACATTTTTGTGGTAAATTTTTATGTGGCTATGAAAATGATGGATTTCATGGATTATTTTCTTTAGTATATGAACAGTACTATTTGTAGTTTGCCATCAGTGTTAAACTAGGATTTTGAGTTTAGCCTGTGGCAGTATAACAAGAACTTATGCCAACTTGCAGCACTGTGCAGCTGCTGAAAACCCCTCTCTAGCAAGAGCCTTGAAAATGTATGAATGCAGAGCTTCAGCTCTGTCGATCTTCTTTAAAAAACATTGGAGCAGATTCTACTCTGTGTGCCAGTATAAACCTAGAATTACTTCTGTGATGACTGTTGAACAGTTCTCATCAGTGCAAGTGAAATAGTGGTTTTGTCCATTGATACAAGCATGGATTTACAGGGAAGGGAAGGGCTAAGAAGCCTAAACTGTCCAATTGGCATCGGACAACCTGGCATACTCCTTTTAAATTTGGACTGTGTCTGTCCCTGAGCAGCAGTAACCAGTGTAACAAGACTGTAGTAAAGCAAAGGATATAACTACACCAAAATAAGAGGGTCTTCGCTTATGTTGCTAGATGCAGACATTTGTGCAACACCTGCACTACCTTTTTTGGCTTTCAAAAGTACCAAAGCAAATTGAGAAACAAGCCTAACTTTTTTTTTTTTTTTTTTTTTTTTTTTTTTTTACCCTATGAATTGCTTAAACCTTTTCAAAGTCAATTTTAAGCCACTATAATTCAGTTTTCCATTAAATTGTAAGATAAAACATTTCAGTGGTAATATATTTGATAAACATAATGTACCAAACATGTGTCTGCTGTAATTCTGCTGAGGAAAACTGAAATTAAGTAATAACATGGACTAATAGTCTAAGGAGGTTTTAAGGATGCACTTGAGGTTGCTTCTACTTGTATCATTGGTGAATTTAACCCTGAAAATTATTTCCAGGGCACACAAGGAAGATGGGCATATTGTAGTTATGAATAGTTTGGTCTTATAATGTACTCATTGTTAACACTTCAGGAATTAAACCCACAACAGCTATGTTTCTTCCTTCCACCTCTGAACAATGAAAAGGCTAGATATGGCTCTTAGGTGGGACTTATTTTTCTCTGCCCTCTTCAGAGCTGTGTAAAGAAGGATGGAGAACCTTGTTCCAGTGAGGAGTTACTGTTTCTGCTCTGGTCAGTAACTAATGGGATTTCTGTCACTGAATTTAGTCTGTCCAAAAGCCAGAGTTCTAGACTGAAGTAGTCATTTGTTGTTCTGTAGTCATTGGAGAGTAAGGGATGGCTGGAAGCAGCAAGTTACCCCATCTATGTTAGGATGTTGATGAATTGACCTGTGAAAGTACTTGTTTCTCTCCAGTGATACTAGAGGAAACTTAAGCAATGATCTCAGCCTATTAAAAAAGATTCTTATTGTAATGGGAAGCTGTCAGTAATCAAGAAAATAGTCCCACCTGCCTATATGCAGGATTGCAGTGATCCCAGTATTACTATGCTTATTTCTCTTAAATGATTCAAAACGATGTCTGACTCTAGATCTAAAGCAGCACTTTGATATGGGCTAGGTATTATTGTAATTGTAATGACTTCTCTGTTTGGAGACCTCCATCTCTGGTACCTATTGAGATACGCTCCCAGGAGGGAGGTCCTTTAGCCTAACCTCCTGCCCAGAGCTGGACTGACTTCAAAGTTAGAGGAGATGCTCAGGTCTAGTGGAGAGTTGAACATCTCCAAAATGAGCCAGAAATGTTCTCATGGGTGGGATGTAGAAATCAGCAGTCCTAGTATTCCTATTTTCTTTTTTCTTTCAATCCTATGACAGTAAATCAGCTTCTACTGAGTTCCCATTTTGGAATTACCCTCTGCGCTGATGGCAAACTCCCGAAGGATACAGTTCCAGTAGTTTAATCAGCCGCATCTTTGTGGTATCCTGTAGCAGTGTTTGAGGGATATCTTCCAAAGATACTGCCAGCAAAATATATTTTGCTTTCTTGGGAAAAAATGCTTTTCATTATGTTTTTAATTTCATTTTGGTTTTAAACATTTCTGTGAAATGTATAAAGGTGCAGAGCAGAGTTTTAGGTTTTTTCTGTTTAGTTTCTGTTTCTAAGCAAGGTGGTTATCTTAGAGACCAATGACAGGCATCTGGGAAAAGCCAAAAGCAATACTTCAAATGTGTCCATTGGATAAGACAGATGTCAATAACAGAAAACTTAGATTTTCAATGTATTCCTTCAACCTATTTTATTTTAGTCTTTAGAAGGCAACATTATAGTTTCAGGTACTCAGCTAAATCTGGGGAGACAAATATTCTACTTCTGAAGCTGAGAAAATACAGATTCTGGAATAGTTCATCATCTCCAGATGAAAGAGAAAAGTTGCTTCTTGCTATGCAGACTTATGGTTTGCAGGTACTACTTCTGAGTGTCTTGGTGGCATTCCATGACTTAGCTTGCAATTTTGGCAAATTTGATTCAAGGAGACTTTGTCATTTGAGCTTTAGTCGGTTCCAAACCCAGACCTCAGATTTTCTGATAGTAGGAGAATTCCTGACTTTCAACCTGGTTTTGATAAATGCTGATTCTCAGGCATTCTTACAGACTCTCCTGAGAGTCCCAAATAATTTACATTTCTCAGGATTAAATTTTGCAAAGGGTGTCTACTGTGATTATTTTTTTCCCTTGATATTAACGCTACCCTGTTCTGCCTCTGCTGCAGCACATTATAAATTGCTTTCATATAACCTGTGTTTCCTACTGAGTTGCAGATACTTTTGGATTCAAGAACAGCCCTGTAGAGATGAAGCTTTCCTAAGAATTTTTATTTCTACTAAAGCTTACAATGTCAATATTTTTAGTAAGGCTTTTCAACTTCTGTTACAGAAGGTATGCTTTTCTGAGTAGATGATGCATGTTATCTCTCTGTGGGAATCTTTCTCGTGTCATAGCCAAAAATGGCAGTTTAAAATCTTCTATTTGGACTTCATTACATTAGGCAGAACCTTGCAGTGCAAAACCCCAGATGTTTTAATGCATTAAAAAAAATACTCTGTTGCATACACCTCGCCAAATTAATTATTCGCTAAAATGTTTGTGGTGAAGCAGCAGTTAATAGAAGAGTGGCAGATGTCATACACAGAAGTGTCCATTTTGCTCTGGTGCTTTATGGTCTGTTGTGACAGCTAAATGAAGCAGCTCAACAGCTGTCAGCGTGTTAATGTTTTGGATTAAACAAACACACTTGGAAGAACTTTCCTCTGATTTTTAAGACGTAATGACTTTGAAGGCAGCCATGCTTCTCTGCAGATGAAGTTGGAAGTGTTTTGTAAGTGAGGCCCAGACAAAAGGAGGAATAAAAATGGTCTGTAAGTAGACCAGTATATTTTAGTTTCTTTGAAGCTGTGTAAATCTGAACCTCAATTGGGTTTAGCAATTCCTACTCAGTCTGAACACCAGATTTAAAGAAGGGTTGCAGTGAGGTAGATACTCTTCTTCATTTGCTTTATAGTCTTTAAATAAGACTGTAGAAAAATAAGCATAAGAAAAGAGAAGTTTTTAACTTGTGAAAAGTGAGGATACAAATAATCAGAAAACCTGGACACATATAAATATAAACCCAAAATAACTTATGTCCATTTCTGTTAAATTCAACCCAGTATACTCAGGACTGTATGCATGCTTATTTTAAAATATTTCTGGTTTGTTTTATTGTTGGCCAGTGATTGTTTTATGTAGTCAGCTCATTCTCCAAGAAATCTTCTGTTTTGTCTGAGGGTTTTCTGGAGAAGGATTTCATCTGGGAGCTCTACCAAAAAAGTAATTTTTGTGATCTTTTTCTACATTAACCCTGGGAGCTTTATTACATAGCTTTCTTTAGGAAAGGTAAAACCAGCAACACAGAGATAAACTCACTCTTTTAATCTTGCTTTTAAAAAAAATAAAATGCAAATGCATAGATGATAAGCAATGCTATAAACATTATAAACATTTGTATGAAGTGGAAGTGCAATGCTGTTGGAAAATGAGGGTTGCTGCAACTTAAGCGTAGAAGCTTGCAGACTTTTGTTACTTGGGTTTTTCATTTGGTCACTATTTCAGGAATCTTGGGGTCAAAATTTTGTGGCAGCCACCCCACGTTCAGTCTGGAGGGATCAGAGAGGAGCTTTTAATAGCCATTGCTTTAGAACTCTGTGGGAACAAATCTGGCAGACTTGTTTTATAAAGTCTGCTGAGGCCGTTGGATGGTGATAGTATGCTGATGAGGGGAAAATGTCTTTGCATTTCTCTATATTTCTCTCCTGAATTATTGCAGTACTCTCATCAACTAGCTGGCAGGCCATGATGCCTTGCTTGGTGAGCTTTCAGTGTGCACGTCTCCTCTCCTGTTTCTGAGACCAGAGATGCCCCTTCCAGTTCTCACACATCTGTCCCTTCTTTGGTCTGACCAGGTATGGCTGTTCATAAATAATAAAAAGAACTTTTGAATAGTATGGGGAAGATGGAAAAGAAGCTGATCAAAACACAAGATGGACACCCTGCTTACAGGTAAGTCAAATTACTTAGCTTTCAGAACAGGGCTAGAAACCTGTCTGTACAGGTTAACTGTAGGATATTCTTGGTTCTCTGGTGGGATGCTCATTTCAGAAAAGTGTAAGGCAGCCTGGTCAGCCCTAGTCATCTCCAAGAAAGTTGAAATATCAGCTGGAATTACATGGTAAAAGTACATTAGTATGAAATACAGTGAGAATAGAGTCAGATCAACATAAGGCACTTCAACTAAATAGCTAGATAACAGAGTATTTTGTTTTGTTATGTTTGTTTGTTGGGGTTATTTTTGGGGGGGAGGGGGGAATGTTTTTTGGTGGTGTTTGGTTTGTGGGTTTTATTACGTTTTCTTAGTACGTTTGGATATTCACAGCCATAAGTGAAGTTAGTAAAATATGTGGAGGACTAGAACATCTAAAAAAAAGATTCTTAATCTGTTGTCATGACTGTCAAGACTTCTGAACTGGTTTTCGTGCCATGATAGAAAAACAAGTACATGACCATTAGTTACTTTTGGGATTGGAAGCAGCTCTGATCACAATAATTTTTCGCTACCTTCTCTTTCATGCTCACCCATAAATTCTCATTTAAGCAAGAGCCTGGCATGTAGATATTTTAAATTACATTTTTGAAACCTCCAAAAGCACGCTGCTTACAGCTTCTTTTTTCAACTCAATAAGCAGGCTTCCCCTGGAAAGTACTTTGTTGCCCTTGCGTTTCACCTGTATGACAAATAAATGAGCTTTAATTACTGTTTTTGTAGGACTTGAATCTATTTCAGATGTTGATTTCTAATTTGACATTGGGTAAATAAAATAAATGCAGTCTCTATGTCAATAGAAGGCAAAAGAAAATATAAAAGTAAGGTGTTACTTCTGTAGCTTTGCAACAATAGAATAAAAAGTGGAATAATGAACTGTAAATGTATCTAATTGCATAAATAATGTATTTGTGTAATTGTCTAGTAGGGGTGTGCTAATGAATCAATTATTTTTAATTGTAGGCTGCTTGATTGTTTCAGAAAGATAATTGTTTGTAATCAAGGATCAAATGTTGATAGTAATTGTATTTATCAAATTTAATATATTATAGTTTATAAATGTTTTCAAAAAAGAAAGTATTAAAGGACTATACTAGTGTTATGTGTTCATACCATTGGGCTGATGGAGTGGCGCTTACTGTAATAGTGCACAGTAAAAAAGAAACATTTATTTTCTTCTCATTTTTGTTTCTGATCTCATCTGATCTGTGAGGATCAACAAGGGTTTAGACTTGCTCAGTATTCATAACTCTTAGCTTGCTGTATGAAGCAGGCTTTGACAGAAACCATGTGCCCCCATATGAGACTCTTTCAAAGGTGTGAAACTTGCAATCTTGACCACATCGTAAAAATAGTGCTCTGCACAGCAGGGTGGTGGTGTGTGAGGAATTCAGCCTGCCTTCCCCAAAGGCCCTGGCAAGCAATCAGCCCTAGATATGCTTTCTCTTCTGAACTATTTGTGGGTTATAGTGTGTCATGTGGAACTGTTAGCTTTTACCCCAAGCTAGTTATTGTTCTTGCAAATAAAACTTTAATAATTTTAATTCAAAGGAACTGCATGATGTGCACAGAAGAGGCGTTCAGAGTGGCTTCTCATGGCTCTGATGGCTACACAAATACAAAGGACAAACAACTAAATGAAGTCAATATGATTCTAAATGATGAGTGACCTCTAAATGGTGAGTTGACCAGGTAAATGAAGAGGGCTCTGGTTCAACATAAACCTCTTTTTGGTGTCATATGCAGATGTTTTGTTAATGATGAACCTTGTTTCACCTTTGTAGAGAGGGCCAGTTTTCATGCTTATTTACACCATGGGTAGGAGAGTGGATTGTCTAGTACCTGCATAAAGTATAGACCATATGTACAGTTCATATTTCTATGGGTTTACGGGCCCTGACTGACATACTTGACCAGCTTGTGTGCCCAGAGAAAACTAAGATCTGCACAAAAGGATAGGTAAAGCACAGAGCTAACCACTAAGGGAAGCTGTTTATGGACCTGTGATGTACTACTACAGTTCCATGAGACACAGCATTTTTTTTTTTTTGGCAAGTGTGCAAAATATGTAGATAGTAAATATAGAGAGTGCCATCTACTGACGTGTAAGGGGAGAATATATATGTGGCATTGTCCCAAAATGTGCTGAGTCAATAAAGTTGTTGGTATGTTCCAAATGGCTTCCTGATTATAGATGCAAGCATGAGTCTACTCCGGGCTTGTCTTTCCCTTGTAGCACCATAAAGGGATCAGTCAAGGTGCCTGATATAATCTTTGTATTTCTAAAAACTTGTCCTTGTAACCAAAAGCCCAAGATTGATGTGCAAAATTTCATGGGTAAGGAGGGGGTTTTAATACTATTTTTAATTCAGGTTGGGAAGGATCTAAACTGGTTATTTTCTGAAGCTTTGTGGCCGGGTGTTGCTGGAAACCTGGCGTAACCTGTGCCTTGTCCTTAGGTCTTTTGCTGGATGTGCTGTGGAGGAGCTGCAGAGGAAGTAGGAAGCTGGGTCACCTCCCCCTGTTTTTTTTTTCCACAGGAAATTGAGTGTTGAATTCTCATTTTACTATAGAAAAGCAATCTGTCAGAAAATACCTGACTATCACTATAAATTGCTCCATATTTTGACAAAGAGAAATTATCAGAATTCTTTGCTTTCCTGCTAATTATTTGCGTAGTGAGGTTTTGAACTTGAGGATGAACAGAACTGACCTTTTGTTTGTTTGTTTCTAGCACTGTTTTCTGAACATAAAGGGTGTGTGTGGAAAAGAGAGCACAGTAAAGAAAAATGAAATTTTAGGCTTCCCCCCACTTTGAGAATACCAGTTTACTGCTCAGCAAAGGTTAAAAAGACAAATCACATGTTAAGAAATATTAGGCTAGGAATGACGAGCAAAAGAAAGAACCTCATTATTCCACTGTATAAATCTGTGGTGCATCATATCTGGAATTCTGCATACTGCTTTGGTGTCCCTGATTCAAAAGAAATGTTATACAAACTAGAGAAGAGGGTAACAAAGATGATCAGCTGTTAAGGAACAGCTATTGCACTCAGGAGGGTCCTACAGAAGGGACAAATTGTTATTCTGCATTACTCCACTAGAAGAATTGCAAGGCAACCAAATTTTAAAAAATGTTACTGTGCACAGATGAAATTGTGAAACTCTGTGCCGTGGTATGATCTGAGAGCCAAAATAATGGGACTCATGAAGAATTCATGAAGAGTACTTTGGCTGTTAAAAGTTGCCGCAGTTGCAACCTTTGACTCAGAAAGCCCTTTCCCTTCTAACTTGGGGCAATCAACACTACATTGTCCGGGAAGGATCACTTTATTCTCATCCCATTACTTATATTTTCCTCTAATTATGGTCTACTGGACCTAGCAGGAAATAGATTATTAAACCTGGTTGGTTTTTAGTCTAACCCAAAGCAGCAAGAGTCAGAAGATAGGACCTTGCCTCTTACCCTGTGCCTGCAGAGTCATGCCTTATTTTCTGTCTGCTCAGTTTATGGCCAAAGAGCTGAATAATTTTTGCACAGGTGGCACTGGGTGTCGTTTGGGGTGACTGGTAGGCTCTGCTCAGGGTATCCTTCAGTAAAGGAGGGAGTTGTGCCCAGAACAAGATTCCTGACTCTATAACACAGGCCGCCTAAAATAACTAGTGACTGCAGTGGCAATCTTTCAGATTCCCAAGACATTTATTGGATCTATCCCTTAATTATGAACCAAAGACAATATTCTTCAGTTCATCTATAAATATATCTTGAGACTACTTGTCAAGATAATTTCTTCTGGCTTTTCAAACTCAAGTGAACTATTTTGATTATAAGATAATATAAACATGTCACTAATCATGTGAACATGTTTGTGTGTAAGTATGCTACATAGTTTTCATTAGGTGTTTGAGGTGAAAGATAATGTACAAAAATTGCAAACTTCTGGAGTTGGAACACCTCTAGATGTCCTCAGTTTCTTCCCAGGTACCTGCCTACCTTTCAGACATGGCATGGCAGCTCCCACGGTTCCAGAAAAAGTTTTCGTCATTAAAGCAATTTTTCATATAATTTGCCTCACATTGAATGTCACCATTGGCCCCTGTCAACAAATGACCTTTAAAGGATCAGATAACTCTTTCCTTCTGTATCCATTGTTACTTGCTTTCCTTCAGTAATTCTTTTCCATTGAGGCGATGCCAAAGAGCCCCAACTAAGGAACAATATATATGTGCCATCTTCAAGTATACGAAAAAAAAAGACAAAACCAGAGGAAGGTCTTTGCTCTAGTCAGTTAGCAAACCTAGCAATCATGCCAGCTTCCTAAACTGATTGTCAGTTATGTTCTGTAATCTCTTTGCTTCCTCTGATGTAAAAATGCTTGTTGCTAACCTTGTCAGTAGGGTTCTTTCTTTGGTCTTACCACTCATGTTTAATTTTTGGGATAATTCTTTTGAATTTTTATCCTACTTGCATGCAAACTAGTGTCAAAATATCTGTTGAGGATGGTTTCACTGGAGGAGGCTCTCTGGAAGGGCATTAATGTCCTGATGCAACTCTTCCGAGCTTGCCCCTGGAGATGGGAATATTGCAATAATATCCTTTCGACTTTTCTGTTTGTGAAGTGATGGTGTATGTTAAGCAAAGTTAATTCTGTGTGATTGAAATAATTTGCTTGAGAATGGCAGTTGGATCAGAAATCTCACTCCTTGCAGTGCTATGGTGCTACACCACTAGTCTAGGAGGTCACACTTTGGCAAACACAGAGCTCATGCATTTCTTTCAGTGATAATACTGTCAACTCCAATTTACAGCAGTCTGGTTTAATGCAGAGCTTACCAATAATTTGTAGTGATCAGAAGATCAATGAGATTTAGTGTTCGCGTTCTGAATGAACAAGTAAGGGTTAGGCGGCCCTCTGGGGACTCCTTTCTTGTCTTTGACTGTGACAGCTCAGAGTCCTCAAAGTTGAAGCTGGAATTCATTGATGTAATTTTAATTTTAGGATGTAAAAATCCCAAACACTTGATGTTTTTTAAACTCAGCAGCTCATGAAAATTAAATTAGGGTGCTGTGTCGGTAGAATTTTATCCCCTTGTTTTTTACCCACACAGATATAAGCAAACCCTGGCTAATGGCCTCTGCTGTTAGCAGCAGTGTGCTCTAACACAGCGATGTGGTTGTGGAGCAATCTTTCCTAAGGGCATTCTTTCCTCTGTGGGCTGATCTCTTTCCTGGCTCATTGAGATAAATTCTCCAAGATTCTTGACCTTATTTGATGGAGATGGAAACTGAATGGCAGTTTTAAAATCAGTAGCCTCCACATGAGCACTGTGTCCAACATGTATCATGTATTGTGCCTTTAAAAATTAAATAAATGCCCTCCCTGCACCCTAAACCCAGCCATGGCTTTAGCATCTTCTGGCATAGAGACATTTCATGCAACCTGTTCAATTAAAGGGATTTTTTTTTTCTTCCCATATCTTATATATAAAGTACTGAACTTGTCCAAAAAAAAAAAAAACCAAACACAAAACCCCAAACCAACTTACTCAAAGCAGCAAGGCATTAAGAATAAACTGCTGAGAGCTCAAGTGAGAAATGTGTCTTGTGAAACCATGGAGGAAAAAGAGCCACCAGCTGTTACTGTGTTACTAGGAGAAAAACCCTTTCACAATGAAACACAAGGATAAGACAGAGGAAAACATATTTTAGCTCTCCTAAACTCTAGAGCTCCTTTTTTTTTTTTTTTTTTTTTTTTTTTTTTAATAAATCTGAAATCTGTTCTCTTAGGTTGTTATCTCCTGTAGCACTCTCAGAAGGAAATCATTGAGATCTGAGATTGCACACTTGGTATCAAGCCACTTCTGACTTAGAGGAGAGAGAAAAAAAAAAAAAAAAAGGATATTATAAAAATAAGTTTATCTGACAAGAAATGCAAATTACCTGCAATACTTGTTGCTAGCTGTAGTCCTGTAGATTGGTCAGCGTATACAAAATTTCTCCACTAAATTACAAGAGCAGTTTAGATTTTGGTATATTCGCAAATATTTATTGTTTCTTTCCTACACATCAAATACTTGTATGTTAATGTATGTGTTTTTAAAAGAAATCATACATCAACTACAATTTGTGGTGTAAGTGTGATATGAAGACATTCTTATCCTTAAACTTTTGTACTCAAGGGTAGTTAAGAAAGCCAAAACAAGTTCACAGTTAAACATAACAACTTTCTAAGATTTAGGGGTTTGTCAAGAATTGACAAGCTATTTTTGTCCCACGCAAATGACACTATGTACAGAATAGTTATGGTAAATTTGGTAGGTTATTGTTCAGAATCCGTATCTCCTAAACTCTAATGAGTACAGGCTCTGGATGTGTGGATTTTATTAATATTCCTGAACTGAGTCATATAGGCATGAGTTATTTGAGGTGGCATTGCATTTTTTCCCTAGCTACATACGTGCTCTGGAAAAACTAATTCTGCTCTTGCTGCTGGAGGAAGCTGGCACGTTAATCTACTTTGCTTACTTTGCAGTTATTTAAATTTAATATTTTAGGGAGGATTTTTTTTTGGCCTCAAATTGCTGAAAGCACAACTCTGGACGAACTTTTATCATTGCTCGTTCTATATAGGAAGTGATAGTGTAAAGGATTCTTCTGCTTCCACGTTGCATTTTAAGATTCAGATAGTAAATGACCCGAGCAGAGCAGGATTGTCTCAGGCAATGTGGCCAGGATACATAGCTTGCCTATTGAGGGCTCTCTGCGTTCAGTATTTCTGAGTGTTTTCCTGTCCCTGCTATTTGTTGTGCTGACTGTTTTCAAGTGCATAACTGCTCCCAGTAGCCTGTAATTGCAAGGTCAGTCTAAGGTGAAGCTGTGCCTTGTTTGGGGAAAGACACGAACAGTCTGTTTAGGCCATATGTTGTTGCCTTGTCCTTTTCTTGAAACCTTTGGGTAGCTCAGCATGTTGCGCACAATGATTAGGAGCACCAAAATCTTTCAGAGGATACGACTGGGCCCAGCTTACCTTCAGTATAATTTGCAGCTTTGTGGAGTCTGTGCTTGAGTCTTAGATGGGCATAGTAAGAAAGCTATTCTGATCTGATATTTGATTTTCAGGGTGAACTACTCCATATTCTCTGATTTTTCTTGCTATCTTACGCACTTTTATTTCAGAGAATGAAACCCACCAGTTATTCATTTTTCCCATTTGTTTACAAAAGCATCACTTTTCCCTGTGGACGTGACTGCTCTATATAAGCCAGCAGTTAGAGTCTGGAGGAAAGTGATTTTTTTTTTTTAAAAAAAAATTATGATTTCTTTTCAAGAATTGAGACTTTCTTTTACATGAATGCAGAAATGAGGAAAGGGTCAAACTATGTAATGATGCTGCTTTGATAAGCAGCTTGCTTATGGCCATCCACTGATGTTCACTCTAGATGCATGCTCTATTAATTTGGTTAGAAACACTTTAGGATAGGGATCTATTATTTCCTTGCTAAAAAAAAAGCACAGGCTAAAGCTTTGTTTTAAAACCAGTTATGGTTGCTAAGTAACAGTCTTCCATAAATTGAGTGTATTCCTCAACAACCAATGTCAAAGTCTTAAAAAGTGAGAAATTAAAGATGTGATAAATCTTACTCGGTCCATGTGATTTAACAGACGTTTTGAGGTAAACCTTGGTCCCACTGTTGTCAGTAAGAAAGCTTTCGCTCCCTCAATGATATGAGTATTTATTTGCTGATTCTCATCCAGTGTAGAGAAATTTGTCATATATCTATTTGGAAAATTCTGTTCATTTTAACAAGCGAAGTACTAGAATTTTCCATGTTTCCTCCACCTTCTCACATCTGCAGTGGTGTTTGGTTTTGATTTTGAGTCAGATAAAGAAATACTTAAATATAGGAATGAAATTGGAAATTGTCATTAATTCAAAACGAGAATGTTTCGGGCTCAGCTAATGATGTCTGCTTCTACCACTGCATACGTTGTGTTCCCCAGTGCATTGTGTTAGTGACATGGGTGTGTGATGCAGCTCTGCTTTCTCTTGCAACGCTTGCAAAAGGACAGGAAAGCAGATTTAGGTTTTAGGTTGAGGACTAGAAACACATCCTTCTCCTTCACAGCCAGTGCTTAATACTGTAAGTCACGGCACCTCTTGGTCAAGTCAATAAATCTCTTGCAGTGCCCAGGGTAACAACATCTGAGTTAGTACTGGGAATGGAAATGGAATAGGCATGTCAGTGTGGCTTTGCACCTGAGCTACTCAGCTCCACCGGAGGAGGTTTATTAGCTCCAGTGAAGTGCTGCATTAATGCTTTTGGACTAGGGCTAGTTCACCTGTGTGATGCTGAGTGAACAAAGCAAGTAAATGAGCATGGTCAGGTGCTTGTCTGGATGTTTAAGCACTATCCATCCACATTGTAGATGTGCCTTCCAGTAATTTTATTGATGAGCTGCTTGATATGCCATATGGTTTCTATCTATTTCTTTTTTGTTTGAAGATCTCAAAGCTGTTGTCAGCTTAAAGAATTTGGTAAATATTATTGTAGTTGAAACCACTTCTATGTTTTTCTGTAAAAGTTTGGGGACTTGATTAGACCTTACAAACTGACTTAAAAGGCAAATTTCTCAAATATGTAGGAAACCAGTTTCTCAACATGGTTAAACTTCTTCTCTGGTTTTCAAATGTAATTGTAAGAACAGTGCTGATGCCAGCACATGCAAGATGGTTATTTTGTGTCTTTGAAATTAACTAGACAATACAGCAAAGTTAATACTTCAAGCATACAGTTTCCCAACCACTTGCTTCTTTAGGCATCTGGGCCTAGTGCACTGAGGGGTTTTTTTCCTTTGACATTGAGCTTTTGAATTTGGCTCCCATACGTTGTCCACCCTGTCCTTGCTGTGACATGCTTGTAGGGGTGATCGGTTCTCTTGCACACTCTTGGACCGCTCTGAACTCCCGTCTGGGACTGAAGAGTGGCCAGTTAGAGCACGTGTCATTGAACGGGAAGTTTGTGCAGAGCAGATTCTCAGTTGAGGCACTCCTGGTTCTTCTGCAGTTGCCAAAAATACAGGAATAGGTAACCCATATTTCAGTGGAAGGCTCCAAGTGGAAGAATCCCCCTCCAACAAAGGCATAGTACCCAGAACATCACCAGACTCAGGAAAATGGGGAGCTCATGCAACAGCATTGTAAATCAGGGACTATTAAGTTATCTTCCTCTCCCTTCAGATTTAAGTCACTGAAGGTTGTTTTGTCCTTGTCTGTCTAAATGTAAACTCCTTACAGGCAGCTTGTTTTTTAAAATGAGGAAAAAAAGCCTGTAAAACCAGATCATCTCTGTCTTCTGCTCAGTAAAAGTAACAAACTGAGAAATCCCACCTGGTAAGTGTAACCTGTGTTGTTTCTTCACAGAGGTATTTTTTGTGTGCGTGTTAGGATCTATTTAAGGCACTTTTGCACACTGTGTCCATTTAGCCAAGTGATTCAGATTGTTTGTGGCAGTAACCAGCTCCCTCATTACTCACCACTCTGTGAATCTTTGTCAACTAAAGCACTTAACTGTCAAAAATTATCTATACTCATTCATCAAAAATATCCTCAGATCATCAATTAAAAATATTGATGAGAATAGGACCAAAAATGATCTTTGAGGAACGTCACTCTTTAGTTGCCCAATTCATTAATCTTTTTCCAGTCACTTTATTTTCAGATGCACTGGTAAAATAGTTTTTAATACCTTTAGTGAATGTTGCTATGCCCATATACTGTCATTTTTGAAACAATAAGATTTTAAAATTCAAGGTGTCACTTAGTACTATGTAATTTTTTTTTTAAATCCAATTACTTTATCTACAGAAATGTTTTTAACATCCAAACTCATATTCTGTGAGAAAAGGTTAGTGATACATTTGACAAGACCTTGTTACCATGGAACTTGGTGACTGAAATTGGGGGGAGGTTTTAGCATCTATTTCTTTGTTGATAGTAATTTTTGAATGATCTGTTTAGATATCTTAGGAGCCATATCAGGTTACGTAGACTTTAAATCGTTAGCAGCACTACCTCCCTCCACCCCACCCCCTTTTTTTTTTTTTTTTTTTTTTTTTTTTTTTTTTTTTTTACTTTTTGAAGAACTCCTAACTATGGAACCAAATTTACATTTGTGTAATCATGTAGAAATCATCTGTTTTTTTTCAAGAGATTTAGCAATAATTAAGAAAAATTGATAGTCATGTATCCTTTAAAGATAATAAATTTTACTGTGATTATCTTTCCTTTCTCATTATTTGTATATTTGTTGCTTTCATCAGTTCTTTCAAAGCAATTTTAAATTATTTTTTTTAAACTATTGTGGTCTTAGTCATGTCTGAAACATTACCCCTTTTGAGGCAACTAGTAATATATGTGTAATTTGTTCCCAGTTTTCACTAATACTTCCGATACTTCTGTGCTCCCAAAATAGACATATGGTGATAGCTGCTTGAAGTTTTGGGAAACTGGCCCTTTTAAAAGTTCTTATTGTGTTTTTTAGTGTTTGCTCTACCACATGCTGCTTGAAGGAAGGAAATGCAACATAATAACTATTTTTCAATGCATCCACTGACTTCTAAAGTCAGTTTTCAACTCTTCCATCAGTGAAACTCAGTATCACATTACCTCTGTTGGGTGCTGAGCATGCTTACTAAACAAATTATTATGTACTATTTCAAAAATCACAGAATTGTCTATAAATATAAAATGTTTACCAGACTGACATTCAATATAAGAATATTTTTCCCCCCTCTTGCACATCATGGACAACTATTAAAGGAAAATTTTGCCTGCTAACTAATGATACATACTATTTAGGAGTGGAGTGGATGATCTCCAGTATCCCACCTTTGTTTTTTTGAGTCAGAGTTCTCAAATTCTACATTATCTGCTGGAAAGGTGATGTAGACACAGTGATGTACAATGTCACTGGTAAACTTAAGTTTCAGTGTCTTAGTATTGTGATCTGTTCCACTGGATTATATATGAATATCTTCTATTCCTTTTGCCTATTACTTAAGCAGATAGTATTCATTGATGGGCAATTATGTGTTTTGTTTTGGTTTGGTTTGGTTTTGTTTGTTTGTTTTTGTTTTGTTTTTTGTTGGGTTTTTTTGGTGTTTTTTTTTTTTACATATGTTCTTTGAAATGTTCAGTGTGATTTGATTTATCTTATGTAAGCTGGTCTCACAACAGAATATTTGTGCTATATTCTACTGAATGAAAAACTTTCCTGGCTATCCAATTATGTTTATTACTTTGGAGAGTGAGGTTTTATAAAGATGGGGCCAAATGAAGCATAAAACTTCATCTATCATGATAGACTTTTGAGTACTTCGTAAACCAAAACCTACCTCTCGGTCCCCTACCATTTTAGCTCACCCACAGCTAGCCTTAGAGATTTAGCTGTTTCCTTGTTCTTGAGGGAAAAGGGACATTTATGGCATAATTTTCTAGTTATTCCCCTCCTTCAACACCCTAAGTCATCCAGGATCATTGGAAATCAGGTTGGTAAGGCATCAGAGGTACCAAAGGAGGTTACTGCCAGAGGAATCGCTCTTTGTCATCTTCACTCTTTCCCTTCTGGGATGAAGGAAACTGTCCTGCTTCTAAGATGTCCTGATTGTTTGGATGCTCTGTGAATGTTATCTCTACAAACAGGCTTTCATAACCTTGCAGTAAGTCTGTGTGTTTTGTGGTGGACAGTTCAGTTATTTTTTCCTTCAGATGGCTCATTCCACATATTGATGTACCTTAGGTACATCTGTGAAGATACACTTTCAGTCAGACAGCTTGTAAATTGACACTGGAATTGGGTGCATTAATGACATACATAACTTTAAGATACATATTCACTCTTTTGCAAACTATGATTGCAATACTGTCTACCTGTTTACGTTGTCACCAACAATATGAACATTAGAACACCTCAACCAATCTTAAAAATGATGGAAGTAATAAATACCTTCATTATCTCTTCCAAACTTGTTTCTCACAAAAGAATGATTTGTCTTTATAAATAATATTGCACTTATTTCTTCATGATTTCCAGAATTACCCTGAGAACATCTAATATTATAAGATAGACAAGAAGAGAAAAACTTTACTAGTTCTTTCTTGTGAAATAGATATCAATTATATTGTGTTCTATTATCTTAGACTTGCTATCTAGATATCTAGTGAATTTAAAACAAACTGCTAAGTAATTTCAGTAGGGGTTTTCACATTATTTCTTTCAGATTTGTGCTTTCTTTTCTTTTCTACTGTCACTTTACCTTCAAACATGTACTTTTAATGTTTTGATCAAAGACAAAAAGAGCATTGCTTTTATTTGAAAGTAACTAATACAACATGAATCTATCTTTTTATGATACGCTTATTTGTGATCTACTGTAATAATTTACAAAGATGCTTATGAGAACTTGTACTCATGGGCAAAAACCTGGCTAAAGAGAAATTCCTGGTTATGTGAGAAAAGAACTGTGTTCCACTTAAAAGTGCAGTGTGGAAATAAAACATTAGTATAGTGGGATTTTAAGGTATTTGTATTTTAGAGATCAAGTTATTGGGGTATTATGGTAATAATAAAACATTTTCATAGGTCATCGAACTTACAAAGAAAAGGATTGATTACGTTAGGGAATCTATACAGAAAATTAAGGCTATTTAAAGTATTCATGACAGACCCCTGAAAATAACAAGTGCCTTATTAAGAAGTTCTGTTGCTAGGAGACAGTAACCACAGTGTCAGAATAACATGTTTTTATTTGATATAAGAAATGCTGGTTAATGCACCTCGTTAGATAATGAGCAAATATAGCTATGTGATGCAAAAGATTGGGTGAAATGCTTAATTTGTGAGATGGGAAGCCAATAAAAAGTGCAGGTCTTTAAAGTCTATCTTAGTGCAGTGTGCCACAAGAACAGACTCATGACCAAGATCTGTTTGTAACTTGACTTAGAAGTAGGTAGACATCCTGCTCCAAAGTACTCAGATGAAGTCATTCCAATTCATAAGAATAAATAAAGATAATAAACAGCTTTAAAAAGTGAGGTGTTTATACAGCTGTTTAGTCTTGTTGATACAGAATCAAGTTCAGATGGGAAAGAATGGCATGGTTTATAATTCCATATAATAAACTAAACTGTCGAAAAGCAAAGTTTCTAAAAACATCAGGACTTTAGAGAGACAAGAAGGAGGATCTGTGTCACCAGGAGGAATACAGTACTGAATTCTAGGAGGTACCAGAGAAGTTTTGGGAAGACCACAGCTAAAAAAATATCAAAATAGCAGATTCTTTGTGGAAACAATTTCATGACTAGTATCCACTAGTTGCCTTAACTAGGAAATTCTGAAATAACTCTCCAAATACATGGATTGAAAGAATTTGATCTGGAAAGCATGATCCACATCGCTAATGGGTGGTTATAAAGGTGTGGCAGGGGGGCTGTCTTTTCAAACTCCAACAAGGTACATCATAAAGCTCACAGCGTGCTTTGCTGCGTACATATTCTCCATGGTGGTCCAGCTCTCCCAGATCTACTAGCTTTAGGGACTTAAAAGCTATGCTGACAGTGACTGCTCTCAGCTCAACTCCAGGCAGATGCAGAAGACTTGTGGCTCTAATTCCACTCCCCTAGCTTCCCTTGGTATTGGTGCTTTGAGATGGTAAGTATATAGGCTTTGGTATATAGGTTGTATATGCGTGAGGAGATATTTTTAACAGCAGCTCCCTGTCATTCTCCCAAACATCTTTTCTGCAGCTGTTTTGAATGGAAGCAGCCTGTGAGCTGAATGAAGCCCCTAGGCTGCCACTTCAGGCACACTGAACTCCTCTTTGATGGTTGGTTGTTTCTTTCGAACTTTCCTTTGATTACAATGAAAAGTTTAAAAATGTGAATCCACATTTTAAGAAATACGGCCTTACTATGTCATTACTTTAATTATCAGGTAGTTTATTAGGTAGTTCTGATTTCATATCATATAATACCAAAACTTACCAGGACATCTGTGACAAGTTGTGCTCGATTGCTATCAGTGGCTGACACAATGGCTCCTTCCCTTGCAAATAAGGGAATGTGGGTTAACAGCATAAAAATGCTTTCAGATATTTACTTGCATTCAAAGGTTTTGTCCTCCCCACCTCCACCTACTTTGGGACACCCTTTCCTGAAAAGCATTGCTGGCAGAATTTTTCCACAGAAACAGTAAAACTTAAATTCATGTGAGTAAGTATTTGTCGAAATCAGTATTTTCTATCTTTCAAATGTAAAATTATCCTATTATATTTAATCATTCAGGCAACAGGAAAAAATAGAACCTGATATTTGCAGCCAATGAAAAGTAATAAAAGTGCACATTTTGAATGTAAACAATTTTTTTCATTTTACTCAAGATCAGACTATATGGGCCCAGTTCTGATTTACAGAAATTGCTCAATGAATAATTAACACATTTGTGATTTATATGAAAACATTAAAATTGTAAGCTGCTCCTGGTTAATTCACAAAGGGGGGAAAACAACAAAATACAAAGCTTAATTAATTTGAATAATTTATTTCTCTATAAAGTCAGCCATTCAACTTGAAATATATTTCCATCCCACTCCCCAGAGGCTACAGCCCAAATTATGGAGTAGCCAGAGGGGACACACACATTATCACAACACCTCTAGAAAATAGACTTGGGACAAATTCTAGTTTGACTGGTTTCCTACCTGAGGGCTACACTGAGCATGTCCTGCACTTTCTCTCTGGACACTGCTAGTAGCAAAATCTGAGGAACTTGCCTGTTGTTTGGTGAAGCCTTTGGAAACCTTTTTTATGATTTCAGCACGTTTCAGATGATGCCTCAGAATGGATTCTTGCTACAATACTTTTGTTAACAAGGCCCAGCAGTAGCAGATAACTGTAACAGATAAGAAAAATGCCCTTCACTTTTATACATGTTCTTGGAGAAGCTCTTGTCCACCTAGAAGCCAATCACAGATTTCCCAGTCCTTCATAAAATTCAGATATGCATATAATTCATACTGAAACAAGGAAATAATTGCAAGCTGTAAATTCAGGTATTTTCTTATATAGGTCTGAAATCATGCCATGATGCTAATGTCTGTTCCCATTAAGGGTTATCTCATGTGCAAAGTTATCTGGTTTTTCTGTCCACTTTGCAAAGAACGTACAGCAGTTTCCTGAGCAGAGCAGGAAAAAACAGGCAGCAGTTTCCCGTCTGAGTCTGCTTTCTGCCAGTCCTGTGCTCCTGTGCTTTATTCTCTTCTTTTCAAATGCTCCCTTATTAATCTCCATGTTTTCTTGTTCTGTGCTCAAATTGCTCTAATGTAAGGAATGTCTCAGGCTCTCCATTTGGAGATGTTTTTCACTGTCATGTAGCATAGCTTCTGCTCAGACTTCACCATGCCTGTTTGTACCTGAAGCTAACAGTTCAGGTTCAACATTCCTATCTAGATTGTTGCAAAACTAAACGGGAAGATTTCTGTTGTGTCAGATATCATTAAAGTTGAGGGAGTGTTCTTGCTGGCTGAATTCAGGCTGGTTGGAGTGCTTCAGAAATGTCCATCCATTATTAGCTATTCTAGAACAAGAATGGTGTGAGGGTATCTGTGTTCTCTTAACATGTATATAGGACTTTCAGTGTGTATTAAGACTATATTGTACTAAAAGAGCAGTTATACTTGGCAAATAATTTAAATCAGGTTTGAGAAATTCATTGATGAATCAAAGAGTATATTTTTATTTCACTAGAATTAAAAAAAAACCCAAACAAACAAAAACAACAAACTGTCTTTTCTGTTGGCTGTGCTCTTCACCAAAAGCCTAGGTAAATAATGCAAGAATTAGAAGATCAGAAGGCACTATATGTAGGTGGAATAAATAAACAATGAAAATCTGTGTTGAGAAGAAACAGCTAACTGAAAAAGCAGATGTATAGGTGCTGCTGGTTTTTTGAAGATGGCTTCTTTATTATAGATCAACAGTTCTTATTAAATGTTTATATTCATTGTTGTTTCATCAAGACATATTGTTACAAAAAATAAAAAATAATCACCTAAATTTTTTTTCTTTATGTTCTCTTTTCTGCTAAGGTCAAGTTAATTTCATAGCATGGTGCCTGTTTTTCGTAGTGCCACTGCCAAATGACATCAAAATTACAAATACAGAACTAGATTAAAAGAACATGATTAAGATTGCAAAGTCAGGAAAAATCATAATTAAGGTTGCCTGTGCAGTTTTAACTCAGTTCCTATGTGTATGTCCATCCCAATAAGAGTGTTTAAATACGCATTTTTGGCCATTTTTTTTTTTTTTCACAGGGCCCTTTCCCAGTCAGTGAGCACCATGAGTCCCATACGTGCGTAAAGTAGCTATTAAAAACTCTTCTTCTCCCTGTTATGCATTCCCAGGCCTCACTCATTGCTGGCTAGCTAAGTCTTCTTATGGAGAGACAATTACTAATTCCACTGGGTCTCTTCAGTGGTGTCTGTCACTGTTTTATTTCATGTATCCTTCAAATAAGAATGAATCTATTTTCACATGTGAGAGGTTGTTACTGTTGTCTTTCTATAAAGCAGAAAAGAGGTAAATTGTTGTCATTGCAGTTTGCTAATTTTCAGCATCCAATTTGAGTTAACTACAACTTGGTATTTGAGCCAACTACAACGCTACTAAAGCCCACTGACTTCTGTGCAGCTCTTCCTTTGGATAGCTTCTCCTTGCTGTCTGGGGTCAGCAATGAAGACTCAGAGAGACCTGGACTTGACATGTCCAATACTGGCTCAGAACTGCCATCACGGGACAACCTAAATCCAAAATAGACTTCTGATATTCTCATCCTTGAATTCTCTCCTGAAAATGTAGGTTGTGTATATTTTTTCTGAGGGTGACAGATACCATCTTTCAAGCAGGGGAGGAATAGTTGCATCTCCCTTTCTATCCAGCATGCTGTCAGTTACAATTCCCACCTACTTTGAGACATAGGCTCTTATTTTTCTTATTCCTGAGGTTTTTCAAATTTATCTGATATCTCAGGGCTTATCTCCACCCTATCAGCAGATTATGTTGGAAATTAACATCTTATTGACTTCTGTTAAAATGGTTACGTTTTCATGGATAATATTTTTTGTTTGTTGGTTTGTTTTTTTTTCTTTTAAAAAATGGATTAGAGGGTGGAAGAGGAATGGAAAAGGAATGGAAAGAGGGTGGAATAGGATTATTTCACTTAAATATCAAAATATTCATGTACTGACAGTAATATTTCACTGTATCGTAGTTACTGTATAACAGAAGTTCCTAAACTGGAACAAAATCACCCCATGCCCTGTCTTCTCCAACCCCACAGAACAACTCAAATTCAGTCCCAAATAACCAAGTATCATGGATAAAAGGAGCATAAAGGGGAAATAAAATAATCAACTTTCAGATTATTTTACTAAAGCCACACACACCTGAAAATACAGATTTATGATGGAATCTTTTGGTGATTGTTTGTCTCCTGTTTTAAGTTATTGTTACTGAAAAATGCTGCAGCAGAACTGAGAAATAAAGGGAAAGTTGTTGAATGTTTGTTTTTCTTATTGGAGCTATTTAAACTATTTCATTATAAGAACCATAATATTTTTAGTATTACTCTTCTTTGTGTACGGGTACTTGCGTCCCACTCATTCTTCCCTCCTTAAACACCAGGAATCTTAGCATAAGTTCACAATAGCTGTGAACAAGTTTATAAATAAGGAATTGGTTTTATTTTAAATACAATTTTGGAATAATAGCTGCTTAATTCTAATTTTAAAGGGGGTGTTTTATGTTGCGAAATTAAGAAATAATTTAAATTGGTTATGAAGTAAGAGTAGATAATGTTAGCAAGAACTTAACGAGAAGGAAGGAAAAAAGAAAATGTGTATTAGTATTCATCAGTTAAAGTTTCTGTGGATCTTTCATTGGCTTTATTGATGGGAACCTTTTGAAGTTCAGTCGTGACAAATGCCAGTCAGGAAAAATCCTGTACCTGGAGAGGAAGAGCCCCTTGTAACAGCACAGTCTGGGGAACACCTCTGGTGAAGAGACCTGAAGATCCTGGTGGACTGCAAGCTGAACAAGCTTGAATGAAAGCATAGTTGGAAGATTGATTCACCTGGTATTGCTGGCCCATTGAAAGCTTAGCACACTTGTATATCTTAGCAGCATTTAAGATTTAGACTTTACAGTGAAAAAAAATGCTAAGAAAGTTGTAGTTGATTTTTTTTTTTTTTTTAAAAAGCCCATGGCCTACAAGCTTTGAGTAAAGCCTTCTGCAGCTTTGGTGAACGTAAACTTTAGCCTGGGCTGAATTATCAAAAAGAACAGATTTCCATGGGATAGTCAGTATGTTTGATTGTGTTTTTCCATGTATCACAGCTGTGAGCCTGTCTGTTAAAGGAAAAAAGAAAACAAACCAACAAACCCATTTTTGGGCTGCAGAACTCCTAAAATGTCTGAACTGGAAAAGTATCAGCAAAAATATTTCAGGGTGAGAATTTGTTTCTAGGGTTTCGTGTGATTTAATCCAGTATCTGGCTGTCATGTCCTGATAAAGTAGTAGCTGAGTATTTAATTTCTCTAGCCTCACTCAATCATATTGGCTCTATTTTTTGAAAGGATGCTTCAGGAGGCATGACCACCGAAAAAATGCAAGGTTTACTGGTCTGGGCATAATGTGATGCTAACAACTAGTCTGACAGTTTCTGTACACACGCTGGTTTGTGTCCAGTCAGGTAGGTACATGTACAAGGGTTGGTTCTACCACTCTGTATCTATCTGCAGTGCTGTGCCTGCAATTACCATATCTGACAAAGAATAAGCTGTGATTATAATATAGGTGACATGGGAGGTCTTGAAATAAGCTTTCTTCTCGGTGATTGGCAGGAGAGGCTGAGTGGCTTTAGCGTAGAGGACTGAAGTGTATTTCTGAATTGGTTTCACCTTTATTTCAGAGAAACCAGAAGGGTAATTATTCATAATTTCATAAAAGTGATATCAAGATCTAGAGAAGAATACTGTTCATTTGAATTTGGAAGACAATCTAAGTGACTGCTTTGCATCAGTAAACTTCAGAGTGCTCTAGTAATTCATCATGCTTGACAGGAAGAAAACCAAATTGAAGGAAATGCGTGTATAGTGCTCTTAGCACAGTTTTGGATTTAGCTGAACTTTACTCTTCAGTTCACTGGCTCGCATGACATTAAGAAGACAAGAAAGGTCAGTCAAATGGCAACATCAAAAAGGTTCTTAAATTCCAAGGATGGCTCTTGACTTTGGCCAGGCTGGTGAATCCTTAGCTAATTATCGTGATATACTAGTAGACCAGCACTCTAGATGTGTGTTCTTCGATTTTCAAATAATGTGCAGTGATATATAGCATTCCTAAATTCCCACCACAATCAAACAGAAAATATATTTTGCAAATGTGTTACTTAATTTTTAACAGGTTCCAAAAGATTGAGGCTTTGATTTGTGCAACGCTCTTTATGGTGCTATCTAAGATCTGATCTCTGCCCTGGTGTGGGAAGTGGGAATATATTTAGTATTTCTTCCTGGCACTAGGGCCAGGATGTCAGTAATTGCTCAGGAAGGAAAGATGCTCTACCTACCTGAAGTAGGAGCTTTACTTTTTGAAGTTCTGCTTGTATCGAGTAAGATTTCAGTTTGGTAGATAAGGGAGCTGTAATCAAAACCTTGAAAGTGCAGAAATTAAGAACTCTTTGAATTACTTACATTTGACCTACAATTTTTTTTAATCTTAGTGGACCTCCTGCATAGACTTGTAGCTAGTTTGGTATGCATTTATTCACTATACCCAACTCTTCTTTACATGAACTGTGTTGAAAATTGTAGCAAAGCTGTCAAGGTTCCAGAGTTAGTGAAGAGTTGTGGGAGCACCTTCACTCTTTGAAGAGCAAACCGTAATGAATAAATGAGTCTTTCTCAAATGTCCATAGATGGAAATTGGCTCTGATCATTTATGGATGGATGTTAGCAGAATAGTGGCATAAGTTAAAAATACCAATAAAATACTATTCAAGTGATTTAATTGAAGGCATCAAGGCCAGCTCACTCAAGAAAGAAAATGAAAAGGAGTAATTCCAGATATGCCTGCTGATTTGACCTGTTACAATTAACACACTTCAGTGACATTGGTATGCCTCCAATTGATGAATGCAATGGTAATGACTACTGAGTCCATCAAAAATAAACATATTCACTGTGGCTGACTTTTGAATTTAGAACAACCAGAAGAGAAAGTTAAGTCATTGGGCTAATTTGAGGCACCTCACCACTGCAGTAGATAGTATTCTTATTTCTTGTGTAATGTATGCCTGTACAAACTTAGCAAGAGGAAGCTGGAGTGAATGGACAAGACCTGCAGAAGTGATAAAAACCATCACTTAACAGAGAGTTTTCCCAAAATTCCTAAGAGATATTTATGCATCTGTTCATTTTGCAACTGTGGGAATGCTTGACCACTGTGATAAACTTCTGTGCACAGACTGAGTGTTTCTAAATAGTGTACCATGAGCGTTACATTTGTTCCTCCCAGATAAAAAGCCAAGTTCCTCCTTGGAACTACTTTTTGGATCCTGTTACACAGCAGATTCCTTTGCATTGTAGCAATTTGAACAGCTGAATGGATGATCTTGACAAGACTAGTTAGTGCCCTTTAAAAATTTTGAGTGAACATTAGACTTAGGTTTTCTTATCCAATAGACTGGTAAGTTTCAATGCCTGTAGAACACCTGTGAACAGATCCCACTGGAGATGCAAGCCACATGTTAAAGCTGATATCCCAGAACTTCAGATATGGAATCAATAGCAGTTTTGCTGCTGACTTCAACTGAAGTATAAATGCGTATTGGTAATAATAGCATTAAAATAACTCTTCTAAAGAAAACTATAAAAATCTGAAAGAAAGCTAGATATAGCAAATATTTCACTTGGAAAGGACCTACAATGATTATCTAGTCCAACTGCCTGACTACTTCAGGGCTGACCAAAAATTAAAGCATAGTATTAAGGACTCTTTCTAAATGCCCCTTAAACACTGACAGGTATGGGGCATTGACCACCTCTCTGTGATCGATACGCAATACAGAATCCATAGGAATCTCTTATAGCTAACAGCACCAACGAATTGCACCTTAATCACATGGTTCTATTTTTTAAGAAAAGACTCTGTAGAACATAACTATTTTGTTGTATTCAGTATTTATAGCATAATTAATGGGTTTTATTTGCTGTGAAAGATACCCATGTAGGTATTTTGGGGGAGAAGACCACCTTTTGTCTATGTCATTCCAGCCATCTTAAGTTACAATGGGCAAATTTCCAATTTTCTGGTATTCTCTGTTAGAAGCCAATCCCAAACCTGTCATTGTAATGGTAAGGAACAGAGTCTTTGGAGAGGCAGCATCTCATTTGCAGTGAATTCCTGGTTGGTTTTTCTTAAATTGGCTCTTCCCCAGGAGTAGCTTAAATGTGGTTATTCATTTAAATAGTTTACTACTGGGAAAACAAAGCTCTATAAAGTACAAGATCTCATTTGCAAAGGGGGTCCTGGGGACTGAAAGTGGATATACACGTGCCATGTGTTGCATTCTCCATCTTCTGCTTTTCCTGCTGTTAGGAAATAATTTGAAAGTTACCTAAAATAGGAACAATATACTCGATGGCTGAACAAAAGGCTCAGATCTGTCTCCACAGCAGAGCCCAGAGTGGTAGCCTTCAGCACTAATTCCTATAGTCCACAGAAGTAAAGAATCGAGCAATGATTGGGACGAACGGCCCAGCCTCCTCCCAGGAGGGATGTCACAGACCTGAGGGAGGGCTTGGCTGTGGTGTGTGGGGAGCCTCTGGCCACCACTTTACTAGTAAAAGGGACATGCCATGGACCATCCTTTGGTCATGAGAGCATCTGTCACATAGCAGCTTATGTCCAAGCTGATTTAAAAAAAAAAAAAAAAAAAAAAAAAAAAAAATGTCTTTAGAAATTATTTCTGGGTGATGCTGTCTTGAGTCATGCCCAAAGTATGTCAAGGGTTGGTCTAACAACAACCAAAGTTGTTGACTTCCAGTGCAACCCCTCTTTTCAGAGATTCCTTGGAACTATATAATAAAAGGTTTTTTTTTTTCCACCTAATTTAGGGACAAAATAAACTAAATCCTTAGGTTATTCATGCTTATTAAAGAAGCACAAAGCATGAGTGATAAAAGTTATAGGTGAACAGTGCTTCTTTCTTATATTCAAAATTTCTTTACTTGGAATAGTTTCTTGGATGAAAGTACAAAGAATATTTTTCAGGAAATACACTTTAAAACCATCACAAGCACAATGAATTGCCCTGAAAGTAATGGCCATCTTACTAATGATGCATCAGCACTAGCCCTTTTTATCTAATGCTTCCTTGAAATATTAGAAAATATTCTAAACACTTTCTGATAAAAGTCCCATAACATGATGATATTTGTTGGAATAGAACACAGTATCATCTGTAATTTTACTTTTATTGTCCAACAGAATTTAAAAAATAGTTTCTGAAATTATTGTCTACCTTGTTTTTGTCAGTTTTGTTTTGGTTTGTTTTTTTTTTTACATTTTACCCAGTGCTCCATTCAGGCCTTTGTGCAGTCCATGTTTGGCTGAACTCTTTTTGGAGAGTCTAAAAGACTTCAGAGAAACTTTCAAAAGTTTATAGAGTGAGAAAAAAATGAGGGAGATCTTTAAATGTGATTTTGATTCTTTTCTGTATTGTAGAGTCTGTGGATTAGAAACTGGCTTTAACAGTTAGTGGTACATGCTTTTCGTAGTATACTAAGAGCATTAAAATTTGATATTATGTAAGGGATCTCTGTGCTATTATACATCAATAAAGATGACAAAACTCCTTTTCAAGTAAAGTACATAACTTCAAAATATGCATACTTCTCCTATATATTCCTTTTTTTTTTTTTTTTTCTCCTGCCATCTATTTCATCATAAACAGAAACTAGTTATAGTTCCCAAAGGAAGGAATCAAATTTACAAATGCAGATACCACTTTTCAAATTCTCTAAAAACCAGTGATTTAGATTTTCTAAATGGAAACACAGTTATTATGTTCAAGACATGATTTTTATTTCTTTTTAAGGTGGTAACTAGAAGTGAATGGAAGTTTCATATACTTTATAAAAACACCATTTTATCATGTTGATGCTTGTCTTCTTCCCTGAACAATGGTTTCTATTAGTGTTTTGTAAAATTACATCTGTTTGATTATTAATGGTTTCATAAAAATATTTTCTTTACCCTTTTTTTCATTTTGTTGTTCATTCTGTCTAAGAAGGAGATTTCTTTCTAAAAAGACGAAGACCCCAGTTGCCTGAATATAATTGTATTCTCAGTTTACTTTAAGCAGAGACTTTAGCTGGTCTAAAGTAAAAAATGTTTTTTTGCTGTAAGCTAAGTGAACAGAAGCTGTGCTTTCCCATTTTTCCCCTGACTTTATTACCTAATTGTTACTCCTTATTACAAGGTGTCTGGTATTATTTTATTTATTTATTTTGCAGCAGGTTCCTCTTCCTTTACACTTGTTCTAACCAGTAGTAAACCCTTAATGCCACAGTGACCAATGGTACATCACCGTGTCTGACACTAGGAGACAAAAGAAGCAGGAGGGATCTGTAAAAATGCCTGCAAGAAGCAAGCACAGTGTGGATGGAAATGATTCACGTCTCTGCAGTGAATCTTCAGTAAAAGGTAGCAGAGCAGAACCAAAGACCATTCTCACTCGTCTTGAATTCATTTCACCTGCTCTCTGAAGTATTTCCCTGCTACCCACCAGAGCTCTGAAACAGGCTGCATGCCTGAGTAATGCTTTTTTCCTTTTTTTTTTTTTTTTTTTATAATTCCCAAAAAGTGAGAGTAAAAAGAGGCAGCCAACAGAGGGAAAAGCTTCAGGCAAGTAATGCAGAAAAGATATCCATTCGTCCACCTGTCTGTCCATCCTTTGAAACTTTCAAAGATTTTTGTTCAATCTGATTTAGAATATAAAGTTTTTCAAAAACATGTAAGGATCTTAAATTCCTGAGTCATTTCATTGCTTTCAGAAATGTTGCTTGACATTGATCAATCCATATTTAAACAAAGAAACTCTTTCTATTTAACAGAGCTGCTGGTCATTTTTTATCTATTTGTATGGCTATTTCAATTGTTTCCTTGAAAAATGAGCATATTTCCTTATTCTTTTGCAAGTATTTTAATGACTTTGATTTAGTAACTTAGGACTATCTTACTCCTGTTCAAGTCTATATAAATCTGTTGGTTGCTTTTAATGGAGCAGAATCGAACCTGTTGCCCTTCATCCTGCAAACTATAGATACATGCTTATGTGAGTTGCAGACTCAAAGTAAGTAAATTTAAGCTTGCACAGATAAAATGACACTGGGCTGGGAATGACCCCATGGATCGCTGTGTTCCATTATAGCACAAACAGTTACCATCTTACAAGTTGATTTTCCTTGAGTTTAAACCAGTGATAGGGCTTGCCATGTTAACATTACTGAGAAGATGTTCTGTATTTTCCTGACTTCCTGGTTGAAACCTTCCAGCTCATGTCTGCAGGATAAGAGATTTGGGATCCAAGTCTGAGTGTTTTCTGATTGACATTAGCTGAAGCTGGAAAAAATCAACAAAGATTTTGCTGGTCATGAGGTATTGAACCTGGATTTGTCACACGTGCAATTAAAAAATAATAATAATTAAAAACCATAATTTTAATAAAATTTAATTTCAGTGGGGAGTGGATTACCTTGTTATATTCTTTGGGGAGGTGCCTGCATTTTTCCTAGCTGCTAAAACTTCATGTTACCTATAGTGTCACAGCTGAGACTTTTGAGAGTTCATCACTCAGGCCCTCTCTTATGGGAACTGTTTGCTGCTGCTGCTTGCTTTTGCAACTGAATTTTGGATCCTTCTGAAAAAATTACTTTTTCTAAAACTTATGGCCACATAGAATTAATGCCATTGTTATTTGCGTGCTACCATGCTATGTAACTTTTATTATATGATTCAAGCTAATTACACTGTTGAAAGTTTAAAAGGGAGCTGCTAAGGCCAATGGATCTGAATCTTTGCTAAAGCAGCAGTAATTTACTACCCAGAAAGTGATAGACAATTAGGGCTGGCAATTGTAATGCCACAGGAAAGTAAAGAATGGTCCATTTCCTCTTGCACAAACAGGACATAATCTTTTTATGCTAAGTACTCTGCTTTGCAGACACACAGGAGAGCCCCTGTGCTTGCATCTTAAAAGAATAAGCTTACTAATATATATTATGCTCATTGATGCTATATATTGTAAGGTTTTTACTGTAGAAGTGCTTTTGCCTTGCCTGGGTTAGAAAAATACAGCATCAACTTTTTATTTTCTACCATCAATGATGTTCCAGGCCCTAATAGCTAGAGGTGGGTTTTACTATATGTCAGGGTAATTGCAGAGAATATAACACTCAGCCTGCCCTGTCTCAGATCTGCAACTACAGCTCAGGGTGTGAGACAAAGGAAAAAGAGAGAGAAAACGTGCGTGTGTGTGTGTGTGTGTGCGCGCGCACATGTAGGCAGTTTTAACAGGAGGGAATTAGTTGGCTCAGAGCTTCAGTTATCAAATACAGAGAATTTCAGCTCTCGTCTCTGGTTTGAATCAGTCTGATCCACAATATCCAGAAGTGATTATCAGCTGATTGTTTGATTGCCTGTCAAGTAATTAGTTAAAACCGAGTTTCCCCAGCGGGACTCACCTGGTGTTTGTACACCCTTTCCAGGTGTGTTGGGGCCAGCTGAAGAGGTTGATGCCTCCAGGCAGCCCCCAGCTCCTTGTAACCATCCCTTTGCTGAAGTGAGGGCTACCTCTCCCACAGCCCTGCTGGCATAATTGCTTCCAAACCCATCTTGGTCAAAATGAACCAAATAACCTTAAGAAGTTGAAATAATTAGTCTCAGCTAACCTGGCTGCTTCTGCCAGGGAAGGCTGGGAGGTGGGTGCACAAACCCTTCTGCCAGAAGGCTGGAAGAGCTGGTGAGCTGCAGCAGCGGGACAGGCGGGATCAGTAACCTGTACAGCCAGCATAGCTCTGCCTGAAAGGGTATCAGAGGGGATCTACTAACAGTAAGCTGCTCTCTTCACTCTTGTGATAGCTCCAAACCCATTCCCAGAGACTAAATCAGAGTAAGAAATCACCTACTTGGCCTTATTCATTGTCCTTTGATTTCCCTGTTAGGGATACCAGTCAGTTAATGATTGTGGCTTAACCTATTAAGATTAAACCTTGGTCCCATTACAAGAAGAACCAAATAATCTTTGCTTTTAGTGAAATCAGCGGTTGGTTCTTACATTACATGAGAGTTTGTAATTCTTTGATCTACAACTATGCAAAAGTGTTCAGTGCAGCAAATATAAACGCTTGTCCTGGACCAGCCTGATAACCAACTACTCCTGTGGCCATTCCTTACACCTAATCAAAGCAAGTGGGATGGGGTGTGGGAACTCCTGGTTTCTGCCTGTCCTGCAGCCAGAATGCCTGACCTGGGTGTAAAAAGGCTGCGATTCCAATAATTTTGACAAGCACCAAATCCACTGTTAAAGATTTAAAAGGAAAGAAAGAGAAGTAGAGATTTTCTTTTGGTACCAGCACTGCTGTTGTATTATAAATCATTTACTGTACTAATGGGATGAGCTTAAATTTCTTTAGGAGCTGACTGAGGGACAGGTTTGAGGTGTGGCCCTGAGATTTTCATTTCTGGAGCCACTTTCTCAGCATGAGCTGTAGATAATAACCATGTAATGGAAGTTGTCACCTTTTGGCCTCTGCACCTCTAACCCTCCAATAATGGCCAAAAATGTGAAGTCATTCAAATTAAAAGTTTTATATCTGTCAAGCTATAAATATATAGTAGAGTAGGTCTGTTATTCAGTCATGTTAAAAAGAAGTTGAAAAGCCTCTGAACTGGAGCATGGTCACCATTATATAAGAATACATTTTTAAAGAACATACTCTTATTTTAATAAAATCCTCAGTTTAACCTTCCTTTTTTTCCCATCTCTTATTATTTGAAGAGTGACATATGTTAACTCCACTAAAACCATCTCACTGTTACCTGTGTGCGTGTGTGTGTGTGTTTTATACATATCTCTTCCAGTCTGATCACCTGTGGACAAGATGGTTACCTCTAATGATCTGTTTAGTCATCTGGCTCCCATTATTTCAAGGTTCAATTTCTTTTCCTGATGCTAACTGGTGATGTGAGCATGAAATGTTTCCTACTGGGCATCTCTTCTCTGTGATAGTGTTGGGCTGCAGCTGGCCCAGCCTGGGAAATGCAGGGTGAGGGTATTGTGGCATTGTCTGCACTTCTGGAAGGAGCATCAAACCCAGAATAGTGCTGGTTAATCTAACTGTCCTATGAACAGTGATGTACCTTTGCTGTGTCAGGTACCCCATACAGCTTGGAAAAACTGAATTAGGGTTGTGCATAGAATTTTATTGGGCAGTTGGAGCAATTTGGAGAAATTGGAGTGACAGGTTTACTGATGCTTATTTTAATTGAAATAGTTGTCCCCTCAAAGCATTACCTGGTACAGCTCCAGCAAATCCACCCCACCTGGTCCAACTAGTTTAGATTTAAAGTTCTGCATAAAGGCATGGCCCAACATGGCTATTCTGGCTGTAGCAGGGCTGGATCAAGCAGTTCCTATCCAGCCCACCCTTTGCTGCTCATTTTTTCTTCTGGTACCAAAGAGAAGCTGTTAACGGTTCTGTGGGCTTCACTGTCTGAGAGGTTTCCAAGGAAGGTGAGAGATGATCCTACTTAAAAACCCTTAAACTAGGGATTGTGGACAAAAGCCAGGAAAGGACCAAGATCTGAATTATAGCTGGAGCTGATGATTCTGTCACAATGAGCATTTGCCAAAATTTGGAGATATTGCTGTGTCAGTGTACTTTCCGAGTTGTAGGACAATACCATCTGTCCAGGATCTGTGAAGTTCTTTATTGATTTACTAAAGTCAGTATTATTAAGGTTTTATTTTCAAGTATTTGTTTAAATATGTATTGCTTGTGAGTGTTTGAAATGCTGTATACTTATTTATTCGTTTATTTTTGTTTACCAGCACTAGATAAAAGCATGGGCCAACACTTATCAGGGGTGATATATAACATGATATTGTTTTAGCACAAATCTTATTGTTCAGCACCTGCTTAAGATCAGCCATGACAGCTGATGGTTTAAAATTTATGAAGCATCATGTTGCCAATATGATTTCAGCTCCAAAAACATAGAAACCCTACTTTTGTCTCCTTGTCTTTGCACATATAATTTTAAGTAAAGAGAGAACAACTCTGGGCTCTTCTGACAATTTTATACCTTATTGCATCATATAATGTGGATTATATACAGCAGAGACAGTTGAAAAGTACAGTTTCCCTACAGACTCAGCCCTGACAGATTTGCAGTCTGCTGAATCCTGCAGAGAATTGAGTATATGCATTACAATGTGTTGTCTCCTGCAGGATACCATGAACTTTCAAGTTGTTTTCACTGTGTAATTGCTACAGTTTTTGAAGTCAGGTAATAGCAGTGGAAGACTAAGTGATAGATACAAAAAATACAATTTATGAGCAGTGTTTTCACATTTAGAGTAATACACATAGTAAATCAGATCATTGTCTAGTTTGCTAATACATGGCACATTGTACTGAGATGTAAAACTAGAGCAGAGCACTTACCACATCTGGAGTGCTATTACTTAATTGAATGCATACCACATGCCAAAAAAAAGCAGACATAATATATATATGGACAGAAGTGGAATAGGATGACGTTATGGAGAAAGGCACAATGCTTTTTGCATTGACACTGGATGATGAAGTGGCCACAATCCATATATTTCAACCCTTGTCATTCACCTATTTCATGCCAGCAATAGTATTTATTAATTTATCTTCAGCATTAAAAAGATTAATATTATAACTTGCAAATAGTATAGCCAGATGCAGAATTATATATTCAGAATCGGTGGTGGGTTTACCACAACACTGCACTAAAGAAATCATGGCCTCAAGGTTTAAAACCAAAATTAGTAATGAAGTAAAGAAATTGTTAGTGTACTGGTGTCAGATTTGTCAGGACGAAACTGAGCAATTTTGTAAATTTAACCCCTGTCCCGCAAACATTACCTAAGATAACTATTGATATTTGATATTTACTATTTAACAAGATTAGATTTAAGCAAATACAAGACTTGCCACAGACATTTATTTCCCTGCTTATGTTTATCCTCAGGAAAGTATAAACTGATGTATTATGCAAATGGCATCATCTTTGGTAAGCCCACCAGCCTCCTTCATCCACATTGACTTGTCTGTGCATTCCCATGTTGACATGTTAGTTTTGAATATCCCTCTAATCCTTTATTTATTGATTTATAGCCGTCTCATCAAGAAAACACTTCCTTACAGCTTATTTCTTTTCTGTTGGCTACAAGATGGTGAAAAGCAACCTCTTCCCAAGGCAGCTTTGGACTTGCAGTGCTTGGATTCACGGCTGGCTCTTGGCACGAGTAAAGGAGTTGCTCTTGCCCACTGTCAGTAATGTGAGAGAAAATCAGGTTTTAAGTAACCTCACTTTTATGAGAATCTGAGCCAAACTGTCCCTGTCATGTGTAGCGACCAAGCCAAGCAAGTTTCCATGTGATATAAAGAAACAAGTGCGGTGAAGGGGCAAAAGAGTTAGTGATGTCTAGAGCACATTCCCAGAATAAAAAATTATATCTGAACTGAATGTGAAGAAGCAAAAGCACTCCAGACACCTTTTGAAGTTGCAGGGTGTGATTGCTGTACACCATTAGCTTGACTTCCCACCTCCCATCCCTGGTTCTCTTTTCATTCCACCCTATGAAATCCAGGCAAGAGCTTTTCATTTAGGTACCTCTTTTTAAATTCCCTAACACAATTTTGGGAAGTGGGAGAAATAGTACAGTAGTATTGACAGTATAAATAGTAGTGCTTGCATCATTCTTCTTTCTTTATAAGCAAGCACTGATTTGTCTTTATGCTTATTTTCTTTTCTGAAGAAGATAATGAGATAGTAAAAATAATAATAAAATAGTAAAAAATCGGGGCTTCTGACATAAGCTGTCCTCACTACAGAAGCTTCTGGAAAGCAGATGCAACTCTCCCTTAACCATATACACAACAGAAGGGGCTAGGCCTAAATTATTAATGTGGTGTGGTCACTAGGGGGTGTAGGATGCTGTAGGGTAGTGCCGAGCTTGTCACTGGCCCTGGTGAGAATACTACATGGAGGGGTTACAGGAGAGCCTGTGCATGAGGATCGAGGATGATGTGTTTATTGTGAATGCTTATAATTTCTCTGAAAATAGATTGTCATGTTCAGTGTAGAGAACAAAGAGCAACTCTCACCTCTTCTTCCCTTGAATATCAAGTCACCTTATCCTGTGATGTACAAGGCAAAGTAATTGCATCTCAAATGTGTGGTGCATTTTTGTTTAGAAGGTTAGCGCAAAATTGATTTATGAAACAATTTTCCCTGTTTATGTCAGAGAGGCCGTTTTCTGGTGAATAATTAGATATGGGTTTCTCCTGTATGGTGACATACACGTCTGTGAAGCTAGATACAGTTGCTGCTTTTCATTACATAAAACTGAGAGGAATTCCTATCTAGTTGCTCATGAGAATTTTTTTTCCTGTGACATCATTTTAAAGGTTGGTTCTAGTTGATTTTGGAAGAGTAATTTTTTGAATTATGTTTGCCTGTGTTCACCATGAAGTGCAGTAAACAATGATCCTGTGCTGCTTTGCAGGTTACTTCACCTTTTCAACTTGAAATTAATTACTTGTTAATCCAAGATCAATGCATATGAGAATACCTGTACTGCATAACACACTTGACACGGAAAAAAATTGTCTTTCTGGTCCTCAAACTTCCACCTGGGCTTTCAGGTTGGTGGTGGACAGCTCAGGGCAAAAATATTCTCCTGACCTAGTGCCTTTATTTTACCACAGTCATCTATCAGAGACTGCGAAGGTTTATGCATGCTGATTGTTTTTTGTTTTCATCCTTTTACGTAGATTTTTAGGTAATTTTTCAACTTTGATACCTAATGTACATAAATTATTACTTGTTTTTTCTTGGTATCAATTTTAATCATGTAAATACTGGATTAGATTCAGATGTCCAGTAGATTTAATCTCCTAAATTTGAAATAGTGCTCTACCTTTTATTAGACATTGAATTGAACTGATTGTTTTTAGGAAGTTATATGATTTACAATGAGTTTCCTTAAAATATAATTAAAATATCAAGTTTATACAAGAGAAGTTGAGCATTAAATGAGCTATTTATTTTTTATAGCTTTATATTTAATATGAGAATACAACAGGTAAAAAATTATAGAATATATTTGTTATGTTATTGGCATATTAACACCAAAATTTTTTAAAAATAATATATTTATGGATTTGCTTGATTATCTGGATCTCTTTTAAATGTACAATATAAGAAAGAAGTTATAATTCACTGAATAAACTGATGCTGGGAAAAATCAGACCATGTTTTTAAGAAACTGTAATGTTTAAATAAATCCAGGATAATTTTTTCAAACAGGTTTCTTTTCAGTTTGTAGATGTATTGAAAATGTACTTTTTTTTTTCAGGGAAAATGATACTCCATTCCCAATTAATTTCAATTTTTATTTCAGAATTTGGCTTTCATGTTACTGGAAGTAATCTTGAGAGTGCTTAAACACAACTGAAACTCATTTTATCTGTCATCATTTCTTTACTGTTTGTTGGGACAGCAATGAAAGCACTTTTTTCTTCTACAATAATGTTCTAAGTGCATGATTTCTGGTGGTTTTTTTTTGTGTGTGTGTGTTTTTTTTGTTTTGTTTTGTTTTTGTTTTTTTTTGTTTTTTTTCCCCTAAAGGCTTGTAAATAAAGGACATGCCTTTAACTCTTGACAAACTTCCAATTTTTTTGCAAGCTTTATGTTCACATTCTTTGGAAGAGAGGAAGAGGAGATTTTGTTGCAGAATATTTTGAGATGTAACACCATGGATTCTTTTCAGCTGCTTTTATAGTTATGCAAATTATCTAATGAAAACATTGGACATATTGGGTTAAATGCCTAGAATTATATTTCTTAGTTGCTGTTGTCTATTAGGCAGAATCTTGCATTGAGATTATGAAAAAAAATAGTTTTTCCAAATGTGCAGAGAGGAGGGAAGTATATCGAGTCTGATGAATGTATGGAATATTAACAGAAAATACTGCTATCAAGATGAGGGCTTCTGTAAACCCAGAACATACCCAAAGTAATGACGAGTCAGCTATGTAACAGAATGGGCAGTTTAAAACTCTTCAGACAGATGATTTCTGAGAAGGTGGTCCAGAATTTAAACTTCCATGACCTTCTACCAAACCTTAGATAACAAAGGCAGATTAGAAATAGTACTAACTGTGGTCATAAAAATCATCCACCCAGACTGAAATCTTCCTTAAAATAGAAGTTACGGCCTTCTTGGGAGGATCATTCCTAAAGATTAACAGAGCATTCACTACTTGTGGGAAAAAAAAAATAGGCCTAAAATTGGAAGGCGTCATTTTATAAAGCAGACATGGCAGGACAGAGACAGCAAGTCATGGCAAAGGGAAGTGAGGCCACCCCTAGCATCTCAGAGGAAGTAATTAAGATGAACTTAGTGTGGGAGAGAAAAATCACCCTTTTGACATGAACATTACTGAGACTGGCAGGTCCCCACAGTGGCTGGCTCTGGTGAGTGGAGGCTAGACAGATGCAGAACTCTGATTGTATTGATCTGGGTAATAAAAAATTTAAAAAGAATAAGAAAAAAAATATTTTTTTTTGGTAGGAGCAGAAATGAGATAGGAAACTGATTGCAGCATAGACTGGTAACTTATTGATCACTGTTCAGGGCAGCTGAAAGCGGAATAAAGGCTATAGGGAGGGGAAAGCCAGCAGCCACCCCAACTAACAGATGAACTCTGGCTAGAATATGAGAAAACAAGGATCCGGACACATAACCTCTTGATCAAGCTATGGGGCAGTAATTTAAAATTGAAGCAGAGACAGGAGACTTACAAGTTTGTGAAGGTTGCAGTTATGCAAATTCAGGGACAGTCTTTCCTTACAAGTTTCTCCTCGCTCTGTCTTAAGTGGTTGGCCAGCCATTGTCCACTGCAATTTTTTACACACACGTTAACATAGAAAACCATGTTGATAAGTAGATGGTTGAGATCAACAGATTTGTGGTGCCATTAACAGACATAAATTATAGCATACAGAGAATTGAGTATTTATTCATACATAGAATAGTTCCCAAGGGACTAGATGTTTTACAACCTACATGAAAAATAGGCTCAAAATATGTTATAACTCATGTGGGAAGGTTTGGAGAGGGAAGAAAGTGTAACTTTCTCATACGTTTGCTCGTTAAAAGTATATTTCCATAACAAATGAAATACCAGCAATGCCAAGCTGTCCTCACTTTCAGTGTTACTAATAAACTGATAGGCATGGCAGCAGACTGACTTTAGTAAAGACTATTGAAGGAACCTTGTGCATTGCTCTAGAGAATGTTCAAGATGTTATTGTGTCCTTGCTTACTGGAGAATGCTGAGTAGAATATGTTCTCCATTACACTACCACTGTGTGCTACAACCAGCATGTGTTTCTGATGTTTAGACATTTACGTTGAAAATGGCCCTAATTCACTAACCTACTAACCTGCAGTATTGTTCACAAACCAGGAACATCTTACACCTTACCTAGCTAAAGAGCTGCTTTTGCCTTTTCATTCCTAAATAACAGCAGTCCGGTGAATGACAACTTGTTAAACAAATGTGTGATTGATTTAATATTTTAAAATGTAATACCACTTCACATATGATTTAAAATACAGTGAAAAGTTTGTTGTCTTTTCATATACAAGAAAACAAATTTTAGTTTTGCATGTACTGTGGGCCTGCTATAGAAACACTATAATAAAAAAGGTGACCATCTCTTAATGATTTTAGGCTGGTGATGACATATAAGATCCCAAAATAGGAGTAATCCTTCTGTTAAGAACCCGATTAAAAATTATTTCCAGTTGTCTGCAACACATAAAACTTGAGAAAAAATCTTGACTTATTAAACATTGGTGATGAGTAATAATCTGTCTTTATCTTTAATTCAGTATTTTTAGTAGTATCAGCTCTTCATATTTTCTGAAACATTTGGTTCAATGCAGGCTCGACTTCTTGTGTTTTCAATCCCTCTAATACACCTAGTCTCATTTTTGTGTAAGGCTTTGGACTGAGATATATTCACATTCCTTACATATATCCTACAGCATTCATTTGCCAGATTCATAGTCAGCAAGGGGTTCTACTGCACCCTTAATGAGAGAAAGAACCTGTCCCAACACGGATTGACATGGCAGCTTAGCATACTCTAGATTTTTCAGAGGACTGTAAGAAGATTTTGAGGAAATTTCAAAAGTATTCCTCATCCTTCTATTGGGTAGCAATCAAATGTATCCGTAGAGAAGACACAAGTTCTGGAGCTGTGGCATTAAATAACCTGTTCAATCCTTGGACATACTCAAAAGCCATTTAGACATGGTCCTGGGCAACCAGCTCTAGGTGACCCCTTGTGAGTGAGAGGGATGGACCACATGACCTCCAGAGGTCCCTTCCAACCTCAGCATTTCTATGAACCTATAGTTACTTTGATGAAAGAAAATAATATATATGTGGATATACATTTCATCAGAACACTGGCTTATTTTCATTCATCAGATATGGTTATTTGAGATTCTCATCACCACAGAGTACACTCAGTGAGAGAAACATGGGTTTTCTTCTAACATACATACCAGACTTTGTACTTTTCTTAGATTTCAGCTGTAACTACATATTGAAGGTATACATTTTGTTAGAGCTGACATCCTTATGGATTTCTGTACTCACAGGACGCTGGTTTTGACTACTTTTTCTACAGCTTGTCTCTTGGATTTCTTATACGTCGCTCCATCCTTTAGAAAAGATATCTATTTCTGAACCACAGTTCATTTGTTACTGCCCGTCTCATAGCTTCCATCTTAGTTTCAACCACCTCCAGCCTTGAATATTCAAATGTTTGTGACCCATTCCTGTCATGATTTGAGTAGTATCCAAATTCCTTGAAGGGAGGCAGAATTTTGTCATGGACTTCCCATGATACTGGTATTTTACTCCCTCTCCTAATGCTACTTGGTTGCTCTAACACTAACTCTGCAGTATACTAATGATAAAGCAAAATTGTTCTTCATTCTGCAGAGCAACAGTAATAATCTAAGGCACCCAGTTCAGAGATCTTTTACTCATTGACATCTTCATAGATTTTCAGGGATAAATGAGTAAAAACAAAATATGAAAAGCCCATAGTATCTAATAACTTTTTATAGACTTTCATACCATGGTTGTTGCTTATTGAATAAAACATTAATGTCATGACTCGTTACAGCATTTCACCAAAAGCACACACCTTTGCTTAAAAATATTCTCTCTGCTAGGAACACCTGAAATTGCTATATTTAGAAAATAAAACTTATTATCTCTTTGAGTGTAGAATATCAGTCTTTGATTAACCTGCTGCTTGCTTCCACATATGTATTCAGTTGGAACACACTTGACTGTGGTGATGAAAGTTGTCCATATACCTGAGTAGGATGTGACCTAAGTAGTTTCTTTTTCCTGTAGGAAATAGAATTCTTAACATAGGTCAGAGAACAGTTTACAAAGGCTTTTATACAAAGTTTCATATATGAAAGACTGAATAAAGGAAAACACTCTTTTTTTTCCCTCTCCAATCTTCTCACTTAAATCTAGATTTATCTGCATATAGAACATTTTCTGTAATTACTCTCCTAGCACAGCAGATGACTTGTCAGTAGATAATAATATACTTAACACTTGAATAATTCTTTCCTATGTACTATTAGAAAGCATTTTACAAATACAGTCCCAGTAATGACCACTTTACAGCTAGAGATTTGTTAAAAGCCAAGCAACAGATAAAAGCAGGATCAAACACAGGACACTAGGATAAAATTCTTGTGTGCTTTATGTCAATAAGAAGTCTGCCATCGATTTCTGTGGAGCAACAATTTTATCCCAAGTGTCCTACCTTCTTAGCTATTGGACAGCATAGCCTAGCACTCATGGCATTTACCTGCACTTGAGATAATTGACCTGACATAGGATGTTAACACTTAATGTAATACTTTGATTTAAATTTTTATCCTAGTATGGACTGCTGTGCTCATGGATGAGATCCCTTTCACTTCAACTATCTGCAATTACAAATTTGTTTAAGATAGTTTTCTGAGCTTCTATTGTTGTCAATGAAGAAAAGAGATGCAAGTCCAGAATATGCATCATTCCACCTATATGAAGACAAAGATGAACTCTCAGTTTAAGCTGGCTCTGCTGTCAGAAGAAGTCCTGGAGTCTTCCTCTCTCTTCACATATTCATCACAAAGTGAGAGATATACTATGTGGTGAGTAGATCTGAGTTAAAACTAACCTGGGGGGAAAATGACTAGTTTTCAGCCAGATCAACTCCCTGAAACAAGTTACCACACAGCTGTACAAATGTTGGTATCAGCACAAGAGACAAATCTGTGCAGGACTAGGAATGGGTGTAAGTAAAGGCAATGTAGGACTGCTTGCTTTCCCTTGGTAGCACCAGATTAAAGGATCAGTTGAACTCTATTCTTAGCCACCTGTGCTGGTTTTGGCTGGGATAGAGTTAATTTTATTCACAGTAGCTGGTGTAAGCTATGTTTTGGATTTGTGCTGGAAACAATGCTGATAACACAGGGATGTTTTTGTTATTGCTGAGCAGTGCTTACACAGCACTGAGGCCTTTTTTGCTTCTCCCCCCACCCCACCAGCAAGTGGGCTGGGGGTGCACAAGAGGCTGGGAAGGGACACAGCCAGGAGAGCTGACCTCTCCTGACCTAAGGGATATCCCATGCGATATGGCATCATGCTCAGCATATAAATCTGTGGGAAAAAGGAAGGGGGGTACATTCAAAGTCATGACACACTGTCTTCCCAAGTAACTGTAACACATGATGGAGCCCTGCTTTCCTGGAGATGGCTGAGCACCTACCTGCTGATGGGAAGTGGTGAATGAATTCCTTGTTTTGCTTTGCTTTTGTGCACAGCTTTTCCTTTACCTAATAAACTGCCCTTGTCTCAACCCAAGAGTTTTCTCACTTTTACTCTTCCAATTCTGTCCCCCATCCCACCAGGGGGAGCGAGCAAGTGGCTGCATAGGGCTTAGTTTCCAGCTGGGGTTAAACCATGACACCACCTTTCATATTAAGCAAGATTAATATCACCTAGAGTTTATGTGCAATCAGCACTACCTGGCATTAACCCTATCGGCTGAATGTTAGTGTGATATCAGTATAACAATGAGGCTTTTTAAAATTCCACCTCCATGAAGGAGTCTGACATGGTTAAATAACAATTAGAGAAATACTGTTATTGGAAGTGGAAATGCTGAGTTCTCTGTTTATTTGTACCATCTTACATGCAAAGAGGTTGTTTGCTTCCAGACATTCTAATTATTAAAATTTTAAGAAATGTGAAATTGAAAAAGACTGCACAGGTTCACCCCATCCTCTGATTTTACATTTGATCTAGTTACAATTCTCTTAGATACTTATTTATTTTAGTGAGAAGGCAAGCCCAAAAGGATTAAACCTTGCCTGCAGCTTTGTTTTTGTGCAAAAGTCAATTATGGCTGGCTAAATATCCCTGAGGTAAACATGTGTGAGGTTGATAATGTGGTTAGAATAGCAACAGCAGTTACAGAGGAGACACTGGTGTTCATGGAGTTAACACATTCCATATTGCTATTGTGCAAAGAATTACAGACACTTCCAGTCAGGGAGCATCAATCAATTTTTGTTAACTTTCAGGATTTTTTTCTTCCTGATGGAGCTAATATTACATCTAAATATTATGTGTGCTGCATCTGTAAATTTCATTCCATTTGCTTAAGGAATCCTTCTGTCTGAAAGATGTGATTTAAAAAACTATGTTATTTACATGCTGCCACTGGATTGATTGTAGACTGGGTCAAATTCTGCCATCCTTAATGAGGAAAATATTGACTAATGTCTTAAGTAAATATTATCTGAATTCAATGAATGCTTAAATCTCTTGTATTAAGTATTCAGAGCAGCGGAAACTGGTTCATAGCCTTTCCTCATATGAGTGCACTTAACCAGCTGTTCTCACGCTTACTATTTCCTTCTATATTTTGCCAATCAAAATGTTGCAGCTTCAAGAAACAGTGCTACAAACATCATATATCATGACCTTATGCAACTCTGTAGTAGAAGAATTCACCTGGGAATTTCAAATTCCTCACAATTAGAGAAAGGAACTAAAAGTGTGTTCCCACAGGGTAGCTGAGCACTTTAACCACTGGCATTGGATAAAGGATGGCAGAAGCTACAGTACAACTGTATTTTGGATAAAAGGATGATTTTACTCCAGAGAAGTTAAAGGGACCAAGGCGTGCAATCAGAGAGAGAAAGAATAGCATTCCTTCGTCACTAGAGAGTGGTGGGGCTTAGCACTCTGCAGCATCAGCTAGTTTGAAGTGACTCCTGACTAGGACATTGACTCAACAGATCCCAGCGTGGGATGGCAGGCTCTTTCCATGCATTGTTTAGGAGCTTAATGCCAAACTTTGGTCTATGACTTTCCATAAGTGGTATGGCTCCTAACACCTTTGCTCTTCTGGTCTTCTTAATGTATTTTGTTGTCTGGTCTATAAAATGCATATAGTTTTATATCTAAGGTTACTGAAAACAGAAGATTGCAAAACACCCAACTATTGACATGAGTCATGGTTAAAATAACCAAACACTGACAGACAGCAAAAAGGTGAAGGAGAAACTTGAATTTTAAAATATTCATGGATGTATTATACCCATTTTGTTGAAATGACTAGCCAGGGGGGAAAAAAAAACAAAACGCAAAAAAAACCCCAAACAAAAAACAAGTAAAAATAACAGGGATAGGTAATTTTACAACAGATACTATTTTTATTTCTTGGCACTCTATGAAATACCATCTTTCCGGAAATAACCTGATTGCCACAGGGTGGGAGAGGATTCATTCCATCCATCTTCTTAAGGTACTTTGCATTTATTTACCAGATCGTTGTGTGTTCTAGATGGTCATTTTCTTGGGTCTTCCATTTGTTTTCCTCTCCCTTCTGCCCTTCCAGAAAGGTTATGGTAAACAAAAATATGAAAAGATATTTGGCCACATGTGTTGACCTCACAGCATACAGTAAATAGTATGTTCCCTCTCAATGTGGTCATACTGCCTAACAGTCTCTGTTACTCATTCAAAAATAAAATGCAGAATAGCAACAAAAATTTAAAGGCACATATCTTTTAAGTTGTTGAGGTGCAGAATCCCTCCCAAATTATTTCAGTGAGAAGTAGGAACTAAAATGCTTTTGAGGATCTAGGCTATAGTTTCATTTTCCACCAAATGATGCTATTGTACTTCTATTAGCATTAGTATATTTTATCTATTCAGTGGAATACAAAAGTCCAGTTTATCAATGTGCCTCTAGGCTGGCATTATTCATGTTGTGGAATATATATGTACCTATTGATTCAAAGCTGTTTCAGTTCCATGACCAAAACATAATGAGCAGGGGAAAATGAATATCAAAGTACTCTCAACTAATTTTGAGATACAAGAGCATAGACACTTCCTATGAAGAGTTGAAATCCCGATCAGTGGAAGAAAGATGAACGTGTTGTTCTCTGGTTTATTCCACCTTTATAATTTATTTAAATCCTCTAGCATTAGGAAAGATTTCATTTGGAGAACTTTGAGGATGCAAAATCAAGAACACAAATGTTGGAAAATACTAGAAGGCTTTGCAATCATAATATGACCCCTTTCAACATATATAATGCAAAAGTGGTTTAAATTATAAGACCTCATATAATTTTTGCAACAGTCCCTGCATAATTTAACACCCTGAATGGTTGGTACCCACAAAATGAGTAGTAATTTAATATTGCTTTAGTTTTCTTTGTTTGATTCATGGCCCTCCCTTTTGTTTCCTTTGCAAGATCCAAACTTAATCCTGAATGTAGAAATACTGACCTTGTCAGTGTAGGAATACTTTCTATGGTACTCTTGCCTAGTGTCCTAGTGCTTCTTAGCTGTTTATTAATTTAACTTCATTGTGTTCCTGTGTTAAAGGATGTCATTATCCCTGTTTTACAGGTGGGAGAATTAAACTAAAGAAAGACTATTTTCAAGATTCTCAAGCATGCTTAAAACAAGGTAAGAAATGTTTTTTTCATAATTTGTATTCATAATACAATTTCATAATTAGTTTTCATAATTTGTTTTCGTAATTGGTGTGAGCTGGTAGCAAAGACTATGAGGAGTAACCGTGAGTACTTACCTTATCTATAAAAGTTTCCATGGACCATGAGCGGGCCATAAAATGAGCAGCATGCAATCACCCAAGAGAGGTCTGATTTTAGGAACCTCTATAATAGGGACCTGTGTAGTTGGGAACTGTCAATGTTAGGTTCATGGTTGGACTAGATGAATCTTCAAGGTCTTTTCCAACCTCGACGATTCTGTGATTCTGTGAATTGTACACTAACACTGTAACACAGAAACTCCGTACCAGAAAGAAGGGTAAAACTTAACTCCTCAAGGTAAGGCATGCAGAATTACTGTTTCTTTCTTTGCACTTCCTTGTCACATTCATTAAACAGATTTTGGCTTCTGCAGTGAGTGATGTGAGTGGGAATCTGATTCACCCCACAGCCCTCTGAACAGGTAGAGGGCTGGCATTGAATAAAGTGGAGGTGGAAAAAAGTGTTAATTTTTTCTTTATATAAATTCTTTATAATTCTTTGTAATATAAAAATATAATATCATGTGTTTTTTTTAAATGTTTGTAAAAAAGAATGGTTAGTGTGGAACTGTTTTATCCAAGCAGGCAATATGAGCAGTGTCACAGCAAGAAAACAGGATGCAGATGATAGTAACAGGCTCTTGCCACGTGACTGGGTTGACGGGAGATGATCTTCAGTGGGCTTCATAGATAATTGTTAATAGAGGTGACAATGGTTGTAACTTCTCACTTGGTTATTTCAGGCTGCCTTGGTCTTTAGCCTCTCTGTCCCTGACATCAAAATGAAACCCCAAGTGTCATCCCATACCAGCTCTGCCTAAAATATCACATATCAGCCCTCATAATACCTTTATTTCATGTGCTTATATTTTTATGATATGAAATACAATAGACTAAAAAGATCTTACCCTGCATTTAAGTATTTTCAATGCAACACCCTAAATAAAAAATTCCACAAACTGAAAAGAATTCCAATATCTTGTCTTTTCTTTTGTTTACTCTAATTATGTAGGTTATAAAATTGAATGAATTTTTGTAAAAACCCTTTCTTGTCAGTGAATATACTGCATCTTTTCCATTTTGACGAGTGTTTATTCAGGGTGTTCAAAGTGATCTCTGCATAGTTTAACTCCTTTTGAGAAGTTAACGTGGAGCTATACTTGTAACAGGTGTTCCAGATCTCTCATGTTATATATATATATATATATATATATATATATGGATATAAAAACATATTTCATCTTCTCCCTTTGTATGCTATGAGAACTGATAGCAGCTGATAAATATGCAGTTATTAAGTGAATTTATTTTAATGGAATTAAAACATTTCCATTAGAAACACAAAGGAAAGACTTGTGATTTTCTTTTAATGCAAATAAACCTAATAAGGTTGTCTTTTTTTTTTTTTCCTCCCCCAAATGTCAGTGCCTCTGACATACCATAAGGAGTGAATTGCTCTTTTAACAACCTAGGGGGTTGCTTCTAGTAGCGGTTGCCCTTGGTGAAGAATATATTTGCAAAGGATCTGAATGACCTTGTACTTTTGAGCCAGACTGGTGCTATTAGTTAGTATTTGATTTTGCGAAGAAACTCCTATTGTCTGTCGCTGAAAGTAGAACAGCACTATAGGAATATTGAAAGACAGACATTGCACAAAAATAATACAAGTGGTACTTGCAATATCATTGCATCAAAACTGCAGAGATTTTTACACTTTATTGACGCCATAAGGTTTCAAACACACAAGTAGGGTTTTTGTGCTCTTTTTCATTCAAAATAACAGCACAAGTGTGAATGCTGAGCTGCACTCATAGCAGATGTTCCAGGTCTCCTTGAAGACACAAAGTATTCGTGTCTGTCCTTATTCAGTTTGTGGTCCCCTTAAATCACTGGCCTATTAGCTATGGAGGAGTACATAGAAAAATAAGGAAAAAATAAAGATCTCACTTTCATCCTTAAAATGTGGAGCAGTTCTTGAAATCCTGAAGTTGTCAAGGGGCATAGGATGTCATTTGTCACCCATCTATACTAATGGTAGGTTCCTGATGACTCATTACCTTTCATGCATCAGAAGCAGCAGTGACCTGAAGAAAGGCTTTCTGGAAAAGAAGGAAGCTGGGTAATGCACTTCTCAGAGGGGAGTTTGAGGCAAAACAAAACTGTATCTGGAGTTTTATTGCTGTTTGTTTCCACATTAAAAATAGACAATTTAAAAACCCATGCCACTAAATCCTAAAAAATCAGAAAGACTTGAATATAGTGGGTGTGAATTTTGTTAAGGAGCAGTCTGTGAAAGGCATAAACTCACATGTTTTATTCTACAAATTAATAATTTGTGACTCTCCCCCTTTCTGTGATGCATCTGTTCCTGACAGAAGCAGGAGCCTATAGTAGAATGGGTCATTCCCTGATCAGGTAGGAAAATTAGGTAATGTTTCAAGTGGTCATTGACATTATAAGGCAGTGATCCTCAACTAATTTGGATATATCACCAAAAAAAAAATAAAAAATAAAAAAAATCCCTAAAAATCCATACATCTGAGTTAAAGCAAAAAACCCTTACTGCTGTCTGCAAGTTTCAGCTCTATTTAGTTCAATTTCCTTTTGATGTTCATTCTCCATAGTCTCAGGACTGAGCTGTCACACTGGATAAATTCCTGTTTCACTTAACACATATGCATGCCTGCATAGAAGGTCTAAACTTGTGCCCATTCAATCAGTGCCCTTCTGAGACTGTGGTGGGAATCTCTCCTTCCCAAATCATGGCTCTTTACAATGGCTGAAGCAAAGGACTTATTTTTTTGATTCTTAAAGTCCTTTGTACCAAAGCGTTAACTGTTTTATTTAGGGAAAAATATAAACAAAAAAAAAGCCAGAAGAAACAGTCACCTCACCTTTTACATATATATAAATATATATATATAAGCTAAATGTTCCATCTGCTTTGTATTTGCAGGTTGGAAGTTATTTAAGCTATTATGCAAATGCAGAAGTGCCTTTTGGAAAGTCAGCAAAGGCATCCCTGTTATCAATTGCATCCTGGGCTTCCAGGATTCCTGCATTATTAAAGTCCACCAAATGTGATTATACAGGCTATTGCTACTTTGGCCTTGATCTACCAATGCACTTAAAACATATTGGTGGGATCTATTTGCCAAGATATTCTACATGTCAATACACTAGGCTTTCCATAATTATGAGCTGCAGTTGACAGGGTGACAAACCAATGTGAGGAAGCAGTTAGAACCCAGGATCACCCCTGCAGTAGGGAAGAGAAACCTTCAATGTTTTTTTGAAAACAAGCTGAGAGTTGTTTCAGAGGTTGCACTACAATACAGTCCAAAATTTGAAAGGATGAGGAATAACTCTCGTGAAAGAAAATTAATATTTAAGTGGAATTTGCTTATTTATTTTTTCAATGTTAATGGCTTTGAATTTTCTGTTATTGTAGACTGATTTACTGAGTTGGATCCAGTGTTTTGCATAGGAAAGTGTCATTCTTCTTTTACATTGGCACAGAGAGCTGAGATGACTTGACTAAACTCACTTAACAGATCACAGTATAGGCAGGCTATGAATCCTAAACAAAGGCAAGTGAAAAATAGTTCTTGTGTGACAAACACCCTATGAAAGGAGGGTTCAATTATGCATTTCATAGGGGTCCCAAACTAATGAGTGTTTGTTGAATGATACCACACATAAGATGGTTCTTGAGCAGAGCATAGGTACCTGGGTAAAATTAATGTTTTAGAAGATGTACAGATTATAAATAGATGTATATTACCATACTATATATATATATATATATATATATATATATATATATATATAATTTGTAAAGCAGTCATTTAAATTTAGCTAAGTAATTCTGATATCAAAAACAGTGTGATAAAACATTGCTTGAAGAGTGCCTTAACACTTTATAATTGGCAGATGTTCTTAACTCTCCAGCACACCAGCCTATCCCAGAGGATTTTTAGGGAAAAAAAAAAA
>NW_020799097.1:19624140-19650023 GCF_003259725.1 Athene cunicularia
TATATATATATATATATATATATATATATATAGTAATGTATAGAAAATTTATAATGTTGAAAGGGACCATAAAGACCATCTAGTTCCAACCCCCTGCCATGGGCAGGGACACCTTCCACTAGACCAGGTTGCTCAAAGCCCCGTCCAACCTGGCCTGGAACACTGCCAGGGAGGGGGCATTCAAAACCTCTCTGAGCAACCTGTTCCAGTGCCTCACAACCCTCACAGTAAAAAATTTCTTCCTAATATCTAAATCTACCTCTTTCAGTTGGAAATCCCTTGTCCTATCACTACCCTCCCTGATAAAGAGTCCCTCCCCATCTTTCCTGTAGCCCTCTTCAAGTACTGGAAGGCTGCTATAAGGTCTCCCCAGAGCCTTCTCTTCTCCACGCTGAACAACCCTAGCTCTCTCTGCCTGTTCTCAGAGGGGAGGTGCCCCAGCCCTCTGTAGCCTCCTCTGGACCCACTCAAGCAGATCTGTATCCTTCTTATGTTGGGGGCCCCAGATCTGAACACAGCACTCCAGGTGAGGTCTCATGAGAGCAGAGTAGAGAGGGAGAATCACCTTCCTCTACCTGCTGGCCACACTCTCTTGATGCAGCCCAGAATACAGTTGGCTTTCTGGGCTGCTGTGTTGCTGGCTCATAGTCTGATTTCCATCCACCAATATCCCTCAAGTCCTTCTCCTCAGGGCTGCTCTCAATCCATCACCCAGCCTGTATTTGTGCTTGGGATTGCCCTGACCCATGTGCAGGAGCTTGCACTTGGCCTTGTTGAACTTCATGAGTTCTGCACAGATCCACCTCTCAAGGCTGTCCAGGTCCCTCTGGATGGCACATCCCTTCCCTCCAGCGTGTTTTCCTGCACCACATAGCTTGGTGTCAAACTTGGCAAACTTGCTGAGGGTGCACTCAATCCCACTGTCCATGTTGCCAACAAAGATGTTAAACAGTGCCAGTCCCAACACTGCAACTCTGAGGAACGCCACTCGTCACTTGGACATCGAGCCATTGACCGTAACTCTTTGAATGTGACCATTCAGCCAATTTCTTACCCACTGAGTGGTCCATCCATCAGATCCATGTCTCTTCAATTTAGAGACAAGGATGTTGTGTGGCACAGTGTCAAATATGTATATATACATACACACACAAAATATATAGTAAGAATATATAGTAACAAATGTGTTATTATTTATATGCAATCATATATATATATATATATATATATATATATATATAGTGTTTAGATTCTGTGACAATCCTCTATGAGGCAGCCTGGGTAGGAGTTCACAAGATGTCTGTGCCTAACTCTGGTTTGAAGAACTTTAAATTTTTTTTGAGGAACATGATTTTAATTAATTATGTTAGAAAATTTTACTAACCACTTACCATTTGTAAAGCAGTCATTTAAATTTAGCTAAGTAATTCTGATATCAAAAACAGTGTGATAAAACATTGCTTGAAGAGTGCCTTAACACTTTATAATTGGCAGATGTTCTTAACTCTCCAGCACACCAGCCTATCCCAGAGGATTTTTAGGGAAAAAAAAAAAAGAAAAAAGGTGGGGTTACAATATCTATACTAACCATTTCTGTAACTGACATGAATCTAAAAAGCAGGGATTAATTTATGTTTCTGTTCCTCCTGTGATTAGAACTCATCATTCATTAAAAAATTTCTTTTACAAAAAGGAAATGCTGTTTTTTAAAATTTAAATCAAAATTTTAAATATTTCAACTTGTGAGAAAAAAATGTGGTGAGGGGGACAGACTTGGTCTCTATTTCAAGTTAGTGGTGCCTATCAGGTAAAACAAGTCCCCTAATCATGCACCTGTTGCTATTGCAGACTATGCTTCCCTCACTATCTTCTATTAAAGCTGTTCTGTTTTGTGTAAATAAATATGTATTAGGCTTCAGAGAGGGACAGTGCATGAGGCAGAGAAAGATATGTCACATGCTATGTGAATGTTTTCCATTTGGGCTGAATACTCAAAAATCCAAGTCCCTCAATCCCCTTTTTTTGAATATTCAAGAATTAAAAAAGAAAAAAACACATGCTCCAAGCCTCAGGAAGCAGAACTTGTTAGCCTGTGCACTGTGGCAGTGACAAATAAAAAAGGGGAGGGAGAGAAGAAATAAGAATGGCACCAGGAAAAGGAAGACAACTGCTAACAAAGTCAAAGCAAAACAGCATGAACAGCAAGGCAAAGGGGGTGAAGGAATTTTGTAGAGTTTTACTGAAGGATTATTTTTTTCAATCTCTTCTTCACGCTGTGGTCCCCTGTGACTCCCTCCTCCCTCTCTTGTGATGTGTTTATTTCCTCTTGTTTTCATCGTGATGTGGCAACTAGAGAGGGATCGTTTTATACTAGTTTACATAGTATGCATGTTTAGCATGAAAAGGACTCCTATATCTTCTCCTGGTTAACTTCATAAACCAATTAGTGCTTGCTCAGTTGCACTGAACTCTATGCTTGTTGGTTTGTGGTTATATACACTCAGACCCTAACATCTGACAGAAAGCAAGGACATGGACTGAATCAACTTTATTTCTGATCTACCTGTCATTCGTGGGTTCAAGTCTTAACATTAATATTCCATTAATATTGTAGTTTCTGGACTGAATGAATACAAAATCTAATCTGTGCTCTCAGAGGAAACAGAGGAAACCACTGTTAACACTTAAACATGCTACCATTGAAGGGATTTGTGTTAAATATTGATTTTTTTTTTCCAGTATGCCAGTATCAATCAGTGTATTTTAATTAATTCAAAATACAAGGATCCAAGAGTTCATGGAAACTAGAGTTATACTGAGATGGACTCATTTTCTCAGGGCTGCTATCTCTCAGTCTGCTGACACAGTAAACAACAGAGATAATTCAGTACTTTAAGGAACAGCTAGGCTGCTGGGTTGAGATAGTCTGTATTCATACTCATTCTGATAAAACTGAGAAGCAGTCTGCTCAGTGAAGTGTCCCCAAAGGAGCCTGAGCAAGGTGGCCTTCAGTGAGTAGTGTTAAAGCCTGGGGGACTGAGGAGGTATGGTAGAACTGTTGGAGGAAACTGGCTTAGTAGCATGTTATTACGGTGCACAGTAAGACAAGGGTATATGTCAGAGAAGTCTAATCTAGAATATCTCTAGTAGTGAACCTTAGAAAATAGACTGGCCATGGCAAACTCCAGTTGTAAGTAGAAAATGAAAGCAAGTAATGTTGCTGAATGTGTACTCCTACCCAGACATTTAATATTCCAGTAGAACTATGAGATTCACAGAAGTGATGGACTCTGAATTCCAGATGATTTCCGTGTATTTACTGTTGGAAGTTCTGGATAGTACAGGGAAAAGGTTAGAGAGATGTGAGAATAGATTTCCTTGATTAGCTCACAAGGGAAAAATTAGGAAATACACCCCAAATTTGTATATACCCTACTCTGAAAGTTTTGAGACATTATGTAAGATACAATGGTTTGATCTGAAAGAGGTGAAAGAAACCTCTGTGTTGGTTCACATACCTCCTGTGAACTTGTGTATTTTCTATTTCTGTAACTGAAACAGATTTCCTGAGGTCCAGTGTTGTGCTCTATCCTCAGTGCAGGGATTCTAATAATCCTGGCAGCAAATTGATTTTCAGTAAGTAGAGTTCAGATTATGAAAACCCTTGTCTTGCTAACAAACGCTTGCTTCTGCAGACAGATTCACTGAGACTAGTGGAACTACTTGAGAGACTAATTTTAGTGAAACTTCCACAGTCTTGGTAAGATTTAATTGTGTTTGGAAAGGAATGGAGCCAAAACAAAGTACAGGGGGGAAGAAATCTCAGTAGTTTCTACAGATATGCCTTCATAGTAGGTGAAATCTGCATTCTTATCTGCGGTTTACCCCAAATCCCCCCCCTGCTATTTACATCCCTTAAATCCTTGCCTGTCTGACCATTGAATAATGACATATTCGTTTAGACAGAGCTATAGGATAAAGTCGGTGCTGTGCTTTAAGATCAGTTCTAGCCCATCTACTCTGCAATGAGCATGTGAGTGAAACTCACTTTGTTCCTCTGATTCTATTCTATTCTATTCTATTCTATTCTATTCTATTCTATTCTATTCTATTCTATTCTATTCTATTCTATTCTATTCTATTCTATTCTACCTTTTTTGTTCCCCCTGCAACAGAAACTAAATGCATGTTTTTCTGTATGGTTAACCATTTAAACCCTCATTTCAGATGCTCTGCCTCATATTCAACCAGCAGAATCTGCCTCAGCCAGACATTAAAAAAAAAAAAAAAGTATCTGTTTGAGGTTGGTGATTGCTGACCAGAACACTGCTTGGCAAGTCAGTCATGATGTTCCTTATAGGTAAAGCAATATGAATGACTCTGCCCACCTCTAAAGGAAAGACAAAAATTGGTCTGTACACTAGGCACACATAAACACATCTTGAAGTGTCTTATCTGTGCCATCTAATTAAAAAAGCTGAGTTGGGAGCCTGAGTTCCCACGTGGAACATCCAGAAGGAGATGGACAGCAAAAGAGCTGGGGGCAGGGAGAGTGAAATGGATGACAGGGAAAAAATACTTCACGATTAAAGGTAATTGTGGCTATTTCTCCCACACAGTATTTCATAACAAAAGGTTTTGAGTTGTGCTCTGGACCCTCCACTAATTCTTGTACAAGAGGCCAAGATTCCTAATTCAGGGATTCAGGGACCCAGGCAAAATTTGTCACTGTGCATCCTGCCAAGGACTTCAAGACACCTTGGAAAAGGTTAGTACACTTTTCAGTAGCAAACATTATGACTCTGATGTGGTTCTTGCAGCACAAATTAATCTGCCACTCCAAGGAGAAGAATTCTTTCCTCCCCACTGACTTTCTACTGGTCACTGAGTCTTGTGGTCTTGCTGTCTTCTGATAATGAAAACTAGAGCACTGTCCTTCCAGGGCATGCACTCAGCTCTGGAGTTATTGCTTTATTCACTGCAACTTCACATAGGCCTGTCCCGCTCTCTTATCCTGGTAGTTTGGTTTCATCTCTGTGTACTCTCAAAGCAAAGCACAGTGTCATGCTCATGCATGTATTTAGTGAGAGCACAGAAATGTATATGGATGGTAAAATATTTTCAATTTGTTTCAGGAAAAAAGAAATAGGGGTTGCTGTAAATTCTGAAAACCATAAGAATGGGCAAGTCTGGCAACTGACCATCCACCAAGGGTTTGACCAGTCTTTCCTTACTGTTCCATGTACTCTCATCCACAAACTTTAGGGCTGCTCTCCCTTTCAGGTGAAGATCTGGGGTCCACATTGACAAGTTCCGTAGCAGGAGGAGGAAGGAAGAAGACCTACCATGACCTTATGACCTGGAAGTTATGCTGGGCAAGGTACTGAGGACCTACTGGAGATTATATCTATGGGGGAAAGAAGCAGCAGAGTCAAGGTCACAGATCAGTAAATGGCTGCCACTAACTTTGCAACTGTTACTGAAGAAACAGCAGCAAGAGTGGGAACATTTTCCAGATAGTATATATAATAAATTCTAGAAAAACTATCGTACTGTTATATTCTGGGTCACCTCAGATGGATTTTCAGGGAGATACTGGTGGCTTTCCCTTTGACTCTCATTCAACCTCTGTCATGTATGACATAAGACACATTTACACATGTGAAAATTTTAAGAGTGGAAGTAAATGTTTACTCCAGCTACAGCTGAACTGTTTGTGAAGCTTGTGATACATTTCTCTTGCATTTCTCTGTTCATAAATTTATTATTCAGGCAGACTCTTACACTGTTATGCTTATGCACTGTCCCAAACACTGCAAAAATCCCAGGCGCTGTACTAAATGAAAATGTCTCTTGATGTTTGTCATACTTCAGATCCTTCTGTTTTCTGGCTATATGGCTGAAAGAAGGAGATTTATTCTGTAGCTTGTAATTTATCTTTCTTAATTCAGCACCCTATTAATCTATGTGCAATTCCCTCCCCCCTTTTTGACTATTGGTGCTCGATATATATTTTTTATTTTATTTAGAAGGAACTGAAAGCAAACAACAAAGTTCTTGGTTGAAAGAAGTTTCCAACAACTCCAGTAGCTACTAGTCTTGCTCATTTATTGTCAAGCTACTGAGGGAGCAAGTCATGAAATATCTCTCTTTCATGTAGATAACAAGTTTTCTAATGAGACTTTGTAAAAATCAACCTTATTCCAGACCTGATCTGTTTTCTCTGCTGCACCAACTTTTTCTCCTTCTTCTTCAGCTCATCCCCAAACTTTTCTTCCTTGGAATTTTATTCCATTGGCTTTGTGAGGTGTGGGCCAGTCAGAGAGCCTTTCAATGTACCTTTTCCAACTGTCAAATGGTATTATATGTTTTAACTAGCTGGTCCTTATTTACAGAGTGCTTAAGGCAATTCTTAAGGTAAAGTCTGATAAGTTTCTTGCACTGTTGCTCTATGGCTTTACTTTAACTGGTTAAACCACACCCCTGCAACTCAAGGATAGATGAGTCAATTTTTTATTTCTGGTCATTTGACCTTGCCCACTACTGAAAGACATAGAAGGTCCCTCTACTTTAGGTTCATTTTGGCATAGGCACCATGCAATTCAGTCCCTAAGGAATCTAAGCTTCCAAAAAGTCATTGGAGCCTCCAGGATAACCAAGGATCTGGAGGAAGGAGAATGTGAAGGATAAATGAGTTGGAAAAATAGGGGGTGGGGTGAAGGAGGTTGGTTGCCACATACTCTTAAACAGTGCTCCACACCAAATGGTCTGAATCACCCTCTGAAGGCTTGAGTGACTATTCAGTGAAAGCAAGAAAGTATCAGCACTCAGCTTCGATGCGTAAGGTTGATGCAAATATCTGCTCACTTCCCCTCTGGCCTCATGCCCCTTTAATAAGGGGAAAATTGATTCCCTGTTTCTGAACAAAGGTCTGCAGCTAGGAGAGAGCATGCTCTCCCTGGCTGAGTAACAGCTGGGGAAAAATGAATAGACCATATGCTGGAGAGCAGCCGCCAGAACATTGGGACAAAGCTGTGGACCACTGCCAAGACTTGCAGTTAAAGCCACAACAGCCAAGGGAAGGGGTGGAGGGAGGCTACTCAGAAACACACTGTCAGGGACCCTGTGCTGCTCTACTTCTAGGGACCACAATGTATAAATCCTGAATGAAAGGAGGCAAAATGACATTTTTGGAAAGGTCCTTGGAAAAGAAAGTAATTTACTCAAGTGGCCCTGAACATCCTTGTTAAAATTTGCCTAGATCCCTTTTGTTTTCCTTTTCTCACCTGCCTGGTCATTCTCAAGAAAACCTACACAGTTACAGAATTTTATCTGACGGACTCAGTAGCTCCTGATTTCTTTATTTAATCTTTTCCACCCTTACTCCTCTTTCTCCGGAAGCCAGTTCATTACTGTTTCTCCTGTGACCTAGGCTCAATGGCAGGATTGGCTCTGCGCAGAGGAACATTGTGGACAGCTATAACAATTCTGCAGCCTCTGGAAGAGTCGCTTAGTTTGTGAACACAACAGAAATCGATCTGCAGTATGTTGACTCTGAAACTTTTTCCCTCCTACCTATAAACTGATTATATATGTCAGTCTGTTCTAGGCCCACAGAGGATGCCCTTGGTGGTCATGTATAATTTTTTTAGAGGTGGACTGGAGAGCTGATGTTAATGAATTTGGTGAATTCTGGGAGAGAAATAAGGAGCAAAAAAAAAAAAAAAAAAAAAAAAAAGACTCAGACCTGGACCTGAACTGTAACCCCACGAGCTCTGGGACGCAGCCAGGTTTTTTGTATAAAATATCACTGTGAGCTGGGATGACTGGAAGCCGCTGATCCATTCTATACTTTGTGCTAAGTCTATATTGGGTGCTACAAACCAGATCAGTCTGTGCACGTGTAAGTCAATGACCAATTTGATAAGTGGGGAAACAAAATAGTATCTTGGCTAAGTTTGGGTTTAAAAAAAAATCAAAGTTTTAAAGGAGGGTAATTCTTCATAGAAAGAATATATGGATGTTATTAAAAACTACATTTCAAGTTTCTAGTAAGAATCACATTCATTATAGTCCTAATTACATCTCTTTAATCAGACAGGTCTCTTCTGAAACTTTGTACTTTAAACAGAATACGTGCTTAGAGACACTTAAACAAAAATAGCGAAACAGTCCACATTAATCGATTGTGACTGATTTAAGTGAAACCTAATTGCCTTCATCGCTGATACTTATTTGTCTAACAAACCTAAATGAAAGCAATTGGAAAAACAATCCGTATGCAATGTTTTACACCTTGTTGGTTATTCCTCTGTAATTAGTCATTTCAGATTCTAGATAATCAGTCCAGTGTAACTTGTCATATATTATTATTATAATTCTTAAAGTGAAAAATAAATGAGAATATACTTCTGGAATGGCAGTGATATCTACCAAATTTCCTTTTAAATATGCACAACAAAATGGGTTGTTAAAAATAATCCCCTGAGGATGGTACCTCTTTTGTCATTTTTCTACCAGAGTGCATCCTGCACTCTGACAGAAAATTGCTCATTAATCTCCAAGGACTGACCAGTTTTTCAAAATAGCCACTCAACTATGCTGCCACTGTTAATTTTTTAAGCTTTATGGGTGCCATTAATTGTTTGATGTGGTTGGTAACAATAGTAATCCTTTTCGAATGGGACATTAACTCCAAAACAAGTAATTAGCTTTTGTCCACATACTGTAATTAACACTTACCTTCCAGGAGGTAAGCACCATGACTTCACAGAAATTACAAAGGCCACCATGTCACTGGAGATTCAACATCTCTCTCTAATATTTATATTTACTGTCAAGGTATTATGGTGGGGTGGTTTTTTTGGGTGATCACTGTTTTACTAGCAACCACTTGCATTCGGAGTGGTAAGCATAGTAAAGGTAAGAGATCTGATCTGCACTTTCAGCCTGGGGAGATTTTCCCCTTCTTTTTTCCTTCCAGCTTTTTTGCTTCCTAAAATAGAGAAAAGGTATGGATGCCTCAAATGTTGCTTCTCAGATGTGTGAGATGATAGCACCACGTTTGGTCACCTGGCAGGACTGCACTAGTCATCTTTTGGAGCAGAGCAAAGGTTGTTATTGAGTGTCCATAAAAGGGAGGTTAAGGATTTGTTGGGGTGGAAAGGACAAGAAAAAATATATTTTCCTATCTCGTACTCAGCATACGTTGTCTTTGCAATCTCTGCTCATGTCCACTACATCTTATCCCAGTGGGTGTTAGAATGAATGGCATAGAAAGAGGGAACAGCTTAGCATCACGGAATGGAAGAACCTGCCAAAACTGGAGCTGCTTAGATGTGAATTTTGTCAAGAAAAATCATGTCTTTGTTTTAACTTTAAGGGAGACATGGAGGGATTGATTTTCATTGTCCATTCTTCACTTTGATACTTTTCTTAGTAAAAGGTGCAGAATTAAGAGTGGCTGTGCACGTATGCAATACAGAGCTCAAAATCTCTGCAATGGTGTCAGTTTTTTCCCCAAGCTATTTTTCTATGGCTCTGATGTCAGCAAAATCACTTCTAAGTCATTATGGTATGACTTTAGACTCAGTTCAGTTGATTTTGCAGTCTGGGATCAATCTCAGTGTGTTGAAGTGCACAGACATGGGCAGAAATATGGAAGGGCATAAAATATCATAAAATAGATTTGGTTTTGTATTTAAGAAAGTGGTTCTTCCTTTGGTCTATGCTAAAAAACTAAACAAAACAACAACAACAACAACAAAACACACACAAAAAAAAACCCTCCAAACCCCCCCCCCAAATCTAATCTGCAAAACAAACCTCTAGTAAGTCTATTTAGTTGAGATTTTTAAAAGGACTACATGATTTAAGATATATAGTCTCCCTGAAAACATAAGAAATTTGTTCTTCTAGGCTGCTAAAGCATATTTGATATGCCTGTTTATATTGGATTCTTTATATTGGATTCACTGGTAGCTTAGCTCAAATTGAAGCAGAGCTTTGGTGTATCATTCCTCCAGGACTAAAATGTCAACTATTGACACAGTTTCAAATATTTTCTGTTTCTGGAATGTGCTTTTTCAGAACATTGCTTGGTGGTATCAAAGGGCACTTCCCAGTGGCAGCTTCTGCTGGTTAAGAAATTAGTAACCTGGAGATGCTTGTAAGTCTTGGCTGCTTTGCTCAGAGATAGTAAACACTCAAGCAAAATTGCACACAAGTAATACTCCCTGCAGACACTCCAAGGAAGGCACTGGAATTTCCTAACCCTGCAGCAAATATGCAACTTCAGCACATGTTGCTTATCTAACTATTCTTTATCTTTTTTTTTTTTTTTTTTTTTTTTTTTTCCCCCCCAATTTGCCTAATACCATGGAGTGTGTAGAAAAGGCTGATACTAAGTCTCACTACAGGTACTTTAGCCATAAGGTCATTTATGTAATATTCTTTGGGTGATGCTGTTGTCTAGCAGTACTTTATATTCTGTGTACACTTGGAGGTATTACAGAATTTCCACTTCCCTTTTTAAGTACATTTTACCTCTTCCAGGGTTTGGGCATCTTGCATTATTTTGACCCTTAGTTTTCCAGGCTTTTTTCAGCTTTTGTTGTTTAAAAATGCATTGAATCATAAAAATGGCAGAGGTGAAGAATGCTAACACCCGAGTCAATACAACTGCATATAGTTAAAAAGAGAAATCATAAAAATGGCAGAGGTGAAGAATGCTAACACCTGAGTCAATACAACTGCATATAGTTAAAAAGAGAAAATGTTTTTTCTCTTAGATCAGAAGGATTTTGGACTTCAGACTTAATTTATCAAATTTTTTAGGGATTTTGATTTCTGATACCATTTTATGTAAAAGCCATTCTGACTTCAATATATGTACCAAGCACTACAATTTATAGTGGAAAATGTTTAAACCATGTATATTTAAAGCTATGCAACCAAATGTAACAGGGTTTGGCAAGAGTTTATATTAAGTAGATGACTGGCCCAGGGAAACGCTTTTCACGTGGTGATAATGAATATTGACTATTGTTATCAAATATTAGAGCAGAGTTAAGGTTGTTGGCTATAAAGTCAATACAAAGATTAAAACTGTGTAGATACACCTTTGAAACTAAAAGTCATTTGTTTGCATCTGTGTGTGTTTTTCCAGGGAAGTGCTCAGCTCTCTAAATAAAATTTTCATGGGATTATTTTCAGATTATTTGACTGGAGCTCATGAAAAGAGGCAGCTTTGTTTACTTTATGGATTTACATATAATTTCTTTAAAATAATCTTTTATAAGTGAGCCAGTAGATCATATTAAACCACGGGAGAAACATTAGTTTACTGTCTTCTTTTATTCTGGAAGAAACATAAGTTTGACTTACTGTCCATGGTAGATGAATGTATGTTTTTTTCAGGAAGTTTGCAGTTTGCAGAAAGGACAATGAAGGTATTAGGTAAATTATCCACTTTTTCTTTTTTTAGAAATGTGTTGGGAAAGAGTTTGAAGAATATAAGGAAAAGATGTGGCATTGAAGTTGAGAAAACCTGAGTGGACTTAGTGAAACTAGGTAGACAACATTTTCTTTGCAGGTGATAAAAAAAAAAAAAAAAAAAAAGAACAATGAGAATGCAGGTTTTTTAAAGATGTCCCTCAAATAAATGTTATAATTTTTTAGCAGGTATCTGAAAATAAATAATTTCATTTTCATTTCAAAAAGACATTTTATTTTGGATGAAACATTTGCTAGTTTTAGGTTAAATAATTGAAAAATATTCTGTTTAAGTTGAACTGAGTCTGCTTTATTTTTCAGTTTGGCAGCTAACTAAAAAGTTCCTTATTCACAGTGTTTTCTCCAGACTATCACTTTCTTTGTGGATGCCAGTTGTAAAGGCATACACAAGTTTACAAAGTTATTATGGACATATTTGCATATCCAGGCTTACCCCTAGAGAAATAACATTTGACATGGTTTCAACAGTAAAAGTAAAAAAAACCCCCAAAACCCAAGCTAGAGATTATCTACCATTACCACTTCTATTAATAATAGTCTGTGTCAAACTGGAGGAGGCAATGGCAAGAGTGTCAGTGCCCACACTTGCCCTCATTGCCCCGCTCCCCTGTCATCAGTTTTAGAGAAGCTGAGGAGATGTTAAGACAATTACATTGTTCCAACTTTCCTTCTTAGCTCTAAGAGGCTTTCATATGCAGCATCATCCCTAGGGTACTTTCTCATTCTCTGAGGGAGCAGATAATGTAGATATAACTTGTGTTTTGACTTGGGAATTGGTTTTCCTCCTCTTTAAGAGTAGTCAGCATTAGCAAGTGATGTGAAGGTAGGAGGTTTTTAGTGCAACAGCAGTGGCAGCATAAGGAATATCAATCTGTGTGGAACTTGTACTGGGAGGGTTGCAGAACCATTGTAACTCGGGATTTCAATAGCATAAATTGCAAGTCTGTGGCAACTATACCATTCCAAGTCCATAAGGAAGAGAAAATGGGACAGCAAGGAGTTTAGGAGTTTGTCAGAACATAGCCTGTGATGAGAGGCTAGAAGGAATAGCCTGCTTCGTTAGGTCAGCTTGATTAAATAAGTTGTATCAGGAGTATTCTTGTTGTAGAAAAGCTGAACAGAGTAGGTACCATTTCCTGTAGAAGTGAGAGCTGTGGGATCAGATAACTGTGGGTTTGACAGGAGAGCTGAGGCTGTTGCAGAACACTCCCTGTAAATCTGTATCTGTAGGTTTGATAGTTCTACTGCACCTGGTGAGAGTTCAGAATCTGCATCACTTTTCAGGATTTGTTTTGCACCAGCTAGCTTGAGATGTCTGACATGTGAGAATATGAGTTCAGGGCTGCAGACAATGTTCCTGAGTCTGTCTTGATACAAGAAAGCACCTGCCCATGTGTTTAGATTTCACTAGAGTTAAGGAGATTTGAATTCAGCTTTAAAATTAAACACGTACTTAGACTTGTGGCTGAAAAGGAATGAACTTAAGTGCTTGTGGAATTGGGACCCAGCAGATGTAAAGAAGCTCTTTCACATTTTTTGTTCTTCTTTTAAAATTCTCTGTTCCTGCAGGGTGTTTAGCCCCCATTCACTTTCATTACGAGAGAAGGGATGGTAGTTCAGTAGCCATTCTGCACACCTTCAGCCCCCTGAATCAAATGCTGAACTGAAACACTGAAATGAGCAAGGGGACGGCTTACTCTTTCCTAACCCCTATATCATTAGGGTGATAATATTATTTAAGCCTAATGTATCACAAGGAAATGGTTTCATTGTTATCCAGTGGAGCCCCCATAACAATGCTATGGTGACTGAGGCTATAATGAGGAACTGTAAGATTTCAATGGCAAAAAGGATTCATTGCTAGTCCATGACCTCATGATGAAATCACTACAATGCAGTCAGAGATATGAAGTTATTATGGGAAAACTATTTCACAGCAAGTCTATAAGGACCTTTTTGACGGTGCCATTATGAAGCCGTTACAATGTAAGTTTATGATGACAAAATGGTTTCAGTGAAACCCTATTATGGTTTAAAAACAGACTAAATGGTGTGAATGAAAGTTATTCCTTCTTCTGAAACCTAAAGGAATTAAACAGACCTCTCTCTCTAAACCAAAACAAGGACAAATTAGATGAATTACTTACACTTGATCAGAATGAGAGAAATTACAATCTCTTGTGAACAGTCAACTACAATTTCTGCTGGAGTTATCTAGGAGGACATTAATGGCTACTGAGTTTCTAGGATCTTCTTTAATTAAGTAAATCAAAATGAAATATCCTCACATAAGAGTTTACATTACATAGCATTCTTCTGAATCCTTCTTGCTCTATCACAAATTAGTGTATTGCAGTTTCTTATTTTTCTTGTGGTTGAAGTGTTTCTGACTTTCATTTTCTCAGATCAGGGTAGCTGTGGCATACCTCAAAAATAAATTATAATTCCACTGCCACTCCCAGTCTAAGATTTTGAGTGACATCTGAGACTCACTGTCAAAATAAATAGTGTATTTCAAAACTGAGTAAAAATCCCCCTACCTAAGACTGACATCTCATCAGTAAGATGGTTACTATTTATCTGGTTCAAAATCAAGCCTAATCTAATTACCTGCTCTATCACTAGTGCTGGAAGGGAATAAAATACACATTTAAAAATTGTACTGGGTAATGCCACCTCACTATGAGATAATTAGAACAGTATTTCCACAAAGAAGAACATGCTTCTGAAGTATCTCTGTTTTTAACAGGTGGAACTTCCAAATCTTTCTTGTCAGTGCTGTTTCATTTTCAATGAATAACTACATATTTGTTGTTCAAAAAGTTCATTTAGAGATGGTCTAATAACAGAGACTTAGATGTAGGACTCCATAGAGGTTGTGGTGCTTGAGTATCCACTGGCTGTTCAGGAGGGTTTTGTTTTTTGTGGGTTTTTTGTTTGTTTGTTTGTTTTTGTTTTTTTTCCTCCCTCTACATTAAAAAAAAAAAAAAAAAATTTCCATGAGGTTTAGTTAAAGTAAATATTAAATGTGCTGGAGTATGGTTATGGGTTATGAAACCTACAGTCTTAAAGGGAAATTTCAAAATTATTTACGTAGGTGGGGGCCCTGTTTACCCTCCTCACACAATATACATGTGAAATCATCTGGCAGACTGTTATAGAGGCCCATTCTTTTAATTATCAAACCAGTGTCAGGTGTGAAACCTTGTGAATAGTAGTTGATGTGTCCTTGTTAATCTGGCGTCCATATGTTCTAAGACAGCTTGAACTATAATCATTGGAGGTTTATTCATCTTTGTCTCCAAAGACCGCCACCTCTGAGGACATATTTTTGGACAGAAGGGCCAGGCTTCTCTTTAGCTGGTGAAGAAAAGCCTTGAACAAGATGCTTCCTCTTGAAATGCAATCTCAGTGGTTTACACCAGTTTGAATTATACCTTTTGCATCTCCTTTGCAGAGACCTTAGATGGCTTCTCACTGTTCTTTTTTGGAACACATGCCGTTTCTGTACAGTGACAGCAACAGAAAGTTAGATTAGCAAATGACAAATGAGCTCTATATTTCCCATTTCAGATAAAGTAGAAATTATAGATTTTTAAAATGATTTTGGTATTAAAAGCTATGACCCAGCTATCAGTTCATCAGTCAAATAAATATCATCAAATACACTAAAGGGTGTATTTCGTCTTCTGATACATAGTATACCAGAAATAAATAAGTTCTCCCACATTTGGTAAGGAAAGCCTCTGTGCAGTACTGTAGAAACATGTAATATCCCAACATCAAGTGTCTCAAATTCTGCCATCCTCATTCTTTTCAACTTTTAATAAGTTCAAAACCTGTTTGATGTCCTTGGAACAATACCATCAATCTGTGTTATCTCTGGTAATGAGGAGATTATCCTGGAAAATGGTATAAATTGGGTATCACAGGTACTGTGGAGCATATGGCAGAGAGAGACCTCTGAATAAATCTGTGTGCTACCATCTTAGGTCTGCTATTGATAGAATTGAGTTTGAGATGATAATTCTTCCTGGACTCAGTGATTTCTGGTGATTAATTGGATGACTGTATCACAGTCCCACTGAGGTAGATGCTGTGAGGGTGTCTCAGGCACTGGTCAGTACAGAATCTGCTTGTATATGTTCATGTTATGCAACATCCAAGATAATGTGAAAGGTGGAGTGCAGCAAAACATAGGATGGAGGGGCCTGGTCACCTCTCTAGGTCATGCTGCTATCAGCAGGTCATAGTCCTTCTCTGAGAACAGACATCTATCTACAAAACCACTTTTCAGATACTTCATCCTCCTCAGCCTCTATGAGCAGTAGCCCTGTAGTTGCAGCACTTGCCAGGGGAGTGAAGCCTTCATTACAGTTATAGCTTGGATGAGATAATCCATATCCCGTATCTCTTTCTGCCTCTGAAGAGCACCATGCAGCACCATGCAATATCTGTGTTCTCTCCATGCTCTTCCACTGGACTACCACTGTTGGTTTGCAGCTGCCAGGGCTTGTGAGCTGCCAAGTGGGGGATGAGAGGAAACATGGACATCAGGCCTTAGACATCATCTGCCTGTAGACTGCAGATGATGGAGACACATTGTCTGATGGTTCATATTTCTGTGATCAGTCAATATATCACTACCCTGCTCTTTCTTCACTGCATCCAGCTGATGGGCTAATGGCAAAAATTGTTGTCATTAGTCTTTTATAGTTTGTTCTGCTTTTTTATTATTCCAGGGTCATCCATCACTCCTTGTCCTTTTCTGCTTCAATGGTGACTCTCATTTTTGTTTAATCAGCAAATCTCATGATCACTATCCTCCTTTTTTCCCCTCTAAAAGTCCTTAATGAAGATATTAAATAGAATCTGTCTTATTAAATAAATTTATACTTAGCAAATTCTGCTATTTCTCTCTCTCTCTTTGGCTTAGTAATCCATTTCAAATGAACCTGGATGAAAATGCAGATGAAGTGATATTGCTGTTGACAAACTTCACATCAATCCATACATATTTAAATTTGAAGAACAATTCCCCACATGATACCAAAATCCATATATGTTAGATCACTGCCTCTTCTTTGCTTGAAAACAAGAACATCGTAATTATTTTGAAAAACAGTAGGCTCCATTCTGGACATCACTACTTTTCTGTCTATTTCTTTGTTGGAGACAATATAATATTTTCTCAATACCCAGTTTGACCATTGTAATTTGACTAGTATACTGTAATTTCACTGGTGGTTTTATATGACAAATAGGATAAATACATCTAGTGATTTCTTTAAAAAGAAAAACGTTGGCTAGAGTGAAGGAAGAGAGAGAGAGAAAGAGAGAGAGAGATATATATTGCTACATAATGTGAGAAATCACTAACAAAATTTTCAGAAGGAAATACTACTCTATGAATTAGTTCTTAACACATTTGATATAATTTACTAAAATTTACAGCAATATCTGTTCTGATGTTAAGCACCATAGGCATATATTACTGTGTGATGGAACTTCAAACTTTCCAGGTTTCCAAAGTCTTGACTCTTTGGTACTTTTTTCACAGTTGTTGTTACTTAGAAATAACTTAAGGGAGCTGATTGTCTCTCTCTAACATATGCACTGGATACACTTTCCTGTTGTGGTTTGAACTCAGCAAGTAGCAAATTGCCACGTGGCCAGTTGTTTACTCCCCCACCCCAGTAAAATAGAGGAGGGACAAATAAATTTGTAAGTTGAATAAAAAATTTAGTAATGCTAACAAAACTAACAGTAACAATAGTAGTTCAAAAAGGGTAAAATGCAGCAGTTGCTCACCGAGCGGTGACCAGTATGGAGCCCGTCCCCAGCAGTGATCTGGCTGCACCAGAAAAAATCCCACCATGCTGACCCAGAAACTGAAAACAAAGATGCCCATGAGAGAGCACGCATCAGCTTATATATTGAGCATGACTTCCCATGATATGCAATGCTCCAATGATTGAGTGGCATCCAGCCCTCAGTGGTCCCTCTCAGCCCAAGGAAAGTTAACTCTATCCTGGACAAAATCAAGACAGTCTCCTCCCCTTATTCCATACCATTTACATTATGCTCAGGTTCAAAATATGTTCTAAATTTCCCAGATTTCACGGATATCATTCCCTCAGTCTATGGCCATCCTTTCTAAATGTCTGCTGAGTTCATTTAGTCCATGACTTTGGGTTCCATCTGTGATAACAGTATTTGAGGCTGGAGGAATGAGGTGTAGTTGGCTCAGTTGGTGGAGCAGGAGACTTTGGACGTGGCACGAGGATGTTGCGAGGCACCAATTGCAATAACAGGGTTATTTGGCAGTTTGATTCATTGGCTATCTTCACCTAAAATCAAATCTCCTTGAGGCACGCAATGAACTTCTCTGTCCTCCTGCATTACCCATCAAGTGCACCCAGGTCCTTGGGCAAAAGTAATCCCATGCATGGGTTTACCTTTACCCAATGCAGGAGTAACCCAGATAGTCTTCCCCAAGATATTTTTGATGCACACTATGGGGGCTTTATCCTCATCCATGGTATGTAGGAGGTGTGGTTGAGTAGGTCCTGCTTGCTTGGCAGATCCTCTGGTATTGACCAACCAGGTGGCTTTTGCTAAATGCATGTCACAGTGTTTGAATGTTCCACCACCCATTGCTCTTAGTGTAGTTTTAAGCAACCCATTGTATCGCTCAATTTTCCTAGAGGCGGGTGCATGGTAGGGAATGTGATATATCCACTCAATACCATGTTCTTTGGCCCAAGCATCTACGAGGTTGTTTTGGAAATGTGTCCCATTGTCTGACTCAATCCTTTCTGCCATGCCATGCTGCCATAAGACTTTCTTCTCAAAGCTTAAAATGGTGTTCCAGGCAGTGGCATGGAGCATGGCATGTTTCCAACCAACTGGTAGCTGCTTCCTCCATTGTAAGCACATAGTGTTTGCCTTGCCGAGTTTGTGGGAGCATGATATAATCAATCTGCCAGGCCTCCCCATATTTATATTTTAACTATTGTCCCCCATACCAAATGGGCTTTAACTGTTTGGCTTGCTTGATTGTAGCACAAGTCTCACATTCATGGATTACCTGTGCAATAACATCCATGGTTAAGTCCACCCACCCAATCACAAACCCATCTATATGTTCCATCTCTTCCCTGATGTCCTGAGGAGTCATGGGCCCAGCGAGCCGTAAATTGTTCACCCTTATGTTGCCAGTCCAGATCTACTTGAGACACCTTAATCTTGGCAATTTGATCCACCAGTTGGTTGTTCTGATGTTCTTCAGTGGCCCGGTTCTTGGGTACATGAGTGTCTACATGGCGTACTTTCACAACCAGATTCTCTACCTGAGCAGCAATAATTCAGCAGCACAGATGGGTTTGCCCCTGCGCTGCCTGTTGCTTTGTCTTCACTGCTGTCACCACCCCCACAGCGCATTTGCCACCATCCATGAGTCAGTGCAGAGGTGGAGCACTGGCCACTTTTCTCACTCAGCAATATTCAAGTCCAACTGGATGGCTTTCACCTCTGCGAACTGACTTGATTCACCTTCCCCTTCAGCAGCTTCAGTGACCAGTGGTGTGGGGCTCCACACAGCTGCTTTCCTTCGGTTTCCCCACAATGTGACAGGATCCACCAGTAACCAGGACATATCGCTTCTCATTATCCGATAGTTTATTATGTGGTGGGGCCCCTTCAGCAAGTGTTACCTCTTCCGCTGGTGCCATTCTGGAATCTTTGCCTTCTGGCCAATATGTAATCACTTCCAGTATTCCTGGGCAGCTGGGGCTCCCTATTCGAGCCTGTTGTGTGACCAGTGTAACCCATTTACTCCACGTGGCATCAGCTGCGTGGTGTGTAGAGGGGACACTCCCTTTGAACATCCAGCCCAGCGCTGGCAATCGGGGAGCCAGGAGGAGCTGTGCTTCGGTCCCGATCACCTCAGAAGCAGCTCAGACCCCTTCATATGCTGACAGTATCTCCTTTCAGTTGGAGTATAGCGATCCTCAGATCCTCTGTATCCCCGACTCCAAAACCCCAGGGGTCGACCCCAAGTGTCCCCTGGTGCTTTCTTCCAGACTCCAGGTAGGGCCATTCTCCCTGGCTCCAGTATAGAGCACAGTTGTAACATCTCGTCCTGTATGAACTGGCCCAAGAACTACTGCATGAACTATTTCATGTTTAATTTGTTCAAAATCTTGTCCTTGCTCTGGGCCTCATATAAAATAATTCTTTTTCTGGGTCACCTGATAGAGAGGGCTTACAATTTGACTGTAATTTGGAATATATAGTCTCCAGAAACCCACAACACCTAAGAGAGCTTGTGTTTCCTTTCTCTTAGACAGTGAGGACATAGCTGTTACTAAGCGCCTCCATTGGAATCTGACAACGTCCATATTGCCATTTTACTCCTAAAAACTGAATCTCCTGTGCAGGTCCCTTGACCCTACCACGCTTTATGGCAAACCCAGCTCTTAGAAGGATTTGGATTACAATAGTAGTCCAAAAGGGGTAAAATGCAGCAGTGGCTCACCGAGTGGCAACTATGGAGCCCGTCCCCAGCAGTGAGCTGACTGCACCAGAAAAAATCCCACCATGCTGACCCAGAAACTGAAAAAGGCACCCGTGAGAGAGTACGTGTCTGCCTATATTTTGAGCATGACTTCCCATGATATTCAATGCTCCAAGGATCAGTCAGGACCTGGCCCTCCAGCTGTGGTCCCTCTCAGCCCAAGGAAAGTTAACTCTATCCTGGCTGAAACCAGGACACCTGTGTGTCTTGCAATCCTACTAGATAAGGGGGTGAATCTTTCTTCAGTGGACCACAAATTGCTTCCAGCTTAGACACCTGAGTCTCTGTTGAGGCATGTGGAGAGAGAGCGACCATCCCCATCCTGCTGTAACATACACGGTCAGGACAAAGTAGTATACTGAAGGGTTAGGAGGTGGTTTTGATCATCACAGTTTAGACAATTTTTAGCCATATGTATAGAAAATCTAAAGACTTAGTTAACAGAAGTTGGGCATTATGAATTTTCTTTGTACTCTTCTTACTTTCTTTGCTATAATGTTAGCACATGAATAACTTGTTCAATGACAGCTGGTGTTCAAAGCCATAAAAATCATCTGCAGTAGATTTATTTTTTTTTTTTTTTACTTTCAGTTCCCAAGTAACAGCAGCTAAAGGAAATTTAAAAGTGAAACAAAAATATAGGTTGTAGCTTGCAACACACACATAGGGAGAACCTAACCTTTACAAACATGGGAAGGACCTTCAGTCAATTGGCAGTTGGTTAACAAAAAGTCAAACTCTTTGGTGAACACAAATTTTCTTTATCATTTTGAAAAGCATCGTGAGACTAGAGAAAGGAGCACGAAGAGAAATAGAATACACTTGGACTCTTAGTCACAATCATCCATCACACACATGATGCACATCACACAATACACAACATTCACATCATACATATCTTCTTAAAGTCACATCTTGATCTGACATGAATTAAATGTTTCCTTACATATTTTCCTGACCATATTGCACTCTTTTAAAAGAGTGATTCTAAATGCATTTGCAATTTAAATGAGCAAGGACAGAAAAAACCTTTTTGGTTATACACTCCTCCCCAGTGCTTTGTGCTTTCGGTATGGCAATGATTCAGAAACACACCTCTTTAATACTAAATTTACATTGAAAAAATGTCTTTAAATACATAAACATTTCCTCTTACTACATCCCAGTAATGCTACAGTTTATTTCAGCTAAACCTTCTCTGAATATTTCTTTGTGTGGAGGACAGCTGGACTATAGAGATTTTTCAGAAAGTCCTTGTTTCATAGTACAGCTGTATATGGGTATTTCTTTTTTCAATTTCCCAACCTCTTTTCTCTTTCCAAGGGATCAAGAGGGTGCCCTCTAGAAAACCAGGGCAGCAAATACCCTGTTGGAGAACTGAGCTCTGTACAAACTCTTTGAAAGAATCTGTCACGTAGAAAATGCAAGATTCATGACTGCATAACGCATTCAGAAGAATTTGGTTTAGTTTACAAAAATGAGAAATGCAAACTAGGCATTTTAAAATATATAGTCAACAAAACCTAGACCAGATAAAACTAGTGAAACATTTTCAAAAGCTGCCTATCATCAGAGCTCTAGAGGTATAAATGGAGTTATCATAAATTATTATTATTATTATTAATAATAATAATAATAATAATAATATTGCTACTACTCCTTCTATCAGTCAATGTTCTAAGCAGTGCTTTATCTGTCCAGTGCACACAAAATTTTTTCCTGAAGAGTTTATGTTTGATCTACTTTTTGGAGGAACATAGAGAAAAATCTAGATTCTAAAGTAGCTGCTTCTATTCATCACAGCTGAAATCAGCTTACCAAGAGGGAAAGGGGCAGTAAGGGCATGAGGGAAGGAAGGTGTTCCATGTCTGGGCAGTGTGGAAAACTACAATCAAAAGTGAAGACAGGCAGTAGGTTCCCAAAGTGACATTGCCCAGGAAGATCTGTGTATACATGTACAAATGGGCTGAGGTGAATTTCTATCATCTCAGCAGAGGCATAACAAAAGTTTAGAGTGTGACCTTTTGGAGGAGGAAAATATGTCAGTATTTATACGAGGAAAGACTGCTAATGTTCTAGGTGGATTGACAGGGCTGATGAGAATGCCAGAAATATCAGAGATGGAGGTAGTTCTTACCACCATTCATGGACCGGGCTTGAATATGACTAGGAAGAGAAAGAGTAATATAATTTGAATGTTGCTTGTCCATGATAGATCCAGAATAAAGAACAAAGTTGCAGTTGGACTAGGTGATCATTTTAAGTCCCTTCCAACTGAATTATTCTAGTCTGTTCTGTTCTATTCTATTCTAAAGACCGAGGTCTTATGAGGGAGAGGGAACTAGGAAAGAGAAAATGTACCGGGAAGATGCACAAGCTCCAGGTTAAACTATTAAGCGTCAGCTGTTAGCAAGTATCCATGGAAAACTATAAAAGAGAGAAGCTGAAGGGCAAAAGACAGAACAAGATGCAGAAATGGACTGTAACTAAACAGCACAGAGTGACCAGAGCAATACATGCAAAGGAATGAAATAGCTAGTGGAAATCAGTGTTCCAAGGACATAAGGTTCACCGTCAATAGAATGGGGTTAATGGACTAGCACATGTCTACGAGGGCTAAAGCATGAATTTTGCAGTGTCATTACATCATTTTGGCAGGGCCCAGACCAAACAATGATTGGATTTGCTTTTCTTTCTAAATTGTGGGCCTTACAATTAGTTAAGAGTCTTATTAAAGGGGGATAAGGTATACTTACATGCTCCTTTTTTGTCCCCACATATACACCAAAATCCACAGTTGTGAATCTCTTCCTCAGGACTTTTGTTACTAAATGATAAAGGCTTGAATGATCATTTTTTATCAAAATATGTCTATGATTTTGTAATGTCTATTCAGCATATTTTCTATATCCTAGTATGTATAACTTTTGGTGGTATTATTTCTTCCATGTAGTGCAAATGCACTTAATCCTCAGAGAATTTTAGATTAGCTAGGTAATTTACTTTGTTTGTAAAGAAACAAAATCACGTTTGTGTAAAAGTTCATGAGCAGAGACAATGCTGTATTTCTAAACAAAGAAAATGGGTGTTTCTTAAGGATTTCAGCAAATACTTTCACCTCAGTTCTTTTGGGCATATAGCAATTCTTGTGTTGCATAAATGATGGGATTATTGGCCTCCCTGCCATGCCTTACCTGGTATCCTGTGGTTCATCTGGTTTGATTCATGCTAGGAATCTCCAAATATAATCACAGTACCCAAGTTTCAAGCAGAACAGGTAAATTTCTTTCCCATTAGAGTGCTTTGCATGGCTACTACAGAATGAAAAAATATAATGAAAAAGCAAAACACTTTTGTATACACTGCTGGGTTAGAAGTACTGTGAAGTACTTCTGTCTGGGACATGAACTTTCAAATCAGAAGGCACATTCCTTTAGTGAGGCATGGAGATTTGTTAAATTAAACATATTGATGAATAAAATCTTTTGAAAATCCATGTTAATGAAACCCTTTGTCTCACTGTGAGCTTTCTGGAATACCAGAAACTACAGCTAGGATTTCTTTCCACTTTTCCCAATTCCTGCAGTAGAACTTGAAGTGTCAGAGGCAACTACTTGCAGCTTTGTCCTCCTCTTATTCCAGCTCTTCTTGAAAAATCTAAAAAAAAAAATCCAATCTCTAGGAGAAGTGAAAACTTAAGAATTATGGAAACCAAAGAGATGTTTCTCACTCCTACATTTGAATTCTTCCCTTTTCAAACTGTTCTGATATATTTCGATCACATCATTCCTTCCTCATCTCTCTTACAAGCTGAATTATTTTATTTAAAATGTCTTCCTATGAAAGACTTCCTATATGGTAATCTTTCTGTTGCCCTACACAATTCTTTTACTGGTTCCAACTTCTATTTCTTGGGATGTCCAGTACTGGGTCCGGAGATCAAAATGTGGGCATGCCTTGCATCAGCATAGTGGCATTATGATGTTTCTTGTTTTGCTTGCTACACCTTTCCAGTTAATTCCCTTTATAATAACAGCTTCTTCATTTGATGACTGCAAGCCACTGAGATGTCATTTTCAGAGAACTGTCCTAATATCTTCTCATAAAATGTAGTATTTCACTGAGGAACTTGTTACTATAGTGCAGATATCACAAATTTACATGGATTTAAAAAATAAAGATATTAATGAAAGAAACATTCATAAATGGCCATTAAATAACACAGAAGGAATGTTGCTGCTTCAGGACATTCATGCATTGCAGATGGTCAGGAGCTGGGAGACTATGCTGAGAAAGGACCATTAACTGCCTTTTCATACTTCTCTCTAAACTTTTGTTATCAGCCTCAGTCAGGCAGGATATTAGGCTAGATGGACCTGACTCAGAAAGGACATTCTTATGACGTGCTTCCGAGCAGCAGAAGTTAACATGATCGCCATCAATATATTAGTGCCCTTTTTCCCATGATGGTGATTTTGTGTGTTAGTGTTGCAGTTCAGCTGGCCACTTGTTGAAGACTGGAGACCTTTTGAAAGCCTCTGCTGTAAGGATAGTGAATATATTGTCATCTTGAAACTTTGTCACCATCAGCGGTCTTTTAAAGGCTATTTACACATACATTGAGCAGCACAGCCTGGGAGATCACCTTAGTAAAATTCCTCCAGTGAGTAACTGGCCTTTTATCCTTGATCATTTTCCCCTGTCATTTCAAAAAATATTTACATATGCAAGGACTTTCTCTTGTAAAGTGTGGCAGTTTAGTTTCTTTAAGAGTCTCTGCAAATGGATGTCTTCAGATCCTTTTTTATCATCTTGCTCCACCTGCTTGTTATTCCTTCAAAGTACTTTAATCGATTTGTGAGACATGACTCCTAGTACAAAAGTCAATTAGACACTTACCCGTTGTACTGTAACAGAACATGTGTTCTAATTCTGTGCTTTCTTCTCGGTCTAACCACTTTAGCTAGTATGAAAATTGGTATGTGCAGTTTCCTGTTCCTCTGACATCTCTAAAAAAAATTAGCATCATGTTTTAGTTCCAGAGCTAATGTAAATATTAAATTACAGTTCACAATACCCAGATTTTTAAGAAGGCGTGAATGAGTACAGTCTGGGCTGGTCTGTTGTGGGAATCCCTCTGCTGACCCTCAGCCTTGAAACAGTTCTTTAGCACATTCCCCCTGCAGAGAAGGGCTGCAAAATGGAAACCTTGTGTATAATGAGCATAATACAAACCATTCATTTAACTAGTCTGTTATGGTCTTGTCTTCTTTTACTTCGCCTTGACACTTTGGTCACCACTGGGTGACTGTTGGCAAGCTTTCTACTTCTGTATTGGGAAAGAGGTGATTTTCGTACTTTTTACATACTTTTCCAAGTCTTTAGCAAGTTGCTTTCTTTTTGGCTTTCCTCATGGCCATTCTACATTCACATTTATAGCTTATTCTATTTCATATTTTCCTTATTTGGATAAAGCTTCTATTTTCATCAGGCTGTCTTCTCACCATCCTTCTGGATATGTACATGTGTGGGGCTGAGGGAAAAAGACTTTAGTTCTGCTGTGTAGTGTGCTTGTCTTAAAACAGTATCCTTTGTTGTTTACAAGCATTTTATCCTTTAGCTGCTTCTTTTTTGCCTTCAGTGGACTTCTTTATCTCTATGCAATTCCCTACTTTGAATCTCAGTGCTGTTAGACTGAGAGTGGTTCTTTTTTCTTTTTTCACTCTGTGATGGTTTGACTCTGGCTAAATGCCAGGTATCCACCAAGTTGCTCTATCACTTCCCCCCCCCC
>NW_020799097.1:19650073-19699716 GCF_003259725.1 Athene cunicularia
TAAGAGACAGAAGTCGCTCTATCACTTCCCCCCCCTTTCCCCCTTGTTTTCTCAATAGGGTAAAGAGGGGAAAGAAGATAAACTAACCCTTGTGGGTGAAACAAAAGCAGTTTTAATGTAAGCAAATCGAAGCAAAAGTCTGTGCGCGGAAGCAAAAGCAAACAGATTTATTCTCTACTTCCCATGGACAGGCGATGTCGGGCCTTCTCAGGAAGCAGGGCTCCAATACGCGGAGGATGCTGAAGTTCACCCTGGCATTATAGAAAATTCTTTGGCAGTGACTTCCTAAACTGAGTTGCATGCCTTGTCCAGGACCACGCCAAGGTTTTTGTCCTTTTTGTAGCAAGTAGTGGCCAGAATTTCAGTTGACGTCAGTGTGGCTGGTGCAAAGTCTTCTTCAGAGAGTGAGGAATTTCATTACTTAAACAGTGGCTACACAAGAAACGACTCTGTTATGGTGTGTGGTTGGCCTGGTCATGTGAAAATGAGTTGGAGGACGGTCCAGCAATGGTTGTCTTAACAGCTGCAACTGACATTTCCTCCTGCAGCTGTGGACTGACATTCTTCAGCAGCCCCTGTGCCAGCCCTGCATGTGATGTAGCACATGAACATGGTGTGTGTGTGATGAATACTGAAACCACATTTACAAGCTGTAGTTCAAGAGCTGTAAGATATTCATCCTTGCTGTAGAGGTAAGCCTTTTTGTCCTTAGGGTCTCTGAACTTGGTGCTTCTGGTTGTGGCCATTGATGAAATGTATTTTCGTACTCCTACAGAACAGTAGCAGGTTTTAACCCTTTGAAATGTAGCGGATATTGTGACTCTCTTACTCACAAATCTGTTCTTGGGTTGCCCCTGTCTTGGTTTATTCTCTGGTGCACAAAAAGTAGGACTTTTTATGAGACTGCGAGTTTCCTGGTCAGGGAACATCTTTTGTGGGTAATTGTACATCACTTAATAAGCATAATTGCAAATACATTATCATAACACCCTCTACTTCATCCTTTTGACCTTACCTACATCATGCATATTTCTTCTTTCCACTGATACAAACATTAACCTCCTATCCTGCACTAGATTCACATATTCATTCATTACTTGAAAAAACAGAGAGGGAGGAAGGGAGGGATGCAGGGAGAGAAAGAGGGAGTGATGGAGGAAGAGAGGGGCTTTTAGCATTCTGTAGCTGAGCTGTCTGATGTAATATGTTAGAGGATATAGGTGCCAGTAATGTGCAAAGAGCTTGAAAAATGACCAGACAGTGCCAAGCCCACAGTGCATGTTGTCAGGAGGCCTAACAGTATAATAAATCAACCTGTCTAGTGTCAAGGGTCAGGTAGTCTGATGTTCAAAGCTGTTTGGCCAGCTTGGTCCAGCCAGGCATATGCTATTCATTTCTGAGCCGTTAGCACTATTATGATACTAGAATCATCCTAAAGCAGTGCCTGCCCTGTGGTGCTTTGGGCTTTAAGTCAAGATCCCAAAGAGGAAAAATATCTGGGAGACGGGAGTGAAATGCTGCTTAGTTTCCAGTCTTATGCTTCTTCCATAATTATTTTTACTAAGCAGTACTGAGAGGAGTACAGAAAATTGCTTGTCAGATGTTTTTTCCTTATGTCTTTTGCGCAGGACAGTGATGCTTAACCATCCTATGTGGACTCTATTTACCCTGGGCATTTCAGTGATTAGTTATTTTTCCAGAAAATTACTCTGCTCACATAAGCCCCATGAATAACCTAGTTATCTTCTTTTCAAACTGGAGAAAGTCTCATTGATTTCTGTTTTTCTTGACATACCCAAATCTTGGGAAGGAGTTTTACAAATTTTTGAAAAGTTGTTAAAGTACTGGACTGGCAATAGCACTGGAGTCTCCTACTCAAGCACTGTGCAACAAAGTCACTTCTTACCAGCTCCTTCCACATCTGCAGAGACCATGATAATGCTTAATACTTTTGTAAATGGTTTTGAGAAATGCATAAGAAGTCATTTGTATAAATAAGCAAATCATTATCAGCAGAGTGCCTAACTGGAGTATCAAAATGCATGACAAAAGACAAAACCAAGATTTGGTCAATTCATACCCTCAAGTACATAGCTAAAGTTTAAAATACAAAAATTATTTTTTTCAAATTATGGTGTCAAAGATACTGTCAATGTTACATGCTTCTGAAGAATCCCACTTACATATTCCAATAGGAAACTTTGTGAAGATGAGGCATTAGAACAGGGAATACTGCTCTCTGCAATGATTTTAGGCAATGCAGTAATAAAAATAGAACAACAGCGTGTAAAACCAGATCAAGGAAACAAACAGTGAAGACAGAGGGCAGAAAAGACCACTTGATTTAAAAATAAAATATATGCTTTGTCCGTAGCAGTTAAATCAGTACTCTTGATAGCGGTGTTGGACTGTGTGTTATCAAACTAGACTTAGCCAGTGAGCAAGAGTATCATCTCAGAGACTGAAGGGGAAAACTATGAATTAGAAGGGGGTGTGTGTGGGTGTGGTGTGTGTAGAAGATATAAGGAAAGAAAATGTCCAAAGAGTGACATACTGTTTCTGCCAGTGAGCTAACCAAGAAAACAATTCATAAGGTTTTTGCCCTTCCAGTGCATTTCATAGAATCATAGAAAGGTTTGGGTTGGGAGAAACCTTAAAGATCATCTACTTCCAACCCCCTGCCATAGGCAGGGACACCTTCCACTAGATCAGGTTGCACAAAGCTCCATCCAACCTGGCCTTGAGCACTTTCAGAGAGGGCACTGGCATCCACAACTCTGGGCAACCTGTTCCAGTGCCTCACCACCCTCGGTTTAAAATGTGGAGGTGTCACTATGTGATATGTTGTCTTTGGCCGCAAAACTGGCTTGAAAGTTCCCAAGATCCATAACCAGTTTACTGCCCCTTCAGATGTGTTAGTAAATGCTTATGGTTCTGTGCACCAAACTGGGTAATTCAGATGGTCTGGAGACAACATAACCATTCAAATCTACCCAGTGCTAAAAATGAAACTGTTTTGAAAGGTGAGGTAATGTAGGGTACAAGACGTGATCTTTGCTGCTGAAACACAATACAGTATCCAGCAGCAAGAGTTGTGCAGTCTTCCACTTGACTAATTCCACTTGTGCAGCTATGTTCCCAGTCTTTGGCAGGACTAACCCCGCTATCCTGCTATTAATGGACTTATTCCCATCATGCAGTAAGGCTTGTATATAGGGAAAATACATCTACTATAACCACATTGTACTTGGTGGGTAAGGAATTATCTCCCATGAAAAGGTTTCTTCCTGATGATTCATCTCATGTCAGGTTGCTGTTAATTTCATTGAATCAGAATGATTTGTTGTTTATTTCTACATACATGTAGCAAGAAAAAATAAATCTGGTAGGTGCTTTCTCTTTCATTAATTTAGACTTTAAGTCCTTGGTTTTTTTACAAAAGAAAGTGCATGTTCAACCTGGTACAGAATGATATTTAAAGGTTGTTTGAGTAGTGAGATTTTAATTTCCAAAATATTCTGGACTAGAGCTAGTCTAATAATCCAGTGTTTAGAATAAACCCAATAGGGCTGTTCCCCTATACGGTTTGTGTTTGTTTAAGATATGCTTACTTAAATTATTATAAAGTCAAATATGAATGCCTGTTAATTGAGTGGTGAATTACTACTGGCATTTGTTATGTTTCACAGTGTAATAGGTGTGGATAGTCTTCTCTGGAACTACAAGAAGGGAGTGATTGACATCAAGCAACCTGAAACTATGTGTGGGCTCTGCAGGACCTTGTATACAACCAGGAAGGAAAACATGAGGATTTTCAGCACTGTACAACAGTCAAGAAAAAGAAAAAATAATAAAGCCACTGCAAGTATTTAAAAAAAAATGCATTAGATATTTTTCCCCTGCAATATTTTGCTTATGAATTTCTTGGTCATTATATTTAAATATTTTAGTGCGATTTGTTTTAGGTTTTTTTCCTGTTCCTAATGCTTTCAAGATCAGGTGCTGAGCAATGCGGATAACTGGATTAGTGGCGAACTGCTAGTGTTAATGCACTGAGTTATAATGAGGCATCTGCAATGTTTTTCCAGTGTGTAACAACAAGTTGACCCTGTAGACTGTGGCTAAGGCAAAACAGAACTGTGCATTTGGTGGCCATCAGCAGCTATGTGGGGGGTGGCATGTATGTAAAGATAAACTATTTTTTCCGTTCCTCTGCAATCTTGTTTTTTCCAAATTATTCAGAGCGCTGTTTGCCCAAGTAGCCTGTTGCTTTGTGTTGTGTGACATGCTCCAAATGGTAATTATTTACGCGTTTTGATCCGATATACAGATATTTTTGTTACTGAACAGTGTACAACAAAGCACATCACCTGCACACTTTCTACCCAGCCTGGGGAAGGTGCAGGATGGGGATTAAGGGTTTTTCTTGCCCTTCTCCCAACATGTCCTTGTGTCCCACAAGAAAACTGCCTCAGTTAACTGACCCAGTGTAGGGATAAATGGGACTTATGTATGTCCATGCCTCAAGAACGCGCATCAGTCTGGGGAAGCAATCAGTTCTGTGCTTCAAACTGTGATTGCGTCCACCCTTGTCTGCTGCTCAGGTCTTTTGTTCACTGGCTGATCTTGAAGTGGCCTTGCTAAAAGCACTACCTGCCATTTCTAAAGGAGATAAATCTACCTAAAACCCTGTGAAGCAGTCATGCTCCTCTGCTTGAAGGTGAGCACTTGACCTGAAGATCTCAGCGGTCTATTGAAACAGATGGTGCTGGTTTTCCAGACACGGAGCTGCAGCTCCTGAAGCACTGCAGTGCTGCGCAGTCCCGGCACCCTGATTCGCAAGGTCAGTGTTTGGGGCTGCAGGATCTGGGAAGGGCAGTGTGCCCCATGGGGTGATCAACAGGCTTATCAAACTGGGTTCCATGAAGAGCAGCAGAAACAGAAATGTGTCTGAAGAATCCCATTTGTCCAGAACTTGGGAAAACGAGTCATAGCTAGACCCTTCTCCTGGAGACAAGTTTCTATTACTTCTCTTTGACAGAATTCAGGTGGGCATAATTTTGAGATTAGGAAATACACAAACCTGTAAGAATAAATGCTAAAGGATGGCAAATTGTAAAGGTTGGTATGGTTTTTGAGAGATTAAGCATTTTTATATGATAATTTCTCTCTCTTAAAAGTTTATAACAGCAAGTTTTAAAACTTTAATTAAGCAGTTAAAAACCACTGGAATATCAAAAACATGTTTAAAATTTATGAGTACTGGTGTATGTTGATAGACCACATAATTTTCCTCCAGATCTTAATTTCTGGAAAAGATTAGATGTTGATTTCTTATCTTTTCTCTGACTAGGAATTATTTTTTCGGGGATGGAAAGTGTTTTTTCCTGAATCTTTCATCACAATGCAGATGTTTCTGTTGGTTACAATTTTGCAGGCAGTGAAAGACCAGAGACAAACTGCCGATTACCACATCAGAGCGCCATGCCATCCCAGCCCTCCAGCTTCTGAACTCACTGTAACCCACATGTTAGGAGGACCACACAGCTGATGTGATGATGCAGGTACAGCTTTTCTGAGCCTCCATTTCAGAGGATGGTAATTCTGTTTCATGGAAGCTTTTGTGATGTCAACATTGGTTTGAGTTTGCATGGGGAAAAAATCAGAAACTCTTTAATGTTTTTATGAAATTATTTGTTTGAGATGAAAAATCTTGGGTTTTCAATCTGGACTGCATGCTTTCTCTGTCTCTGCCATCAGAAGTGACCAACAGCCTTGAATCTTGAATACCTCCTTTAATTAAACCTTCACCTAAGCAGACATGGTTTGGGTGTGACAAAGCAACATATTTTGATGAGATTTCATTCAATAGAAATGTTCCGATCAGCTCCAGATGCATACTTTAGACATGCATAGATAGTTTTGATTGTCTAGAAAGAACCACCTAGTAGACAGAGAGGATTTGCCAAAAGCAATTATATTTTATCTCAGTTCAGTTTCAAATAATTTGTGACCATCCAAGATCACTCTTTGGTAAAACAAATGGATGTGGTCCAAACTGCAGCAAGAAGCTAAACTGTAAAAGACAAATACATCTATATGTTGTTTGTATTGCAGTGAAAATTAATATTATGCTGCTAGAGAATTCTGTCCACATCTGTAGCAAATAAAAAAGAGAGAGAATTATAGGGTATTATATTCTGAGGAGCAATGTGACCAGTGAGGCAGAACTTGATCCACAATTGCCAAGTTACAACCTGATAATACACCATCAATTCTGAATGATACCAATCCAGGATGGTGCTTCATAATCTAAGCAATTGCTTCAAACGATTCAGCAAAGTTCCAAGATCTACTGTATCGAAAGCAGCAGAAAGATCCATCAGCAGGAGTACTGTAATTTAACTTGAATCAGCAGCTGGTGATAAATCATTTGTGACCTTAAGTAAAGCAATCCCAGGACTGTGGTACTTCCTGAAGCCAGACTGAAACCTCTCATATAATCCATTCCCAGATAAAATTGCTGGTAGTAAAAGGGCAGCCACTTGGTTCATCCTTCCCTTCCTCATATCCCCCAAAAAAGACTGTTAGTCCAGTTATCACTAGGTAGAACAGAAATCTAAAATGTAAGAGAGGGAAAGCTCTCACTGCTAACAAAGAACAGCTGCAAATTTCAGCAGATCAGAAGACTTGCAGAAAGCAGAGTCATTAACCATGTTGGCCATAAATGAAGCAAAGCACTGAAAGACTGTCCACAAGCAGCCATATGGGCCAAGAGTCAAAACCAGGAGTAATGGAGCATGATTGCTTTCCCGACTGTGTGATCTCAGCAAGAAGCAAATACAAATGTATAACACTTGCAGATAGAGGCACTGGTGGCATAATTACCAGCCGTAGCGCTGAACAGTTGCAGCTGATTAGAAATTCACTCTGTACTCGCTGAATTTCTCACAGGAGGCAGCTGAAGGATTGTGCACGAGGAGTGATTTGTGGTGCAATATGTGATCAATAGCACAAAATAAGGCTTCAGGTCTGGTTTTCCTCATTAATAACAGGACAAGAAAAAGTAGATCTGGCTGGATCAAAAGCAATGTGCTTAGACTCTTCAACAGCTTGGTGTGGTTCTTCAGGAGACTAATTTCTGGGCTAAAGAGTCTTTGAAATAATTTCACATCATGAGCTGCCATCTTCACCTTAATCAAGTCCTGTGATCACTAAGGCAGATAAAGTAAAGCACAGAAAACTGAGGACAAACCAGGAGCTTCACAGACTGATTTGTTTTTTAAATTAAAGGAAACAATAAGAGGGGAAAAAAAATCACCATTTGTACAAAATGATGAAGTGGATAAATTTTATGAGATTAAGGAAATAAATGTTGGTTCTCTTATTTAGCTGGTTGTCTTGGAAGACTGGTGGACTGATCAGAACACTGCAGAATCCTAGCAGAGGTAAATATGAGATATAAAAGACAAATTATAAATTTTGATCCCTATCAAACTAGTACAAATATCAACACAGGACTAACTCGACTCTGCCTTTAATGCAGGTCATCTTCTAGAAGACTCATTATAATACATTTTTTCTAGTTGGTTGCCCAAATAGTTGCAGTACTTCACTGTCACACTTAGACTAGTGTTGAAGCAAAAAACCATCCATTTCTCATGTTAAATATAGTGGAAACACAGCAAAGAAGCAGAGAATAAAAGAAAATACCACCATTCCTAAAGAATCACCAATTTTATACTGGCTGCATCTTGACTGTAACATTTAATGATCTGGGTCTGGGACTCCATTAGTGTTTAATAAATAATGATGATGATATCCTACCTGCACAATGCACACGAAGCTTCCATTGATGTTGATGCGAGTTCTCATCACAGACTGATGGCAGGATACTCCTGTGACAGAGATGAATTTTCCATTAGAACAAAATGAGTAAGACCTGTCTCAGTCAGCAGAATTCACAGCAACAATAGACATTCCTCGGGGGCTCAGTGAAAGATGTCCATCCTGGGTGGTTGAAAGCAAATTGGGTGGGAAGCAGTGAGGCAGAGTTGGACAGCCACAAAACCAATTTGGGCTGAGGTAAAATTGCCCTGATATAAAAACCACCATGCAATTATATCCATATTTAACTTGTATCATCTGGAAATCATGACTTTCTCATCATGCCATGGGGGAAATTGCCTTTTTTTTTTTTTTTTTCCTGTGAAGGCAAAGGATGAAATTAATATGGGGGAAGGAGGAGAGAGGATGTGGATACACTGAATTACATTTTTTAAACCACCTTTTATTTAGAGTAGATAAAGAAAAAATGGAATGACGTTTTGGTAAACAACAGAAAACCATTACCCACACAGAAATTTGGACAATGAGCTAGACCATTCAGTTGAATGTTTTTCTTTGAGGATTTTGTAAAAAACACAGAGACAAGGAACTACGTGAAGCCAGCTTTGTATGAGATGGAGAGGCAGCTAAGCACAACAGGGGCGCAGAGAGAAAGCTTTTATAGTGTGGTCCTGAGAAAAAAAAATGAGAAAGGAAAGCTTTTGGCAAGGGATTGGATGAAAAGACCTGAATCTGTAAGCCGAGAAAAAGTCTCTCTGCTATTTTGGCATTAATTTTGTCATAGAAAAGAGATGTATTTTCTGTAAATAAAGAATAGTGTCTGACTTTGTTATTAGCTTCTTCTTCTGTAAGACTGCATATATTGCTTGACCATTTGAGTCAAAAGAAGTAACACTTTCTATCATTTTCTAAGATGATCAGTGAAGAAAAAAGGAAAAAGGGAAAAGAGGAAAACAGAAGTAACTCAATTACCTTTTTCATAGATGTTTAATAATAATAGACTGTTGCTAAGTAAACAAGTATCTTTTCAGTAGCAAACCCATAATTATTGCAACACATTCCTTGGGAAAACAGGTTGAAAGGATGAATTTGGTAGGGGAAATATCTTTGCTCAATTTTTTATATTATATTAATGATCCCAACCAAAAATCACATCTTAGAATAGGTGATTAAAAGGGTGCAGGAAACCATCATGTAATTAACTGAAAAATCAAAGCTGAAAATAATTATAAGCAAGAGGGATGACAAATTTTGCCTATCAGTGAAATAAATAAAATATACCAGAAAGCATTTCTGTTTGGTTGGCTTTTTCCCCATTAGAGTATTATGTACAGGTAATGCACAGTACAGGGGGCAGGATTATTGGTAGTTCCCAGTGTTTTATAATAACTGGGTTTGGATGTGCAGAGCTGAGGTATCTACATAGTAAGTGTGCATTTTCATAATGAAAGACAGACAGTTTATGTCTCTTTACAATTGTGCAAACTGGGCTTTTAAAACCCAGACTGGCATTTCAAAATTTTGATCTGGATTTCTGTAAGTGCTACTAGAAAATTTTACTTTTTTATTAATAATATTGTCAGCTTTTATTGCTCTAAAAAGTGATCTCAACAATTTGTTTTACTTTCATTACAGCTTTTACATGACACAGAGCAAAGAATGTAAATATTGCTTGAGCTACTTATTGGTGCAAATGGAAATGTGAAAATATTTATTGCTGAAACAAAAGTACAATCTGTATTGCTTAATTATGATAATCTAGGGAAACTATTCTTGCATAATGCTGTATAAAATAGCAAGAGAAAAAATAGCTGGCTCTTCTTTCCTATTGCTTGCCTTAAATATGTCCAGGTAAGATGTTCGTAAACTTGTAATTTCACATTGAATTTCTTATTTAAGATGTATTTTGGAAAAGTGTAGTACTTTAAAATACAATCACTATTGCTTGTGCTGGGAAAAGCACTGATGAAGTTATAGATCTCAGTGTAATGTCATTTAAACTAATCTCTGAAACTGTTGGGATTTTTATTTATGTATTTGTACTTTTTAACCCTTTTTGACTTTAGTGTCATGAAACTGCTTTCTAAAGGTTAGAAAGTTTTGAACAGAATCGAAATTATTTCTAGTCCTTCTGGCTGTGAAAATATCTTCTTAATATAAGTAATTACTGCAACTAAGTTTATAGAGTATGTAACCCTTTGGACTGTGGAACTCATTACATTTTGTGTAAATATATATATAGATTAGACTTGTCTAATGTGAAATTTTGAAATGTGTGCATTTAATGTCAATTCCTGCTTTGGAACAACCAACTGGAGAAAATAAATTATTAGGCTTATAGAATTTGCAAGGTGTTTCATCAGGCTTACATGGCAGGAAGGATTGCCAGTTCTAGGGCTTCAAAGGGCTTTCTGGGGAACAAAACCCACACTTCAGCAATAGCAAAAAATATACAGTGTGGGTTTTTTGTAGTGCTCTGTTCATCTTTGCTTTGTTGGAGGACTGATAGGAGAGACGAGCAATGAACATTCCTACAGCTGGAGCATTCCTAAAAGTTCCTTCTCTTTGCCTGCTTTGGTGTTCAAATGATAACCTGAGGTCCTGCCAGTCCCTGCTGTGGGGACTCAGACTGGAGTCTTTCTCCTCCACCTGTCTGTGTACTTCTCGTGAGAGCCCACCTGCAGTACTGCGTCCTGCTCTGGGGCCACCAGCATAAGAAGGACATGGACCTGCTTGAGTGGATCCAGAGGAGGCCGCAAAGATGATCAGTGGGCTGGAGCACCTGTCCAATGAAGACAGTCTGAGAAAGTTACTCCATCAGCTGACGCTGTTACCTACTCTGAATGCTGGCTTCAGGCTGCCTATGAAGATGATCAAGGTGCTGGAGCACGTCCCCCTATGAGGACAGGCTGAGAGAGTTGGGATTGTTCAGTCTGGAGAAGAGACGGCTCCAGGGAAACCTTATAAAAGCCTTCCAGTACTTAAAGAAGGCCTACAGAAAAGATGGGGAGGGACTCTGTCAGGGAGTGTAGTGATAGGATGGATGAGGGGTAATGGTTTTCAACTGAAAGAGAGTAGATTTAATTTAGCTATAAGGAAGAATTTCTTTACTGTGAGGGAGGTGAGGCACTGGCACAGGTTGCCCAGAGAGGCTGTGGATGTCACCACCCTGGCAGTGTTCAAGGCCAGGTTGGACGGGGCTTTGAGCAACCTGGGCTAGTGGAAGGTGTCTCTGCCCGTGGCAGGGGGTTGGAACTAGATGATCTTTAAAGTCCCTCCCAACCCAAACCATTTTATGATTCTGTGATTCTATGATTCTGTGATACTTGGAGGAACTTAATATCCTTGATATTTCTATTAACATTGTGTCAGAGGTAAGCTAAGCAGACAAAATGATTCACAAGTTATTAAGGGGAGGTGGAAGTCAGACACGCAAACCAGGTAGACTTTGTTTCCTTAGTAGATGAGTTGAAAGCAAGTACTTTTTCAGTCCTAGGCATAATGTGGTGACATTTCCTAAGACTGAGTATGAGCTCCCTAAGGAAAACTGACACTTCCTCTTTCCAGCTTAAACTCTGTCTTGAAGCTGTCTCATACTCACCTCAAGCTGAGTTGAAATCAGGCTGCTCTGGACACCCCTTTCTTACCCCTGCTGCTTTCCTTGCATTGGGTCTACAGGCACTTCTTTTAGTGTGTGTTCTCAGTTAGTGCTGCCAATCATCCCACTGCAGAGTGAAAATGAGCTGATGATGTCTTCCTGCTCTGCAAGTTATTTTGCTTTGTTTTCAAAATGTTAGGGTGTAGGGATTATTTTGAAGACAGCTATTTAGTGGGACTAATTTTTTCATTTTTCAGATCTTCAGTTTGGTATTAGAAGTCAGCTGACTGAGTTACCTTCTCTGTGGCTTCAGAAAGGGCACAGACCTTATTTACCTCCCTCTGAACAGTGTGGAAGAGCCCATGAGACTTGTATTGGAAGACCATTAACATCAAAGGAAGATGGATCATAATCTAAATTGTCATAACTGGCAAAGTTTGGGCAAAATTCTGATATCTGTTGCATAGCCATAAATTTGAGAATGTCCCCTTTTATTTCAGTAATTTCTCCCGTGGTGGAAGTGCAAGAGAGGCTGGATAAAGGTAAGCCAGTCTCTGGCGCTGCGTATCTCACTGAACACTGAAATCACTGGCTGCTGACACATGATGATGCCTCTCCCCATGTCCTTGCTCTTCTTCCCCCAGAGTTAGCAAGTGGCCCCAGCATAAATTTTTGTGCATTTGTCACAGAATACAGCCTAAATACAGCTCTTCTCCAGTTCCTTGAGTAATGCATTCTAGCTCTGTGGTAGGTGTGCAGCTTCAAGGCAATGTTGTCTAAGGAAGATCTCAGATTCCATTTAATTTTACCATGTCAGTGTGTGTGTGTGTGTGTGTGTGTGTGTGTGTGTGTGATTTGGCTACAGCTGGTGTTTAAAACTCCACTACTGTACCATTGTTATGTATTTACCTCAGGACAACTAGTGTGCATTCATTACATAAGATAAAAAAAACCCAGATTTTTCAGTGAAGACATGTCCAGAGCTGTGTGACCTTTCATGTATTGTTTGTCCAGAAAGTTAGTGTCATCCCAGCATAGTCGTGTTTTCCCACCTGATTTTCTGCCTGTGATTGCTGGACAGAAGAGAAAGGTGATTCAGCTTTGCTCTTGTTCTTTTATTTTAAATAAAAGGGCTAAGCTCTGTTTTCTGCTCTTTAGTTTTCTTTTACTGACTGTCGTTTCACAACTGCACTGTTATCCCATTCTTTTGTTTCTTCTTGCTCTCATTCTCTCTGGATGATCTCTCCTTTCCTGCAGTGACAGTTACCCAGTGCAGGAGGCAGGCAGCAACAACTCTCTTGCAAGGCTCTCTCTGCAGTCCCAGGTTCAGACGTGTGCCAGGAGCAGCATGGGGATGGTGGGAACATTTTGGGGGGATGTCACAGCTGCAGAGCTGCAGGTGGTTTTCCTGCCTCTGGGCTGGAGCTCGCAGCCACTCATCCTGCCTTTCTCTGGGCTTCACCCAGCTTCCAAGGGATCTGCAAGCATGAGATAAATGACATTTCTCTGAAAGGAAACAGTCACTATCTTTCATTTGGACCATCTGATTTCAGTCATGTGGCTTGCAATGAAACATTGTAAGAGCCAGGGCATGAAACTATACAATAGCATTGCAATTTCTTTTTCCTGGTTTGTATGTCAGAAAAATATTTATTACATAAACTCTTGCTACTTTCTAGCAGTAATTCTACAGCTATGTTTGCAGTAGCATCTCCCCTCTTATATTACTGCAATTATAATAAATTATTGAAGCATAAGCCTAAATATATACCTAGCCTCCTCTTTCAATTTTCATTCCAATTTAAATATTTTATACAGTTTTCCTATAGATTCTTCACTGATGGCTAGTAATTGCACCATCACAGAAAACACAGTTTTGTTTTGAAAGATGCTTTTAGAAATTGTACCAGGGTTGTTAATTATTCAAGGCAAATAATCAAGTTAGGATTGTCTACCTTCAACATGTCGACAGGATAAAAGTGAAACAGTGTTTGTGTACTAAGAAGGGTATACTAAGCCCAGTCATAAATGAGATACTGTGAAGAGGTAAAAAGCTAGAGGCATGCCTGAGACACGTTATGAACATGACTTCAGTGTAGAGATAAACTTCTGTGGTTAGAACTATTTTATTGACTGACTGAATTCTAAGTTGGAATAGCAAAATAAAAATAATTGGTGTCACCCATGTTCCCAGCCCTACCCCCTACCTTTCCCAGTCTTCTGATCAAACCATATCTCAGCTTTCCTTTGATATGTCTTGTCCTTTGCTGTAATTTTTAATGACAACATTAGTCATAGTTTAATTTACTAATCGTATGATGAAGGGCAGCCATAGTGATGTAACAATAGGTTATGTAAATCAAAGCGAAGTTATTATTGTGTCAATATGATGTTAGTTTTCTTTTTAATTTTTGATTTTTTTTGTTTTGTTTTGCCTTTTTTAAGAACCTGTACCCACTGAGTAATACATTTCTTTAGCAGCATATCCAGCATGAGGGTCAATTTCCATTGTATGCTTCAGGTGGGGAATGGCAGGTCTCTGCTTGTCTCTTCTCCCGCAGCTTCTTCTGTTCTACTAGCAGCAAACTCCTAGTAAGTTTGAAAAAGAAAAATAATCTGTTCTTTTGAATTGCCTTGTAGTGAACTATAAAATTAAGCTTTATATGAAAATAATAATTAAAGCATGTAATGGGAAAGAATTTCTATGAAGACATAAATTCTGAGAGTTGTCATGAATTTTCTAGACATAATCTAATGGAGGAAAAGAATAATTTTGCTTAAATTCCAATATCTGTCATAGGAATGATACATCTTACTAATATGAGTTTTCTTCTTAATTAGCTAATGTTTAGTGTATAAATTAATGTTGGGCAACTACCAAACATAAGGATTATAATACCTCTCTTCATGGAAAACTGGGTACAACAGTTAGGCATGTATTGAGGTATTCATGGCTATGATACATCATTATCTATCTGACAACTAAATTGCTATTTTAATAAGTGGTTACTTAATTTCATACATGAAACTATTTTTAGTTGAACTTTTTGTTGGTCTCAGTACTCTACAATTTACATAGCTTTCTTTACAAAATGATAAGGAAGCAATAGGATAGTGTAGGAAACAGCTTTGCAGTTTGGTAAAACTTCAACATTTTTCTTATTTCACAAGATAAAACCACAACTTTCTGAAGATGGGAGAGAAGATATGGGATTAGGGTGCTCTAGCAGGGAACCTGGACTGCAAGAGAACAAGACTCCTGACTCGGGTCTTTTTAAGGGACTTGGATTTCCTAGGCTATTCTCTTTCCTATCTCTCTCTTGCGTTTTGATCAGAAATTCTCTTCAGGAGCAAAGAAACCTTTCTCAGGGAAAGTTTCATCTGAACTGGTACACTTCTGCAAAAATTTGAAATTTCAATACATTGGCATTTTTTGCAGAGTTGGCTAGTGCTACCCATGATTACGTATATAAAATCAAGTATCCACTGCAGTAAATAGCTGAGTCATCACATAGTTGTTAACAAAGACTTTGCTTTATTATATTTTGATGTATTACTTCTTAATAAATTGGAACTTATAAGTGATGTATTGCTTAATAAAACTCAAACCTGAAATTCAACACATTTATGGGAAACAGTCTATGGGTAATTATCAAGCTAAAGCTATTGAAATGTGTGCTATACTGGATCTACCTCATTTTCCCACAGAAAGTTACTCCCCCCTACCTGAGATGTATTAGGTGTGAGTTAGTTAAAGAAGAAAAAATTCTATGACAAATGCAGCTAGAAATACTGTGATGACAGTGTAAGTTTTGTTCCTTTTCTATTAACATTCTGTATACACTGGTCCTTTAATGTTCAGTTCCAAAATTGGGTAGTACATATCCTCGGAGGATTTTTATGCTTGTTAATCATAACGTTGACCTTAACAACTGAAGGTGTCCAGTCATTTGTTTATAGACAAACTCACAAAGGTATTACAATGCTTAACTGTGAAAGCAGAATCCCAGCTAGTGTGATACATAAAACCGAAGATAAGTGGGTTAATATGACACTAAGGAAAGGCTTTGATGGATTCTAACAGAGGTGTTTTCACCTCATTTGGGGAGGTACTTTTGTTGAAATGATGATGGCAGAATCAAACTGTATCTTTTGTTCATTAGTACTTTTGTTTGTAATAAACCCTTTAATCCTGGAAAAAAGCTTTTAAAATTATTTTGATGAGGGATGATATGAAAACTAAGCAGTTGCTGCTCTTTCTCTGTATGTTGTACATATCCTAGTTCAGAGGACGCTCAGGCCAATACTGCAAGAGGCTTTTTGAAAAATAGATGCTCAGAGACTCAGGCTGGCTGTGATCTTATGCCAAAGAGGAATGTAATACACTCCATTTTTGTTTTAACCCTTATCTTTGTCTTTTATTTTCCCTATAAAATATGAGTATTGCACAAGAAAATTGCATAAGGAAATCCCATACCAATACCATCTTAAAGACATATTGCATATTACTTTAAACAGTACATGCAACTAGAGTCAACTTTTGAAAGGAAGAGCTTTGCCTCTCATTGTGCATGTCTTTCAGTATTATTGTGATTCCTGTGCAAGGACTGGACCTGCAAGAGAACCGCACAGAATATATAAAAGGAATTTTTTAGTTCATTGTCAAGAGGAATGGAAATCACTGTGAAAATAAGTGAATATTTAAATGGGCTTACATTTCAGCATTCCTGGATCCTAAAAGTCATCCCCAGTTCAATGAGCTTTGCCTAATAATTCTACAGCTATACTTGTACTTAATCTTTTAAACGCATTATATTAAATAGACACATGTACTGCAGTCACAAGTACAGTGAGCATCAACAGCAAAACCACATTTCTCATGGCTTTCCCTAAAGTACATTCACCTTTTTCCCTCAGACCCCCCAAAAAAACGGCACTTGCCCATCTCCACTAATTCCCTCAAACACAGAAGCGGTCAACTGAGAGCCCTGGCTGCCAACTCTGCTAAAAGTTTCCTGGTGCCCCAGTTGCAATGGGTGATAGCCCTCCACAGGCTTCCAAGGCAAATGTGATCATTTCTTGCCCATCCTTGTGTTCTCAGCACCATCCAATTAACAGTGGACCCCAGCCAGCAAGGATATCCAACAGTGAATATTATTGCTAACCCAACTGAACACCTGCTGGTAAGGTTTCCCTGTTTGCCTCTGCACTCTAAATGTTCATTGTTTATTCATAGAGTCAAAGATTAAAGCCAGAAAGGACAACTGTGATCATCTAACGTCTAATCAGAAACTATTCCAATTTTTCAACCTACTCATTCGCTTGCTGACATTAGATGTGGATGCAGAATGCAGTTTACAGAAACCCATTTAATTTTCCATCATACTTCAGTCATCTGGGCTTGTTCAGGTAACCTTGTTTCTTGTTCAGCTGTCTCTGTAGCAGATTTTGCAGGACTGGTTTCTGCTGTCCTGACCAGTTTTGAGATGTGCCTCAGAGTGCTGCCTCAGCTCTATCTAAGGGTCCCAATGTGAAAACTCAGCTGTTTAAGAGGCTTAGACATCCTGGTACCAGAATTCAGAATCAACCACTTCCACTGACATTTGTGTAAGTTGTTCAGGCTTACATCTGAAAACTGGCATCTTGAGTTTTTCAGATAGCTTTTGTCCTCTCTCTCTCCTCCTTTCCTTTTTTGCTGTTTTGTTTGGTTTTTTTTCCAATAGAACAATGTCACTGTCAGTGTCAAAAGTGAAATGTATTTCAGGGGAGTCTGGGTTTTCCTAGTGGTAGGTGTCCAGAGTGGCTCAAGAGAGAAAGCTTGAGGAGGCTAGTGGAGAACAATTACATGGGTTCAAAGCATTCTTAGAAACACTCGCTCTCTGCAGACCCCAGGCTGGCATATCCTTGTTCTTAGCTTGGCTAAATAGGGCTGGAACAATGTTCTTTTAACACACATCTGGTTCCTTGATGTGAACTGAATTGTATCTGGATGATTCTAAGACTGGACAGAGCAGAAGTGTGACCATTGGCACTGAAGGAAGCTGCAACCCATGGAGAGCCCGTGCAGGAGCAGGCTCCTGGCAGGAGCTGTGCCCTGTGGAGAGAGGAGCTCATGCAGAAGCAGGCTTTCTGGCAGGATCTGTGCCCCATGGGGGACTCACACTGGAACAGTCCATTCCTGAGGGATTGTACCCAATGGGAAGGACCCACACTGGAGCAGTTCTTGAAGAAATGCAGCCCATGGAAGGACCCATGTCGGAGAAATTGATAAAGGAGTCTCCCATGGGAGGGACTCCATGCTAGAGCTGGGGAAAAGCACAAGTAGGAAGGAGCATCAGAGGCAAGTGTTATGAACTGACCACAACCTCTGTTTCCCATTTCTCTGAACTACTTGGTGGGAAGAGGTAGAAGAGTTATGACTGAAGTTGAGCCTATTTAGTGAGGGAGTGATAGAGTGCCTTGGAGGGTACCTGGAGGCCAGCCAAGGTCAATGCCTCCGCCCCCCCCCCAAAAAAAACCAAAAAGGCATTTGGTATGTAAATAGAGCTACACTAGCAAAGTTGGGTTTGATACCAAAGCGCAAAGCTATCTTCCTTTACCATAAAGCACCAATAGTCTATTCCACTGTTATTTTTAAGGCTACAGGTCCAGGTGGTATAGCTTCAGGGATGCAGCTCTGACTGACACAGCAATGCCACAGAAGTCATGCCTTAGTAAGCAACAGTGTCTGCTAAACTCACGTCTCTCACTGATTCTCTGAATCTCCTGGCAGAAGTTTGCCTAGCGATTAGCATATATAACTGGGAGTCAAGTTACCTAGGGACTTTATTTCTAGCTAGAGCATTGGCTTTCTGGGTGACCTTTAGTGAGACATCTCAGGTTGTTCTGCCTCTTTTCTCTGCTGTACAATGGAAAAAAAAAAAATCAGTAGGGATGTGAAACTTAATTAATTAATATTTGTAAAGCATTTGCTGATCTGTAGAATAAAGACTTTCTACCTATGAATAATTCTTATCCTTGCCTTACATTAAAAGTGCCTTATTCTTGCCTTTATAATACAAAGGGAGATAAAGCAAAAAACTACAGCAAGTGATAGGGAAAAATACCTTGGTTCTTGATATATGTTATATGGGCTGCCCAGGGAGCTGGTGGAGTCCCCATCCCTGGAGGTATTTAAGAGTAGGATCGACTTAGCACTTAAGGACATGGTGTAGTTGGGAACTATCAATGCTAGGTGAACGGCTGGACTAGATGATCTTCAAGGTCCTTTCCAACCTAGTTGATTCTGTGATTCTATATATGCAATTTGTATGTATGTACTAAAACAAAGACAATTCTTAAGAAGAGGAAGATTCTACTTTTCTCCCTCTCTTGATTTTCAAAGTATGTTTTAAGTCTGTAATATAAGGAGATTTTGTTTAATAGCCTACCATATCCTATCACAATAGTAAGCACACTAAGACTAATTAAAGCATATTAGCAATCTATGAGACTATCAAATATGAGACTTCCCTATATCAACTACTCCCTTAGAATATTTAAGCATAATTTTCATTTCAGCAACTATCTAATAAGATATATTTTTGCTTTTCCACTGTATCCCAGTGTATGGATATTTTATTTGTTGCCTTGGTAGTTTCACTAAGGCTATCATTACGCTTCTAAGTATTGTTAAAAACAAAATCTGATCAGGGAGCAGGTAAACATTCTAATGATATCCTACTTTGATGCTAAGATATCTTTAAATATTTTCTCACACTCAAATATTTTTTTTTATTTTTTTATGAGCAGGTACTTGACATATAACGCAAAGTTGTTACCCTTCTGCCATCTGAGAGTCAGGGGCTGAATCTGTCGGAGTCTAGGGTTGCTTCTTTCCTTCAGCAAGTCCTTAAGAATGACTTGTCTGCAAAAATGTTTTTCCACTGACATCATTTATTCTAGTTACAATGCCTTTTCTTTTTTCTCTACAGATCTCTCCTTACTTGGTATGTAGTGGATATTTTCATCATCAGCAGATGGATGGCAAACGATCTGAGAAAGATAGCTTCTGTGGATAGTATTTGCAGAATTAAACAGATGAGTATCAAATACCTTTGATTAGCCACAAAGAGAATTTACAAGTGGAAAGGGGTAAATCAAGACATTTATTTCCTACCTCTTGTTGCTGTTTCCTGGAACAGTAAATATAAAAATCAGTATATTAGCACTTGAACTATTTTGTAAGTCAGACACATTAAAAACCTTGTTCTCATGTACTTGTGGATAACCTGTGCACAATGTACTGTTGCATTATTTTGGAGAACTCAAGAAGGAGAATGTAGGACCTTGGGAAAATGTTAGGAGATTCTTTTATATAAGATGGAAATTCGCATACTTTATTTAAAATTTCTGTAATAACATACAGGTACATGTGCATCCATTAGGCACAACCCTTTGACTACCAAGCAGCATCAGTATTTAATTTTACACTGTCATTATAACACTAGTAAAAGAAGTTTGTTAAAAGCCAGTTTAAAGAGGAGACTTCAGCAAATATACTGCTTTTCTGTCTGTGCTTTTCTAGTCTGAGTTTCTTGTGGTGTGTTTATATTCATATGTCTATCACATTGTTAATGAGTTTTCTTCTATAAATTGACCCTGACTGCTACTGTAAAATATAGCTTAAATGAAGTGTGGCTTTTAGTCCAGGCAGATTATTAAAATATTAAAGTATATACACTGAATCATATGAAGATGTTTCTAGTTGATATTTCAAGACTAAATACTTTTTTTTGAAAGATGACCTTTAATGAAGAAACTTATGGTCTAAGATGTCCTCATACAAAGCTCCCTTTGGATCTTATTTTTCGCTAGCTTGCATCTTTTAGTCATTTACACATCTGCAAAATGAATTTAAAATAACACCACTTAACCTAGTAGCCCTTGACACTCACTTTACTTAAACACAGATGAGTGTTTAAAGTGCGAAACAGAGAAAAGCTGCAACCATTGTCTTCATTGTGAAATATAAGCATGAGATGATGGCAGAAATTATGGGTGTAACCAGCAAGCTCAGTTCTTGGTGGGAAAAGTTTACAAAAGCAAAAGATGCTCCTTGTATAATTGTAAAGAAGAATGTATCTGGCTAAGTGTTTATGTGCTTAAAAGAAACACACGCATATTGTGCTGGAGATTCTCACAAAAATATCTGTATGCCTGACTGTAGTTGGTCACAACGCCTTTATTAGTATTTTACACTAGCTTCTTTTGGTTTTTTCCTATTGATTGTCACTCCAATACCAAAACAGTAAATTAATTCTTTAATTGTACAGTATTTTCTATAAGTGAACAGAAAATCAGTTATTTCTGTTGATGAGAGAAAATTCTTAATTATATTTAAATGCATACATGCACACACATCCACACATTCTGGTTTTTGCCCTATGAGTCTCAGTAAACTACTCAGCTACTAAGTACCATGTAAGTTGCCTGAGATATTGTGACCAGATGGTTCACGGGGCTAGTAATGGATTATAGTGCTTTCTAGCTCCAGATTGCCAGTTCAAATCTGGGTCAGGTTGACACTGTCTGAAAATTATTACTGTTTGGTGGCTTATGTGAAATGAGTTGGAGACCTCAATATAGTTCCTAAAGGCTGGGTTAATATAACACAAATGTCACCAGATGATTGTCGGTTTCAGGGCTCAGGCTGAAGCACACAGAAGACGGTGGAAAAACTTCCATTGATTTCAGTGGGTATTGAATTAGGTCTTAATTATGGAGAATGAATCCTTTGTGCTCTCGGAAGTGGTTATTTACAAGGAGGTGAAGGACGCCCATGAACTGCTCCTGGGAGATGTGTACTGCTGCCAGCTAGAATAGAGAAGGAGATGCTTATCTGTCCTTGAATTTCATGGTGTATGCAGATATCAGGATGGGTCAATTCTTGCTTAAAATGCACTAATCTTTCCGAATTTAGGTAAGAGTGGGCTTATTCTTGCAGAGAGTGGTAGAGTCAAAATCTCTCTGAAAGTTCACAATAACATTAGGCTCAGTTCTGGTTAACGGGTCAGACAAATGGCTCCTAAGTTTATTGCAGATCATCTGCTCTCACTTAAGGATAATTTGGTTTTGTCTGAACAGCAGACCTCCTTTGAAATCCAGAGAAGATGACCTGGCTTTAGTCAGAGGTGTGTTTTGTCACCATCCAGGCTCCATTAGTGCAGGAATGAATGAGAAGTGACTTGATCCCTGGGGATAAGTGCCATCATAGAGAAGAAATATTAGATATTAAAGACTCTTTAACTGACTGGAAATTTAAACCAGACAAGTTAAAGTGGGAAATGAAGCTCAGTATTATCACAGTAGTTGATTAACCAGTGGATCAAACCAGTAGGAAAAATGGAGGAACTGCCATTTCTATCTTCACATCAAGTTCAGATACATGTCTGGAAGATATGCATTAATCAGATGTGCCACTGGACTGTGTCCAGTAACACTGTTTGCATTGTGATAGTGATGTAGTATTATTTCCAAGGGAGCCAAAAAAAGAGATAGAACTGAGCTGCTAGTCTAGTGAACTACATGTATTTACACTGCTTTCTGCTGTCTTTTGAACTTAGTTTCTAGTCCTACTAGAGTGGCCCTCAAGTATGATTGTGATTTCATTCTTTCTGTACCCCTTAAATTAAATTAATTCAAATTTCAAATCCAGCTCTTGTCTCTTTATCTGAGAACTCAATGTCTAACTAATATGATATCCTTCTATGATAAGGTCACCCATCTAGTGGATGAAGGGGAAGTGGTGGTTGTAGTTTTTCTGGGTTTCAGGCTTTTGATGCTGTCTTTCACAGCATCCTTCTGGACAAGTTGTCCAACTGTGGGATGAGCAGGTTCACAGTGTGCTGAGTGAAGAACTGGCTGAAGGACAGGGCTTAAAGGGTTGTAGTGAGTGGGGCTACATCTGACTGGTGACCAGTCCCCAGCAGTGTTCCTCAGGGCTCAGTTCTAGGGCCAGTTCTGTTCAATATACTTATCAATGATCTCAATGAAGGAGTTGAATGAACCATTAGCAAGTTTGATGATTATACCAAACTGGGAGGTGCTGTTGGATCTCTCAGGGGACAAGAAGCCTTGTAGAGAGTTTCTAGAGAGATTGGAGCATTGCGCAGTCACCAATGGCATGAAATTTAACAAGAACAAATGCTGGATTCTGCATCTGGGATGGAGTAATGCCCACCACAAGTGCAAATTGAGAGAGAAGTGGCTGGAGAGCAGCCTTGCAGAAAGGGATCTGGGGGTGCTGGTTGACAGCAGAATCAATATGAGTCAGCAGTGTGCCCTGGAAGCCAAGAGGGCAAACCACATCCTGGGGTGCACCAAACACAGAGTAACCAGCTGGTCACAAGAGGTGACTATCTTGCTCTACTCAGCGTTGGTGTGGCCTCACCTTGAGTACTGGGTGCGGTTCTGGGCCCCAGAATAAGGGTGTGAAGGTCCTTGAATGTGTTCAACGAAGCTGGTAAAAGGGCTGGAAGGCATGTCCTAATAGGAGCGGCTAAGGATTTTGGATTTGTCTAGTTTGGAGAGAAGGAGGCTGAGGGACAACCTCATTGCTCTCTACAGCTTCCTGAGGAGGGGAAGTGGAGAGGGGGGTGCTGAGCTCTTCTCCCTCGTATCCAGTGACAGGACATGTGGGAATGGCCCAAAGCTGTATCAGGCATTCAGATTTGACATTAGGAAAAATTTATCTACCGAGAGGGTGGTCAAACACTGGAAGAGGCTTCCTAGAGAGGTGGTCGATGCCCCAAACCTGTCAGTGCTTAATGGACGTTTGGATCACACCCTTAACAACATGCTTTAACTTTTGGTCAGCCCTGAAGTGGTCAGGCAGTTAGACCAGATGATCCTTGCAGCTCTCTTCCAACTCCTCTCCTCTCCTCTCCTCTCCTCTCCAAACTACTATTTATTTTCAAAAATCTCTTTTGTTTCCTCCTCATAAAAAAATTTATTGCTTTATTTTTAGTTGGATCTTGGTGACTTGGGGATTTTACATTCTAGGTACATACTCTAAAAAAAGTTGAAGGTTTGCTATTGAATTTCTGTATTTTAAGATCCCTCATTTGTTTACATATATACCATTTAGCTTAGAGGAAAATAACTATCTTTACCAGTTTTTGTTGATAAACTGTAATAATTGATACTTTAAGGATGTTCCTTTCCAGTAGGAGAACAAAACCCCCCACATTTTGCCACTGGGACATGAATGGAGAAAGAGAGGAAAGAAGAGACAAAAATATATTCATAGTAGAAGAGGCAGTATAGGTGTTCAATTTAGTCTTGAGATCAAGATCAAGATAATCCACAAAGACAGTTTGTTCGAGGGAAAAATCTGGATGAAAGAAATTAATGAAAACTTAGGATTTTTGCCCAGACTTTTACTCTCTTACATAGTAAAGCAAAAGTCTTTAAAATGCAGAACTTATCATTATATTATGCCATATGTGCGTGAAAAGATAAAATCACAAAACAGAAAAGTCACATCTTCATTGAGATGCTGTCAAGCAGGTGAAGTGGTGTGAGAGGCAGCTCCAATTTCAACACCCAACATTTGGATAAAGGATGATGTTCCTATTACCAGAAGACATATCAAACATCAGGTCTGCACTTGAGCTGTGATATAAACTTAGATATGGTTTAAAACCTGCTTGCCTTTTAAATTTGTATTTATTTAGCAATGGATTTCTGCTGATGCTGTTTGATTATAAGATTGTTCTGTCTTTTCTATTAAACATAACTAGGTTTTAATGAAAACATAATTTAGATCACTTCAGCTGTCTTCTTTGCATGTTTATAAATATAGTATTGTCCATAAAAAAATTTAGCATGGCTGAAATAAGTATCAAAGGAATCTGTAAGAGAAATTTAGATTTACACATGATCTTAGGGAAGTTTGCTCTTCTTAAAAAGTTTCAGTGTCATGCATTTAACTTCAGCTGTAAATGTATTATGTCTGTGGGTATATATATAAAATATTCAATATGAAATGTCATTTTCATCGGGAAGTAATTACTTCCTCATTTAGCCGTACAATTTAGTATAGATTTACCTAAGAAAATAATTTAAATGTGATATTGTTTCTGAAGCCTCCCCCTTTACAGTAATTATCTTTACATTAATTATCTTTACATTAATTATATTTTTTTGTGCTACTTTCCCTCATTCAATGGTCTCAGTAACTTTTAAGTTCATTTAATTGGCAGGTGTGATGGGTGAAAATACAGAATCTGTGCTGAATGATCGCAAATCCTGGATACTTCACTCGAAAATATACTTTTTTCCATGTCTGTCCTGTTTGTGATAACATGATCAACAGTTGTCAAAGACGTAATTGTTTAGTGAGAGAGGCTAAAATTCTTGGTGAGTGCATGGATTTATACTCTGTTTTTTGGAATATGCCTGACCTGAAAAGGAGCAGAGGAAGAGGCTTCATAATGTCATCTTCTCAAAGATGAACCAAGGTACTGACCAGGAATGATTGCCAGTACAAAGCTATGTAACAGGTTATTTTGGGTCAGCAAAGTGCTATAGCTGGGTGGTAAGGATGATGTTACACCGAAGTAGAAGTTTTTGTTTATACAAGAGAAATACAGAAGAGCTCAGTAATTTACAGACATATATTGGGGTGTGTGTGTGCAATTTGTTAAAAAATTATTTACTAAAGTTTATTTCTAGTTATTGATCCACCTTACCTGTCCATATGTCTTCTTTAACTACCTGAGTCCATTTATTTTGCCTGAGTTTTTCCACTACTTTTTGTAGGATTACTCTAAATATGGAATTATGGTTAGACCTATGCTAAATAAGCATATGTGTGGGTAATTTAAAACAGGAAGCATCATGTGAATCAAAGAATAACCTATCTTGGCCATATATTTTAGCTATCTTCATGTATATTTATGCAGACAGTAAAAATCTGATCATATAAAAATATCCATAGAGTTAAAGTGAAACCTCTCTGAGCATCAGGTAAGCACAAGTAAAATGAGTAGATAACCTGAGACAGTAGCACTATGACACAGGATTAGTACTCAGAATAAAAATGAAGTGAGACCTTGCTCTCCATTCTGTGTGGTGGGTATCTATCTTCTTTACAAAAAGTACACACAGAACAAAAGAAGAGCAGCAGAGAATTCTTTTTTTTTTTTTTTTTTTTTTAAATAGAAAGTCACTGCCTCATGGACATCTCCATGAAGACAGTACAACTTCTGCAAACATTGTTTTATCATCAGTATGCTCTGTCTGGGCTTTCTGTTTCACTTTCAGACATCAGCCTGTATTAGAAGTGAATTATATTTCAGGTGTTTCATTAAGGCTATATTTCACAATTTTGTGTGAAAAATTATCTGTACATGGATGTGAGCATTCCCTAACAATTCAGACATATTCAAAATTTCATCTATTCAGAGTTCAGGTAAAGAAAAATTACTGTCAGAAAGTCTTATTTGATAGAATAGTCCCTGATCTAATACAGCCTTATCCTGTAAATGTTGATTCCCAGAAAAACAGGATTCATCACTGAATGAAAAAAGATCCTTCTGGTTTTGGTCCCTGTTTAAGGAAGATAAGAATTAGAAGAGAAATAGTAACTTGAAGAGTGAAAACAGAAATTTGTAAAGAGATGTCAATTTAGCATTGCTGCTACCTAAATAGTCATGGGAAAATTACATGATATACCTACACAAAAATTTGCAGGTAAACATTGGCTTTTTCTGCCAGTCCTGGAAGATGTTAAAGCCATGTAAGTGCAGTTAGCATGATGCTGAGTCCAAGTTAATACAGCCAATGACTGTGTTCATGATGTTTCTGGTTGAAAATGGGCAGTGCCATATTGTGCCCTGCAGACGTATACTCAAGCACTCTCAAATTCTACCTCTAGAAGACACATTTTGTCCACAGCCTCAGATTTATGCGCCTAATTGCTCCCTGAAATTGCCTAAGTTTGTTTTGAAGATCCAGGTTCTGGTTTTGATGGTGGGAGAGTCCTGGGTAAACTGACAGCATCTAAGACCTTGAACTGAATAAACCAGATTCATTATGTGTAGTGATCAGAAATTTACTAATTCCTTCTGAAAGTACAGCATTCATTAGCCTGAACTTTGTGAAGCAAATATTCCATGGGTGGCTAGTAGCTAACACCCTCACAGAAATCAGGAGTGATATGTGGGTTGAAGACAGGGCTAGCTTCTAGATATATCCTCCTCTATCTATTTTTACTGACGTGTCAGAGGAAGAGGCATAAACATATGCAGGTGGCAGCCTGGTGGTGACTATGAGAAAAGCTAACAGAAAGTATCATGGGACTTTCTCTTTGAAAGCTCCTGCTTTTCAGAAATCTTCTAGCATGTTGGAAGGATCAGAGATGATGCTTATACTGTAGTTATGTCATGGCTTTTTAATAAGATGCAATTATTATTTTTATTCATATTTACTTGTGCACTCCCTCCCCCTGGTACCACATCAAACATATTGACCGAGTAACTCTTTATCACCTTTGGTCTAAATATATCTTTCTTCTTCTCCTGTAGGAGGCTCTGAAGTGAGTTTGTATGAAATGAGTTAGGCTGAGATATCTTAAGTGTTTACCTGTGCAAATAGTCTCTTATGAACATATACCCAGGACAAAACAGTTTAGGACAGCTCTAGTAACAATCATTTGTGCTTGAATATTTGCCTGTATTGTTAGGGTAGGAGTTGCAAGACAGTAGTAGGATGCCCTGCTTTGCAGCAGAACCCCTGAGTTACTTTAGGCAAATATTTTCCTCTCAGTACCTCAGTTCCATCTCTGTAAAGCAAGGATGGAAACATCAATCTGACCCATGTAAGGTTGCACAAAATCTCAAAGATTCTCTGGTCCTAGGATAACAGGAGAGAAAACGGGAGTGGTCTTGGAAATGCCCATAAAAGAGAGAGTGATTATATTTTCTATGTAAGAGCTCCATGCTACCTAACTTCAGCAAGTTATTTAGACACCCAAGTTAGGTGCTGGAGCCTCTAGATGCTCTGTCTAGCCAATGGAGAAGAAAGCTACCTCCAAAGGGCAGTTCAGAACACAACATGAATGGAGCTCACACCCTGAACTGCCAGCAGGAAAAGTTGTTAATTACACATAAACACTATTAAAATAAACTCCTAAATTGTGGGCATTATGTATTATATGCATTATATACAATCTGCTACAAGTTAACATCTACCCCAGGGATTCTACAATGTGGCTACTACACTAGTCTTACCTCTTCCCCAAAGGCTGCCTTATGTTTGACACTAATAAGAGATTTGTAAGGCTGTGCAAAAAACAGGTACATGTTTAACTACAGATTTTTCCCCAGACATTTGAATTGGTCACAAAATTTTACATTGCTTCAGTTGATAACATGAAAAATATTTAAACTAACCTAAACAAGATAAATATGAGGAAAACGCACGGAACCAGATAAAATGTTTTTAGCACGGGAGCATTTGGGGGCTCCCTGAGTTCTATTATGTATTTTCTAAAGTATGGTATCTACATTTCTTGCACTCATTCAGTGCTTTCAGGAGGCTCTTGTTGATAACATGAGGGATTTCTGTGCATAGCTAACATGAGCACTGAAGGAAGAATAGAGCCCTTTAGTTCCCTCCGGTCTGTGTAAATCTTCAGATGTTCTGAGCTGTCTTTTGATAGTCTTCAGAAGCGTAGCTGGAGCGTGGTTGAGAATTTAAGTGTGATAATCCCGTGTTGCTAGTAATATTATGAGTTATATTAAATGTCAAAAGATAACAAAAGAAAGAAAGACTGTCTTTTTATTTATTTTTTTTCCATTTCCAGCCAAAGAAATTGAGAGTTAAAGTTATTCAAAGCAATAGCATATTTCACAGGTTGTGGTAGCAATCTGGCTAACATCAGTGCTTTTTTTTTTTCTTTTTTTTTTTTTTTCTTTAAATGCAGTCAGACTTAACTGATTTGTACTTATTTATACATATGTCTGGGCAGCCAAAGGAAGTAAGTGCTAACCAATCTCATAACATGTACCTTGACAGAAAATATTATAGGTCACAGAATCCAAAGCTACTGACCACCTACTGTGTTGCATTTATTATTAGGAAAACTCCTAGGAAAGCTGCCACTCTCAGCAAGTCTGTGCACAGAGACCCAGTAGTAGCTGTCACTCTTGGAGAAGTCAATTTGTACTGAAATTACAGAAAATACAAATAAGTTTCTGGACTGCCAAATAATGGCCTATTTAGGGCACTTTATAAACTGTTCTTATCCACACTGAGTTTGAGTGAAATTCTGTGATGTGACAAAACGTTTATGAGTCATGTGGGGCTTTTATCTTGTTTTGTTTTGTTTTGTTTTTAATGAATGCAGTCTTACTTGCACTGGTAGTGGGTGAGAAGGCTGGAACAAGAGTTAATGCTAGCCAAAAAGGTATCAGTAAGGCAGCTGAGCAATGATGGCTGAAGTTATGGCTGGCTTGAGCTTTGCACTTCTGGAAGTCATTCAAACTCCTTCTGAATTAAAAATCTAGAAAATGTAGCCAGAGGATAGACAAGGAGCTGGGTAAGAGATGAAGCTGATGAAATAAAGATCAGACCTTATTTATGTTGTGTCTAGAACTGAGTTCTCAGTTCGGTGTTTTCTTATTTTATGGTCTACTTTGATATGTAATAAAGCCCACGTCTTTTCAGAATGTTGCTAAAAGTATCCTGGCATGGCTTCCTGGGAGATGTTTTTTTCAGGGCTCTGCAAGCCTTCAGTTTGGATACAAATGCAGAAGGTCTGTCAAGCATGAGGATCTAAAGTAGAATCAAGCATCTCTCTTCCATCAAAAAGCTTATTGACCAGAAAATTATTTCAGGCTGACCAGAAATATTTGTGCATTCTGTTGGATTTGGCAAACCATTTTGGAAAAACAAAACAACAAAAAAAAGGAAAATTTCTCTTCATTTCAGTCTCTTCAAAAGAAAATATCTTAGTATTGCCAAATGACAGATTTGAAAATTGTCCTTAGAAACAGATTTTTAGAAAGGTTTTTGTAAAACCTCACACAAAACAAAATGTTTTGGCTGACCCACAGCAATTCCTTCCCCTTCCCCTCTCTGGTCTCTTGAGCAAATTGACAATGTGTATTTCAAGCAGACCTAATTTTTCCTTTTTTTCCTTTTTTCCCAACTTTTCAGTTTTGAGTAATGTTAAATCAACTCAGAGATATGTAACTCTGCACTAAGATATCTCATAAACACTTCCTGCTCTCAGTGTTTTGTCATGGCTTTCCTGTTTCAGTGGTGTCACTCTGACCCCTTGCAGCTTGCAGTAACAGGGTTAATTTTTTAGTTCAGGGCAATAGGGAATTGTGTGACATGGCTCAAGCTGTAATCACACCTAACTGATGAGGCTTCCAGGTCTGCAGCATCACATTTGTCTAGAGCTGACTGGATGTAAGCTGCAAATATCTAGAGCACAAATATATTCTTACTATTGCGACCCTAACCCAAATCCCAAAGCAGTGCACTGTTTTCCTTTAACATGCCACTTTTTGCTATTTAACTGCGATATTCTCTAGATGCTCATCTTCTGTTTTCAACTACTATATATAGTCGCCTCAAGTGGCTGCAGAGATTCATTTTTTCCATTTCAGACAAAGACCTGGTCTTGTCAACAAATTTTGTACCCGCTTTTAGGGTTGAAGTGTAGCAAGCACTGTTGGCATTGCTTGCTGAGCATGTGGGTGTCAGGACTGTGGAAGCAGGATGGCTAGCAGGCGCTTTGGAACTGGGAGTGACAGGGATGCTGGTGAAGTATTCATGCTTGGGGTTGCTGTCAAGAACTGGTCAGAGCTGCACAGGGACTAGAAGGGCAAAAATGGGATTAAAGTAATGAAATAATATAGCAACAACATAAATCACTCCAGAATCTGACAGCCTAGCCCACCTGAGCCAGAGAAACTCTTACCTTGTGCTTAACTATAAGGGGTTTGAACTTCTTGGTGATCTTACATAATGTCTCCCTTGTAAGTTATTACACTAGCTGGAAAATCCTTGCAGGGAAACTGAGCCACAATAACCAAAGCATTGTGTCCTGCTAAAAGAGGTTAACATGCAGGTAGAAAAATGTTGTACTTTTAACTGGTTGAGCTTGTGTTGATCATGGATTGCTTTTTGTTAGAAGCTTCCAACAATGCGACAAATATTTTTAATCCAGTATACATGCTATACATTTACTTGGTAGGGACAAAACTGTCTGCCCATCTCCCTTTCAAACCATTGTGATCTAAACATAATCAACGTTAAATACCTCTCTTCCTTATGTAAAAGGCATGTTTGAAAACACCATTATATGTAGTGGTGAGACAGGACATAAAGGGTTTTACTGGGATATAAGGCTGAATTTCTGAATTGTGTCACTGGGATCTTTGTGCCAACATCATTAGGAATTTGGCTGCTCCCCCACACCATGAATATGTGTAGAGACAGAGCTGAAGCACAAAGGTGCAATGCTTTGTGTTAAATTTACATGTGTGATTAGCATGCCAACCAGTAAAAACGCTTTATTTGATGCATACAAGAAAGGATATGGATGCAAAATTCTGTAGTTATATTCCAGATGTCACTTGATCCATCCAACTCAACTTCTCTGCAAGACTATTCCCTGCATTCATGGGATTCAGCCTTTTCTGACTCCTTCCTCTGCTCATCCTGCATCTCAGGGGGATAAGGGTTATAACAAACTCTGCTGCAATTTAGTTATGCTGAGAGAGCTTCCTGGTCTGGCAGTATTTTTGAGAGGAAGCTCTGTGCTGTCATCAATATATTCCTGTGTGTGGAAAGTCTTCTGATATGGAGCTAGCTTAGATGTCCTTGAACTGGGCTGACCATTGCTAGGCACAAACGTGAACTGGGAATCAAGTTTTAGCACTCCTACCATGTTGCTTGCCAGGACTGAATTTGAGTGCCTGGAGATATTTACCTCTTTTGGCGGTCCAAATGCAAATAGGATGTTTACTAAGAATATAAAATACATAGTGATAGTAACGCAAAAGAGGTGGCTTGTGCAATATCCCTCCCCTCAATTAATGTTGCATATTTCATGTAATGAATTTTCTCTTCTGCTTTTCTCTGAAACTAAGCTATGAATATATTGATTTTCTAGGAAAAAAAAAAAAACAAACCCTGGTCAACCCTGCAGTGTCCATAGTTTACTACAAAAATCTTTCTTTACCCTTTAAACTATCAAGTTTCAGATGTTCCCAGAGTTCACCCTAGTGCCAGGAAGGAATTACTTTAACACTTCCATAAAGAAATATTTGCTCATACAGACTGTTTAGTTTTGACTGTTGTTCAAGGGACATTATCTCTTTGCCACCACTGGCTGTTTCTCGACTTCTTAAGCAGTCCACTTTGCTGCCCACCATGAGCCATGTCTCCCAGCTAACGTGATTGTGTGTGATTTCCACATTCAGTACCCTGACTGACAGATCATAACCTCATGACCCACATAAAATCCATTATCAGTTTTCTCTTGCTATGAAATATAAATTATGAACAGACCTTAAACCTCTGTTACACTAACTATTTAAAGTCATGATTTTTTTTCTTTAAACAGTAGAAGCAAAGACTTTACAGCAATTATTTTTATTCTGCAACATAAGTGGATTAGATTTATCACTGTTGGTTCAGGTTCTACAGTAAAGTAGGTTTATTTATTGTTAGCTTGGGTTAACAAAGGGAAGGAGGTGTCCAAAATCCTTCCACATACATCTGTTAGATTTGAACACGGGAATTCTGGTGCTTACTTTTAGGCATTTGCCTGCTTCATGGCTCTCAGCCTGGAGAATCAGAGTGGTGCTGGTGGGAGAGTACAACCCCTCCTTACAGAGCAAATCATGTTGGGCAAGCACACAACTGAAATGTGCAGTTGTGTCTTAACATAGAAATAAATGTGGATATAGATGTTAGAGACATTTGCCAAAGCCTTTTTTATGGAGATATGCAAATGTGTGTGTCCTGTTCCTTCTAAGACTTAAGAAATGTGTTAGGCTCTTTAATAGTTTAGCTATTTTTTTTTTGTTCTTTTAGGATGATGTGTTGGGCTTGAGTGTCTCCTGACACAAGAAAAGGAGAGGTAGGGGGACAGGACTGAGCTAAGATGCTGGGGGAAGACACTGCAGAATCAGACTTGCTGTCCCTGCTGCCAACAAACAGTTCAGGGTAAATAATCACTGTAGTTTCTGTTCCTTCTCCTCCTTGTAGCAATAGCTCGTACCCTGACCCCACCTCAGGAACATCAGTGCAACCTGTCTGGCTGCCCAGGGTCTGGCCCAGGTGGCAGAGGGAGGAGAGCCCTGGGCTGCTCTGCTGCCCCAGCAACAACCTGTGCCTTGAGCTGCTAAATGGTGAATTATTCAGCTAGATGCAGGGGCATCTGATGGGTGTTCGAGGGTTCAGAAAGGCTGGGGAGATAGTGGCTGGAACAAGTCAGACGTGCTGTTTCTAACTCTGTGCTACTGTCTGCTCTCCTGATGGGGATCCCACCAAGTGACGCACGTCTCAGAGACACTTAACTGTGAGGATACTGAAGGAGCTGAATGGCTGAACTAAAATTGGGTGTCTGCTTTTTAGTTTATTAATCAAACACTTTTTTTGCAAAAGAAACAGGGTTTTCTCTGGAAGCCAGACCAAAGCCTGTTTGAGTAGTCCATTTATATTATGTTTAACTAGTTAGCCTTAGCAGTCTCTTAGGATGTATTTTTATTTTCATGCCCAAAATGTCTGTGTGATATTTTGGCATGTTTTCAAGCAGCAGGTATTTTCACAGAAGATGCATTGGTGCTTCTACAATGAGCATACATCTGGTTTGCAAAGTACCTTGGGATCTTCCACATTCCTCATGGGAAATACTGTCTCTGGTTTCTATTTCTCTGGGGTTGGTGGATTCATTAAAAACCCTGGCAAGTTCTACATAATGATTTTGTAGCAATGACTGCTGGTTTTCATAAGTTTTTAGTATGTCAGTTAATTCTTGCCTCATGACAGGTCAGTTCTTTCACAACAGAGTTCTCCATCATTGGCTTGACATCCAAGCATCGACAGTCTGCTATTTAAGAGCAAACAGTGTCTAAGACACCATACATAATTATATTCAAAGTCATATGGTCATTTTTCTGCAATCAAGAGATCCCACAAATTTTTCTTATAGGCACCAGAAATAATGATCAGGATATCTGGGGTTTTGTATAATGTGTACTTAATTTTTTTGTAACTCGGGAAAAACCCCACAGCTCTAGTTATCAGGCCAGCATCAGTTAAAAAACAATCTGCTTTCAACTATGAACTATAATTCAAGGATCAATAGGAACATAATGTTATGGTGAAGTATTGAAAAGTATTGTGGTTGACCTGCTGGCTGTATTTAACACTATAGCTCTATTTTTAAAATTTGAAATAAACCCAATGTTTTATATCTGTTTTCTATGGACAATGATTTGCCCTTTCTGTATTAAGCACTTTAATTTTAAGTGCAGCAAACACTTTACAAATCAGCTAGGGTAAGCAGCAATTTTACTGGGTAAGTTTACACAGAGACACTGAGGCATACCCAAGTTGAAACCTGAATATAAAAGAGAGAGGGTCTCTGATGAAGCTCAGAACAGAGTCCCAGAGTCCTCATTCTCCATAGATAGCATAAACTACTGGACTACAATGAGTTTTGCTGCCTTTGGTATGCATTCCACATCCTCAGGATGGCATGGCATCTCTGATGCAAGAGCTTAGATCTTACAAGCAAATATTTATGTATGAAACATTAGCAATTTAACTGTGATACTGAGAAGAATATAGTTTGGGGTTCTATTTCCTTAGAAAAAGACCAAGGACCAAACTCTTATCAGATTAAATAAAAACCCACTTTCTTCTTTGGATTTATGCTGTCTGGGAAGAATTCATAAAGGGATTTGGCCTGTTTGCTTAATCATGATCTTCTTTGTGGTTTACATATTGCTTCTATTCCACCCTCCTCTCAGCTAAGTGGAGACTTGATTTTCATGATGCCTTTCATCTTCCTGAACAAACAGTAGTCTCCTCTGTTGTCCTCTGCAGTTTTCCCACCTGATTGCTTTCTGTCTTGAGCAGCTGAGAAAACCAGATATGCCATTTGTGATTCAGCGAGGGTCTCATTTACACCGTGTTCACCCGTTTGCCTTGGTTGTTTTGTAAACAAAAACTTCCTTTGGCCTATCTTTGTTTCTGGCTATCTGTATTAAAGACTTGAATATTTCCTTCATGTACAGTAGCACATTCTTGTTGCCCTTCACAGGAAAATGTTGTCTCTTAACTGTCAGTGGTCATACACTATATCAGTGGCAATGTCAGAGTTCTGCAACACCTGGAGACATTGTCAATGCAAACTTTGTAGCTGGCACATCCCTTTGCTCTGCTGCTCTTTAAATTCCCATTGTCTGCTGGAACACAGAGACCTCTTTCTGCTCTCTACCTATTTTCACACCCTTCTCTCTGTGACTTTGCAGCAAGAATTCCCATTTATTCTTCTGGGAGACTGGAGTCCTTACCACAAGAGACTGCAAAGGTTGCTCTTTCAGCCCCAAACTCTACACCCATGACAAAAGCGATTTGATTTATGTCTAGGCCAACCGAGGACCACACTTGAAGATGCAAATAATGAAACATACTTTCAAAGTGCACAAGGGCTCTCAGAGGTGGATGTTCGCTAGTGCTGGAGGCTGACCAGCCTGGGCTGCAGACTTGCTGCCAGCAGCATTTAATTCTTTGTATAGCGCATGCTCTGCACTGAAGCTGAATGCACTCGAAGGGACAGCACTAGTGTCTGTGGCATTATCTGTACTGCTCTGGGGAAACCAAGATTCTCCATTAGTTTAGCCTCTCTTAACTAAGCCTAACCTCCAAAATCCCAAGCCAAATATATCAGAAAATGAACGGGGGTTTTGCTGCAGTTGTGATATTCGCGCTGCCCTGTGGGTTCCGCCCTTTCCTCCGCCCTCTGCACACTGCCAGGATTTAGAAAGTCAGCTCCCCATGGAAGAGTATTTAGGTAACCAGAAGAGTGTCAAGAAGAGAGGAAAATGGCCCTAATCCCATCTGATCCCTTGACAGCACCAAAACAATCGTCTAATAATAGTTTTTATATCACTCCTTGACCATGAAAGACCCCAAAGCTTCTCAAGATAAATGTTGAGATGAAATGCAATAGTTCCTTGTTTTCTGCTTGAAGATCTTACCACTATCAAAATTATTACAAATTCTGACTTCTCTGTTAGTTTCTTGGGACTGTTAATAGACTAACATTTAAAGATAGTATAGTTTCTTTCACCTTTTAGGGGTCCCAAAAGCTCTACAAACAACATAGAGGAATTACTTTTCTCTGTGCAGCGTCACAGCCATCTCCAGACTGAAATACAGCAATGATTTAGCATTGCTATATAAATTTTTAGAGAGAACATTATGAGAAATGTCATTTGCAGTAGAACTACAAGGGGGACTTTGGTCTGCAGGATGTAAATTTCTGGTTGGAGTCTGACGAGGATAGCTGAGCAAACGGTCTCATAAAGCAGCAGTGTTGGGATTGTCAGTGTTTCTCATCTTGTTGCATCTTGCCCAGCATCAGTGTCCTCCAGCATCGTGCTGCTGTGTCTGCTCAGAAAGGAGAATGTCACCTACTGAGTCACCAGTGTCCTCCATCATCTTGGGTTTCACTGGAAATTTTTAATGCATGCAGAGAGGTCAGAGTCAATCCCAATTGCTTTGTGAATGAGCCTAATGCAAGATTTACTAGGCAGAAGCAGGACTGGATCGTGACTGCAAGGCTTCCCTCTGAAGCAGACCTCTGCAGCCTGAGCTGCCTTTTCTCTTAGGGATCGGTTTTGTCTGACCTGAGCTACTCACTTTAATTTAGGCAGTGTGGAACATGTCGCTGCTCAGCAACTCACTGAAGGCTGTGATCTCCTATCATTATTTCATTTCAGTGCCTCATCAGCTCCTGATGTGCTGGTTGATACATTAGTAAAGTTTTTTCCATGAATTTATCACTCCCAGGTGTCATGCAAATATTACGGGGACTGCAGCTGGTTCGCAAACCAGGTAGCAAGGCTAAGGCTAGACTTCTCAAGCAGAGACGACTGCAAAGCAGGATTTAATCTTAGCCACAGGCTGCAACCATGACTATAAGATTAGATACAAGAAAGGTCAGTGCTTTTGAGATCAAGGCTGTGGCCAAATGGCAGTCAGAGAATACGTGCAATGAAGTATCCTAGGGAACGTAGGGACTCATGTACATTGGCTGCTTAAACCCGAGGCCACTATTGATTGTTAATGTAAATTCACTTGTATTATAGGTTTGAACAGGAAGTGGTATTTTTTTAAAATACTAAATTCTAGTCATTTGGCCTAAAATCTCTCTCACTGTCAGTGAATGCTAGATTCAGTGGATAATTACATCAATTTATTTCCAATAAATTTCAAATTAAAAAGATATACTGTGGAGAGACCTGATTGAAAATCTTGCTGTTCTGTTCCTCATTTGAAAACTTGTTTGCAATTAGTCAAGCTGTCAGATACCCAGGGAATGTGTTTATTTATTTATTTTTACTGAAGGGGGTGAAAAGAAAACCTGTTTCTGTAACCATGTGGGAAAGCCTCTGGTAATCCTTTTTGTGCAGGAGATATTTCAGAATACAGGGATCATAGTTCACCATGAGATAGCTCTTACATTTTGCTTTAGTATGTTGCTTTCCAGTGGTAGTAGCATCAATCACAGGCTATTTAGTAGGTGCAAGTCCTTAAGAAAGAAATCAGATGCCTGAAATTAGACATAGGGTGTAATCGTTAAATCCTTTCTCCCCTCCTCCCTTTCCCAGAGCCATGAGTGTAGATTTTACTTTGCTTTCACCTTCTCAGGGCTCTCAGCTCTGGCTGACACCTAGCAGGAGCTTTGTGTTGTATCACCAGAGCAGCAGAGCAAGGTGCTGCACTGCACTCCTCATCTAACAGCCTCTTGGCCACACTACCTATCCAGAAACCTAAAAACTGAGGTTCTTTTTTTTTTTCTTTTCTTCCAGGAAAGTGCTCTAGCTGCCTGGCGGGTGTTTCCCCCTGGGGAAGGAAACACTCTCCCTGCTCATCAGGGCTGCACTGGCTGCAGCGACTGGAAAGGGAAGATTTTAAGGGTGAGCAAGACTTTTTCAAGTCGTGGGCAAGAAATTCACTCAGCTGGCAGAAGGGGTCACACTACATTTCATTGCCTGTTGACACATAACCCCTAACGTAGTTTCTTTCATGAGAAAATGCAGAAGCAGTTCTGGGAAGGGCACAGCATTCTTTCCCTCCTACAAGTAACTTAACCACAGAGTTACTGAACTGTTTTTCTCTCCCCCATCCCCTTCATTGTTACTGAATTGTTTTTTCCACTTTTTTTGCCCTGTTTGGCCTCATGTTATATCTTCACACCTAGTCATGCTGAAGGATCCCTTTGTAGAAAGCTTCAGTATAGCAGTCTTGAGTAAAATTTAAGCTAGAAATTTTCAAAAGCACAAAAAGCAGAGGGATGTTTTAGGCCATGGTCAAATAAACACTGCCCGTGTTGGCTGAAATGTTACTGTTCTGTGTTATCTACTGCTGCTCCTAAAAGTCAGAAAAGACAAGAGTATATTTTGAGGTGGTTCCTGATTTGTTTGAAGCCTGAAGGTTTAAGTCAGACCAGCAATGGAAACTGAAGAATGTAGAAACCTCCTAGGGTCAGGACTGCCTTCTAGAGCACTAGATCCTGTGTGAAGTTATGGAAAGGGATATCACTTAATACAAGAAACTTCTGTTCTGGGAATAATATGGGAACATGTAAATAAACCAGCATTCAAGTGAAAAGAAGGGAGAGAGATGGACTGACAAACTGCAGTATTCTTATTGTACAATGGTCTAGAAAGCAGCAAATAGCAGAAAAGTCATGGCTTTCAGTGTCCTGATAACATTAATGAGAAAATGCTGATAGCAGTCTCAGTGATTTAAAATTTGTGGCAATGTGGCCAAACATCATTTAATATTTAAATGGGCTATGCAAGCTTGCTTAGTCTTAGTTCTAAAAATTATTTTTTCCTACTGCACACCAGCAGAAAAGGAGCTATAGATATATTCCCTGGCAAAATCACCCCTCTGAAGGCAAGATATCTTTCTGAATTGCAGAATGAGCTCCTTAAAGTAAATGGGCCGTTAGTGATTGAATTCAATCATCCAGACAATAGCTCTAGCTGGCATTGGGGCCGAGTGCAGAATGACAGATTTTATTCTCATGTTGTGGGCTGTCATCAAGAGCTCTCTGGAGACAGAGTAAAAAGAAGAAGGTACTTGCTGGGTCAACCTGAGATATGGCTGCATCATGCGTGGGCGCGTGCTAGAGAGCTTGGATGCTAAGGGGTGTGATGCTGCAGCAAGCCTGCTGGCTTTCCCGCACACCACAGCAGCCATGTGGGATCTCTGTACAAATTGGCGATAGGGAGGAGAAGAGGCATCAGTCTCCCATATTACTGCATTTTTGCTGTTATCTCATCCCTCCTGGAGCCAGACATCTCTATATGGGAAGTGACTACCACACTGGTGCTGGGGTCACAACAACCTGAGCTTGTCCTTCACATGCTTGGTCACTGTGTGCCTACAGCATTGTCTACAGCTGACCCACCCATCTGCCCCTGTGGCCTCTCTCTAGGAGACAGCTGCCCTCTTATTTCTATACGTTTGTTTGTCTGCAGTCTTGATTCATTGACACGAGTGAAAAAAACCCAAACTCACCTTTTCATAGTATGGTTATTTAGTTTTAAGCCAGAGCACCTCATTCAGCTCGCTTAGCCAGTGCAGGCAGACAGGACTGGAAGGACAGGAGAAACTGAGAGAGCAGAAGCAACCCGTGGGGAAACACAGCAGCTGCAAGCAGTGCCCTCCTACCTCCAGGTTATTATACCAGCCCCAGATCAGCAGCAGACAGGTTATTTCATCTACCTGGAGAGATGGATTGACATGTCTTGGGGGTTGTGTTGCAGGAGGGGAGAAGTTTGAGATTACTTACATCTCTGACTGTTTCTGTGATAATGTACTGCAGAATCAGGGTGGTGGCTGATTAAAAAACATGATAATTCGAGAGATCTGCTGGACATCTGCAAAAATTCACATGGTTATCTGTGTCTGAAGAGGGGCAGCTAACTTTACAAGGAGAGCATCAAATTAAAAACTGCTAGGAACCAAACCCACCTGCTACCTACATAGCAGACACACAGTCACACGCAGACACTTGTTCTGCCTAAAGGGTAAACACACGGCTCTCATCTCTTGAAGGTGTGAATCTTAAAGGCGGTAACTTAGTGGAGGAGGTGCTGGGAAACCAACATGTAACTAGTGCTGGCGGCATCCTAAATTCACAGCTTATAGCTGTGGTGCTAACATTCTAACACTGACATAGGTGGTCCATAAGCATATTCAGAGCCTACCTTGTTGTGTTGGTAACAGCTTCATATTATCTATTTTCTTCAGTTTGAATACACAGGCCAGCTGGCCTTCCTAGTCCACTCCCATGTCTTTTCTAATTTGACAGGGAAATGGTTCAATTACTTAAAAAAATATGATTCAATATAAACCTTATTATTTCATCTTTATTGCCTGAGAGCGTCCATACAGATAACCATAGATATTTGGGTTCAACAGATTTGTATAGGGAGATCATGTAGGGAAAAGAATGACCTGACCATAAAAAGCTACCATTTCACCCCCAAAACCTTCAGGTTTTCTTTGTAGTCAACAAATTGCCCTTTGTGGACAATAACTGTTCCACAGATGTAGTTCTGCATTGTCCTCCATAGGCAGCCTCTCTTTGCAGGCATGACTGTAGGATAACATGCTGCAATAAAGTCTAGCTTGGGTTTCCAGGTCTTTGATTAGAAGGAACTTGAAGGATTGAGCTGGATCAATAGAGTCAGTTTTAATTAGGATGTAATAGTGAGTGTCAAAAGCTGCCAGACTCTGACTCAAGCAGAATAAGAAAGGATCAGGAGCCAGCCTCAAAGGTGAGCAACAGAGCAAGTCTATAGAAGATGGGGATTTTGAGGGAAGTGAGAACATCACTGATAAGGTTTAGGGAAAGCTAAACAGCAGGAAAGTAGGCAGCACACAAACTGGGATCTTGGCACAAAAATGGCAATAAGCATTTTTCCCCAGTCGTTCTGTAGATGCGGAGTATATTACCAGTGAAATCAGTTGCACCTCAGTCTGGATCCTTTTCTTGGTGCAGAGTGACTGCCTTCAGGTTATATTCACCTAAGAAGACAGAAACATTAGATAGTGCCAAAACACGAACTGAATTTTGATAAGCATTTGCTTTTAAAAGGTTATACAGAATTTGATTGCAATCAGCAGCTCAGGGTATGCTAGTCATTTTCAGACACCTTCCATATGCTTTGATATTTGGCTGTAGGTACATGCACAGTCAGAATTTTAGTAAGCAATTTAGATATTCATACACAACTTTTCAGAGCCTGATTTCAGTCCATCTCCTTGATTAAAGCCCATGCATTTCACTATTCATTAACTCAGTTATACAGTAATGCTGAAGCTTTGCCTTTTGGCCTATTTCTCTGGTTATCATGTGGCTTTTCTGATAGAAAATTCATGCAACCCTTTGCAAAATATATCTTGAAACATTAACTCATGTTTCATTTTTGTCATGTTGAATCAGATTCTGTCACATGTGCACTTGGAATATTATTTCTTTTAACAAATAGTTTCATTTCTGTTAATGATAAAGCTATTATTCTACATGGCAGTATTGGGACCTTATTTACTTAATATTCTGTATCCCTTAAAGTTCTGCCAGAATAAAGCCACGCCTTTATTTGCCATTATAGCTAAGTATTTGAAAACTAGATCAGAGTTTGGGTGCTTGCCCCTGATAAGAAAACAAATACGTGATTATTATAATTAAGGAAAAGGGAAATGCCTTCAAATGGTCGGGAATTTTGTTATCTTACTTTACAAAATGGTAAGAGAAATCAAGCAGCTTGATGGGCTCCCAGCCAAATGGTTATCATATTATAGCCACATGGGTCAAATTGTTTGCCTGATCACTTTATATTCAAACATACACATACAGAATAAAAATTTTCCAGGCTAGAGGAACAAGTAATATCTTAAATGTCTCAGAATAGTCTATATTTATCCCTTTCAAGGTAGTGGGCGTTTCATGATATATTTTGCTATTTGGCTCTGTATATTTATCTTTTCATAGCTACAGCTATGCTGCCTTGAAGAAGTTCTTGTCCTTTAGCTTATTCTCAATTATTTACCACTACTACTCTTGGAGATTACAACCTCAAATCTGCTGGTAGAGCTACTTGTGAAACTCTACCCATTTAGTCAAGACATGCTAGGTTAACATAGACCTAATATTTGAACTGAGACAAGCCTAATGAATTAGATTAACCTGAAAGAAAGAAGCAAGGCAACTGTACTGCAAATATCCATCTATCTTGTCAAAAATTTCTGAGTCCCTCAACCAGACCTGACAGAGAGCCCGAGAAGTCAAGCTTTGTGAAATTCTGTGCTTATATATTAATTAGTTCATACTCTCCATTTTTTCTCTGCTGATTTGAAAGAAAAATAAAAGTTTAACAGTATGTTTAAGTGAAATAGGAAGAACCCTTTAGGAGCACTTTTTCACATTTAAGTGTGTGTGTGTGGGGGGAGGGGTAGCAAACCAATTAATGGAAGAACAGCAAATGGAAGAGGCTCATCATAAGATTAGTTTAGTCAAATTATTCTCTGGTGCCAACAGTGAGCCAGAGACAGCAGTAACGGATATAAGAACAAAGTTATCTCAGGAACTCAGAATCCAAGTAACAAGAGGGGGATAAGGGGAAATAAGATTGTAGGTTTTCTTCTCAGAAAAAAAATAAGTATAGTAAAGGAAAAGTCAATAGAAGGAAAAGTGGCATCACTATGAATGCTTGAAGCAAGAGCTATATCCAGGAAGTTAACAATGTGCAATGCCTGGTATCATCTGCTTAAACTTTACAGAGAGGCTGCAGAAGCCTGCCTATGGGAGCTCACCGCTGCACAAAGCCCTGGGGTTCTTTCCAGCAATAATATGTTCTGAGGTTTTCCTCTAATTTTTCAAACAATAAGCATAGAGGGCAAAAAGGCAGCAAACAGCTGTTGTAGCATCGCAGATGATATTTTTCTTTTTTCATTCTGAATGATAATGGCAAAGGGCTAAATCCTGCCTTTTTTTAAACCAGTGTCTAGATCTCATCAGAGTCATCTCAGCATTATGAATAAAACTTAATTCTCCTCTTCCAAGTTAGCAAAACTTGTTTTGTGGTGTTAGCAAAACAGAGTAGAGGTCAGCAGGGTTTAAGGAGAGGAACAGAAGAGGAGGCTGGGAAACCACAGCAAGGCAGGGACTGGATGTGTTTCAGGAGGGGACCTAAGGAGGAAGAATTGAAATTTGGGGTCTTTACCCTTTCTTATTCCCTCCTTGCTGCACACGCACTTTCAAGATTCACAGATCTGCACCATACCCTTCACTGCATCTGCCTATAGCTGTACTTAAATCTGTCTCCTGGAAAAAAGTCCATGTGCCATCTACCCTGCCTCCATTCTCACTGTCCAGCTGTCCCCAGCTCTCACCTAAGTCTGGAACAGGGATAGATCTAGGTTCGCTCATGCTGTAGAACAGAAAAAGGATGGGCTGCAGCTGATAAACCTGGCTGAGCGATTGCTGCTCCTGCAGAATTTCCCTGAAGGGTGGTGAATGTGACTTCCCACACCCCACCTGTAAGGGCTGCAGCAGCAGCAAGTAAGGAAGACTTTGGGACTGGTCATTCAGGAGACTTATGTTGAAGGCAAAGTAGAGTTCACTAAAGTAAATAGGGGATGGGATCAAAAAGATTTAAAAATGGGGGGGAGAGGAGATTTTATGCATTGTAAGATTGGTTGGTAATAGAAATGGCTTGTGCCCCATGAGAGGATTTTAGACATTTCTTCATTCACTTTTTACATCTTAATATCATGGAAGCATTCCTATTTGTAGTAGAAAATGTCTCAGTATAAATTAGAAATGTAACACTTTTTCACTAAAGGTAATAGAACATTTGACCATCAACTTCCGAAGCAAGAGAAAGGAAGATGAAAAATTTTAAATGGACTTGCAGGAGGAAAACTAAGGGAAGGCTGGGGTCATATGGTCATTTTTAAAATTTTGGGATTGATGATTAAACCCCCCCCCCAAAAAAAACCCTAACTAATAGGTGATGTGGGATGACTCATTCATTCAGAAGAACTCTGGAAGACCCATAGTTAATGCTTGGAGGTCAAGCAAAGGAAATGACTCAGTTTCAACTGACATCCCACAACACTCAAAAACCTATCATGTTGTACTTGTTCTGAGCTATTATGCTTACTTTGCTGAGAAAGGCTTAGTGGAAGATATAGTCTCTAGTTGGATTATTTGGATACAATTCACTTTTCTTAAATATAATAGTTGAATGTGAGCCACAGTTTACTGTGAGCTATTGAATTAATTAAAATTTGAAACCTGAGCAGGCCATAACTGAAGGTGGATAAGCATGTACGCATAATTTCTTTTCTTTCCGGCCTGACCAATTCCCAACAAATCTACAAAAAAGCAGCAAACATTTCATTAATGGGTTTTACTTCACCTTGATATTCCCAGTCTGACATTTGGTTGGGCTTTCACCTATGTTGCTCTGGTTTGCCTATATCCTTGACATTGATATGAGCTATTTTCAGTGAAGTAGGGATTGAAGCATCTTGACACTTTAATGTTTTTTCTTGTGTTTCTAAGTCAAGATAGTAGATTAATTTCTTGGATTAATATGAAGTCTGTTCACCTTTGCCACATGTCCCTGAAGGGAGAAAGAGTAGCACGGTCCACATGGATGCCTGGAAATCTCAGGAAGAGTTTTGGATATGGAGTATGAGAGGGGACAGGCAGCTGGACCATTATTTTAGCTTCCAGGAGAGGGATACAGACAAAGGGTGCACACCTGTAAGTATGTTCATACGGTCCCAGCTGGAAGCAGTACCTTAGCTTTGGAAACAGAGAAGGCAAGAAAATTGGACTAGGACCAACAGTAACCTCAGTACTATTCAAATTAGAGAAACCTAGTACTAACCAAATGGGCAAAGCACAAGTAATCCAGTGTTCTGTGACAGGCCACTTAACTGATTAATTATAATGCATTTTAGATTAGTTCCTTGCAATTTTAATTATTATATCATTAAGTGTATCTATAATTTTGATGTTAAGTATTTTATATAACATCCGTTATTGCAATATGCATGTGCTTTATAAAGGTTTATACATTCATCAAGATCGCACACATGCAGAGGTTTGGGCCAGGTGCTGAGTGGCCAGGGCAGGAGCTGGCGAGCTCGGGGGTAAAGAAGGAGCAGTGGGGGGGTGAAATCTGGGCTTGCCGGTGGAGGCAATCATGGTACTGCAAGAACCGTAAGCACAGGGAAACTGTTAAGAAGGGGAAATGTGTGCACAAACAGCTGCAGTAGAGCACACCACTGCAGGATTCTGGGTGAAATTGTAGCTCATTTGAAATCAGCATGAAACTTGCCCTTGAATCTAATGTAGCAAGAATGTCCTCCTTTCTTATCAATACTACTTTGTTTGCCGGCTAAAAAAGTGCTGTTAGGTTTTGCTAAGTTTTGTATTTCTACTATTCAAATCTTCAGTAAGTTATAAAAAACAAACAACAAAAAATTTAATTGAAGGTACAGGAAGTTGCTGAGTGATTGGCTATGCATCTATCACAGCCTTTACAAAAGCTAAGCAGTGAAAAACAAAGAAACGAGCAGACAATATAATAAATCCTTACACTTTGCCCATTATAAAAAAAAATGCATTACTTCTATCAAGTGCAAAAATATTAATTCTCCATTGCAAAACAACTACTCTGTCTCATGAACCATAGGCTTTTAATATACAACTTTCATTTTGCCATCTGAAATTTTTAAGTGACAGCATTGATAGGGGAGCCTTCATTAATAAGCTTTGTTTAATTTCATTCCTTCAGAATGATTTTGAAGTTGTAATTAACAGGAAGACCTTGATAACAGAATGGGTCAGGTCCTTGGCAACAATAGGGTGAAACTGGATGTTTCAACTGAGAACCATGTTTTGGCACTTACACTTTCCTTTCTTAAGTAGACGTTTTAGAGGATTAAAATAAGCTAATTTTGGAGTATTATACAGTTTGTTTCAAGAGATTATTGAAATTTGCTCTGTTTTTGCTTTTGTTTGAGGTAAGGATTGTGATACCCAAGGTTATATCAAAACATAGCTGTCTTAAGTATGAGTGTGCACCTGTAATGCTGTGATTACCTGTAAGACCCCCCACATTTTTGTCTTATTTGTCTGACAAATCTCTCTCCAAATGCAGGAAGAATAATGCAAAACCTTAACTGTCACTTAAATATAAATTTCTTATTTTTGTGGTTACTAACAGGAACAGAATGTTGTGTTGTTTGAACAAATCCCTAGAGACTGAGATAAAAAGGATATGAATTGTTCCTGTTAATCTCAATGGCATGTTAACTGTGACATAAAGCAAATTGGGTATGGCTGTTTAGCCTTTCTTATATAAGAACATATTTTTAAAGTTTCTATTAACTAAATTGATAGATATTAAATAAAATTAATAAAGGACACAATTATGCCACAACCTGTGCAACTCTACACATGGCTTCAGCAAACAAGGGGAGAGTAAAGAACAAAAGAGGATTAAAAAGTGAGATATACATATAAAAATAAAGAGAAAAGTCACCACTGACACAAATATGTGATGGAAAAAGAAAATTCACATAATTACCCAGTAGAAGGGCTTTATATTTATTTTTCAAGTTCTGATTGTTGAAGTATTAGCTAGAATCAACAAGTTGTATAGATGAAAACACCTGTATATGAAAAGTCACACTATGTTTTTAAAGAGACCTTAAAGGAAATGGAGGTTAACCTATCCCAGAGTACAAGTCCCAAGAAATTCCGATGACAGCCTCTAACTATCAAAATTGCTCAACTGAAGGATGAACAACTGTCTTCACGTAACCACAGAAGCTACTCTGCCTTTCAGGTGGAATTTGCTTTGCAAGCTTGACTACATAAATGTTGTCCAGAATTATTTCTAATTTTTAATGTTTGTCACAAGTTTTTGATTAAAAGCTTATTGGTCTCATCAGCAAGAGAATATTGTACCAACTTTTTCAATATAGGAAAATGACAAAACTTTTGTGGAAACTAATGTGAAAACTTTCCAAGTTAAAAAAGGGACCTTCTTAATCTGCATAAATTAATCATTCAAACCTGATGACATAACGAATTTATCAAGGCACTGACACTTTTCTGCAATTGAGAACTCAAAGTATGAATCCAGATTCTCTCTTTGGCAGTGCTACTTAGGTAATAATCTATTAAATAAAACTTATAAAAAATAAAGTTAACTATAGTGAAGTAATTTATTGAAATAGTCTTCCCCCCCTTGAAGGACTACACTCACTAATAGGTCTTTTTAGATGTTGAACCTACTTGTGTCATACAAAAACATTTAACGAGGTGAATAAAAACTTCAGGAAGCTCGTGATATCTCCAGATTTTCAGAGCATATGGAAGTTATAACCCTTTGTCCTTTACCTCTGCCCTTGTGATTGATATTTCATTAATGCAACAGGACTTATATAGTGGTATATTTTATGTTACAAGAGTATCATTTTGCATAGTTTTAAATGACAGAATAGCATTACATCTTTGTGTCACATGTATTGAAATTTAGAGGACTTCATTTTGTGAAGACTTCAGCGATAACGTAGAAGCAGGGAGATGGATGACAACACTGAGCTTGCTCATAGATAGCTTTTGAGCACCCACCTCTAATAAAATTGAACATGCTGAATTAAGCACCCAGTTCCCCAAGGTTGAGACATTTCAGTTTTCTGGGAGGTGATATCCAACAGCTGAGTATAAAGAGTTCCTTCAATGGAAGGAGAGACATCTCTACACCCAATGGGAGTGGCAAAGAGAGGGGCCTCTGAATCTGGTTCCTGAACAGGTGTCTTAAATCAGTTTTTGGATGTGAGCATCTGTGACAGACCATTGACCTCTTGTCTGTCTCATGTTCTGGTTACCACAAGTTGAAAAGCAGTGACTCCAGTTATATTATGTTATTGCATATGATTTGAAAAACAGTCTCAGAACCTGCAGAATTCAAGGTGACTATGTAAGCCTGAGACCACGTTTAAAGGCAGAAACAATTGTTTTTGAAGATCTGTCACTGAAGTGGAACATTTCACTCCACAGATCTATATACTGCCTTGTGTTTCATGTTGATCATTTCTCCAGATGCTTTAACAACCCCCAGGATGTTAATAATTCCACCCTAGGATTCAAAGAATTGGGATGAGATTTAATATTCTACCTTGCTCCTTTGAAATTGTTACTCTGCTATTTCCTAGATTTGGTTGCATTTTCTTTTTTTCATTAACCCTTGGTATATACTGAAGTGTATTACTGATACTGGCAATTTAGTGGCAGAGGATTCCCCGTTGACAAAACTACTTATCTAAACTAAATGGAAGTCATTCCCCTCGTGCAGAATGTTTTTAAAGGTAGAGATATTGATTATCATACTTTCAAGATCAATAGAATATCACAAAAGAGCTGGGACTATCAGAAAATACTTGAAAATTGAACAGTGCTCTACATATTTATTTTCAAAATATTCTGATCACCCTAGCTGTATCAGTAATATTGATAAATTGATTTCATTGCTTCTGAATTTCCCATTGTGAGCTTTTCAGTGGATAGAACGTAGGGCTCCAGAAACAAATGTGTTTTCAAGTCAATCACAGTATGTAACCAACATTTCTTTGGTTGCAGATTAAATCCTCTTCCACCTCCCCAGATAATTACAACTATTATAAGGGTAATGGAGTCTTCCAAGGACCATTAGGAGTTCTCCAGGTCTTAAAGCATCTTGCCTATATTAGCAATTAACACACCATCCTTTTGAGGGATCAATCACTTGTATCTATTTTCATGGCTTTGGGAGAATACAGTCCATATGTCAGGGCCAGAGAGATGAAGCATAAAGCATGTTCTTTCTTCCCCTCCTTAAAAATGTCTTACATCTCCACAAATTAGTTTATTCTGAGGCCTCTAACACTAAACCAACAATTTCTGTCCATGTTTTGGACTTGCCTTATCCATATGAAGGTGTGGATAATTCCAGATGTCTTAGGTGTCTTCAGCTAAAAGAAAAAAAGTCTCTGCATCTTTTGGATAACATGTATTTAAAATGACTCATTTACTGAGGACCTAAAACCTTCTCAGAACTTCAGTCTTCAACCATTTTAAAACTAGAAAAGCTCCTCCCTAGATCAAGAGTGCTGAATACAACCAACTATCCTGCCAGTTAGAATGGCAGAGCAGCAGGGCACAGAAAATGTGGTGCTGATCTTTTCAACAGGGGTGAGATTATAACAACACGACTGATTTGGGTGACTGATTTCAGCTCTAGACCATCCCTGTTGGTCAGAACTACATCATGTGAGCAATGTTCTGGTAGCCTGGTGCTCCTTTTCCAATTTTGTGCCACAATCCAGTAGATTAACTCACGCTTGCCCTAGCAGTTTTAGTACTGAAGGTGATTCAGAGTGGTTTGGTAGCAACAGCTGCTAAAATCACAGGCACTCTCTGAGCTAGATTGTAAAAACTCTGGTGCCTTTTCAGGAGATGGTGCTGCCAGTGTTCAACTTGGCACAGCAATAGGAAATCAGATCTGTTTAAACTTGGAGCCAGAAATGACACAGCTTTGTGTCTTAGGTCAGAAGTTGTGTCAAGGCAGATGTCCCTGTCCTAGCTCTGCCTGTGGAAGAGGCCAATCTCCCTTTTCCAGCAAGGAATTGGAGACCTCGTCCAATCCCCCTTGCCCTAGCAAGCTATATAACCATTTGCTGTTGAAGCTTGATACTCTTTCAAGAAAGGGAGATCCCAAACAGCAACTGGAGAAGAAAGCTTATGACAATGTGCTGTGAGATTGATTGATCTATCTATGTATCTGACTTTTTTTTTTTTTTTTCCCCTTCT
>NW_020799097.1:19699766-19791420 GCF_003259725.1 Athene cunicularia
AGACAGGCGCTGGGGGACGCGGGGCCGGGATGGGGCTCTGCCCTCCAGCGTCGGGCGACCTGTCACTTGTAATGACTTCTTCTTCAGCTGCTTCTGCGTCTGAGCAGGATGGCCTGCAGGTGGCCTAGTAGCTAGCTGTCTCCCGGGCTGCCAGGAGCTGCCGCTGCGTGTGACCTGAATTGCAGCGCCCGGGCTGCCGGCCCTGCTTTACATGCAGCGTGCGTAAGCAAGAGGCGCAGAGCAGCCCTGCTGATATGGCTGTTGTACAGCAGTTATTGCTTCAACACATTTAGACACAGCACCTCTGTAATTTGTCTCGACGTGATATCATCTTTTGTCTCAGCAAACTGACCCTTTTATCTGTCTTAGTTCTGCTTTCTCTAGCGCTTCCCGTTTCACGCCAGCAGTGACAACGGGCAACGGCACAGGAGGAAGAAATAGAATATTCAGATGGCGATAGCAGAAATAATAACTGACTTCAAAGTTATTCACTGTTTTGAGGTGTTTGTGGATTTCTTGTCGTGGTTTTGATTTTTTTTTTTTTTTTTAATTGAAGCATGTGTCTGGGTGTGAGAAATGCTGCCTGTATAACATGATTCTTCTTATTCAGCTATTTGAAAACTACAGTAAATCTCACTTATGAAACAGCATGTAAGAGCTAGATTACAGCTCCCTTTTTAAAGCAGCACTTTACATAATAGTGGCACTTTCAAATATTTGGGTTTATTTTTACAAGCATATATTTCTGCATATAGAGGCATGGGATATTAGTGCAGATGTTGTTTTTCAATTGTCCTGATTGTCTTTGTGAGCTAATTGTTCCTTAGATCTTGTAGCTAAAATGCTGGGACTGATGTCGCTGGTGTCCTTCTGAAGGGCATTTTCTGTCCCCTTCTCATGCCCTGCTCAAATACGTCCTACTCTTCACTAGTAGTGGAATCATTGGAAGGCAGCAGAGATTGACTCTCACGCTGAGGAATTTCCCTTTTGCGGTATGGACAGTTTATTGTGGCCATGACAATGCCAACATTGCAAAATGCAGTAACTTCAGTCGTCTCTGCTTCCCTCTCCTGTTGACCCTGAGACATTATGTGGGAAATGAGAAGAGTTCAAGAAAGTAGAGAGCAGGCTTTCACAATAACAACTGAAAAGAGTTTTATTTAACAATTAAGTCATATAACACAGTAAGTAAATAAAGAGTAATGCAGTATAGATTTGATATGGAAAATTAGTATGCAACAGTGAAACAAAATACATACCAATAATGATAATGTGAATATAGAAGAGAAGAAAAAGCAAAAAACAGAGGAAGATACTGAAGATCAAAATTAAGATTATTTCAAAGAAACCAAGAAAGGAATCGTTCAGCTGAATTTTCACCTAGTTTGTGTTCAGCAACTAAATTTCAAGGAAAGGTTGAACAAGGAATGCTGGACCCCTTTTCAGTTATCTTGGTCAATAAACAGAACTTGTCAATCTATGCAAATTAATTGGATACAATCAATCCACATTATCTCAGCTGAGCAAAGGCAAAAAAATGTCTTCGTTGGCTACTTGCTAGCCAAGCCACTTCTTTTTACCCAAAGAAAGTCCCACCTCATCTCTGTCTTGCACTTCTGACATTTTCTAATCCTGTAACTTTCACTTAGGCTAATGCTAAATTGACCTAAACTGCCTGTAATAGTAACTCATATATGATAAACTATTATTCATATTCTTACCCTCTTATATCTCTCATGTTTATCATATGTTATGTCCTATATCATCATAAATTAAATACTATACCTAGACTGACTAAAAGAGTTAGGATTAAATGATAAGTCTACACTGTTCCACAAAGAATATTCTAGGATTTAGGTTGGAGAGTATATAATAATGATAATAATAATAATAACATCACAGATTTTACCACTTTTTTTTTGTTTGTGTTTTTTTCCTTTCTCACTGTAAATTGGTAGTTCGCAGGTAGAATTTTAAAAGTGGTATGAGGGACTCTTGTGGCACATTCTTCCTCCTTTTTTATTGAGCGTTTAAGAGACATGTCAGAGCACTTATCAGCAGGTTACAATAGTGTCTAGGGGATTGTCTTGAATAGTTTCTATGGACCTTTTTTCTTTCAACTATTCTCCAATAAAGTAGGGGCTGAAAATAATATGAAAATGGCTCAGATAAACAGGATTACTGTGATAAAAAAGGTTATGAATAGTATATCACATATGAAATTGTTAAGGGGTAATATTTCCAAATATTCATTTTAGGGGCTTGAAGTGGGGAGCCTTCCCCCCCTCTGTCTCTGTTTATTTCCATTGTATCAGAGGAATTTGAATTTCCATAGTTAAGGTCAAGTAGTGTTTTTCAGCCCATTTTCTAATCAGGGGATGAAATTCTGATTGTCTCTAGGCAATGTTGTGCTGGGGTGTGTGATTGACAGAGTCTAAAACCAAACTGTTGTGCAAATCATGGGAAAATAGCATAAACTGGAAAAAAATATCCTTAATTCCTCCCCCCAAAAAGCTGCATAGCCACTGAAAAAAATTACATTTGCAGTTCTAAATGTAACCTAATTTTATGTATACATTTTATGAATTAATTTTAAATATTGCATATATCTGGGAAACTGAGGCTGATGGAGGAAAATACCGTGCCAATGTTTTAGGATGAGAAAGCCTGTCTGAGCGGCAGGAAGCAAGTGGGTCACGGGCTGGCAGAGTTCAATAAACAAAAGCATCTGTGCCCTGCAGTTGCTCTTGCCTTTCCCTCAAGCAGAGTCTGGCCAGTGAACCTTAGCAGCGCAGTGTTGGGCCTGGGAGTGAGCACTTCTGACCTTCATCAGAGCAAAAAGCTACCGACACTGGGGGACCTCGGAGGCTGCGAGGTGCCCTCGTGCACCTACTTCTGGGGCTGCTGGAAGGGGGAGGCAGTGGGGACCAAGTGTGTCATCACAGCCCACGCTCTGCAGGACGATGGGGAAGGAGCTACGCTTTTCTCCTTCTCTCCAGGTCTGCTTCTGCTCTTTGGTGCCTTTTGCAAGGATTTGGCTGAATTTCTTTAAACAGTTACTCTCCTGAGGAAACTCCAGCTGGGGAGGAGCGAAGGTGCCAACATCACCTGTTTTCAGGCTCCTGTCCTGACTGTGACAAGCATTTCTATACCTCTCTGATGGCTACATGGCTGAAAACTCTGCCACCACATAATATAGCATGTATACATATGTGGATTTGTAATGTGCACAGGATCATGATGGAGATGATTTAATGAACAAAATACCATGGATAAAGTATATGATAAATGCAATTTCTTATGTAACTGCAATTTTTCACAAAAGTATGAGCATGTTCCTGCTTATACATTTAGTTAAAGCAATACTGACCCTTTATGGGCATATTTAAATGAATTTATGATCACTTCAGTTTTTTCTTCAGTTATGAGTAAACATGAATTTTTGAAGGCAGATAAATCTCTGCATCCTCCCGTTTTCCATATAGCACACACCTGGGGCACTTCGGTCAAAAATTCCCATATCCAGCCTAAAACTAGAGCATACCTTTAAGGAAGATAACTTATTCAAAATTTCCTAGAGGTATAGATCCATTGTGTCCCTTGCCTACTTTCACTGTCACTGGGGGAGTCACATTTCCATTCTGGCATTACCCCGTTTCCCCTTAGATGCTCTCGTTACGCCAAGCATGGTAGAAAACTTTCCTTCTTCCCAGTCTCTTACAGCTTTCAGTTAAATCTCTGTAAACTGGGTATAATCTGGTTTAATTTAATTGGAATAAGTATTTTAGTTGAAATTGGACTAATGAGTCTAGCTCATGAGTGTAGCTGAGTCCAGCAGTCTGGATCATGAGGCTTGCCATGGTGATGTGTTTGAGGTGGTTCAGCAGGGTGCTGAGGAGGCAGAGCTCAGCCTGGCATGCTGCTGGGGTACCAGTGCCTGATGCACTCTGGGGCTGTCAGCCTGAGCCTGCCCCAGCTACACAGGGGTCCTGCTGGGGGCTGAGGAGAGGCACGTGTCCTTTCCCAGGCTCAGGCAGAGAATAGGCAGAGAAAGAGTTACTGGAGCTGAGGCACTGTAACTCATTAGCTGCCATAATTTGATTTACTATGTGAATTCTACTAAAGCTTCCCCTGGGAAAAGGTGTGTTTTTAACCATGTTACCATCCTTTTGTAGACACATGAATTGTAATTTAATACTCATCAATTGCCTGGTGTTAGGTTCCTCACAATTACTTAGGCTGGATGAAATGTGTCCAAATGAATAGTGCCTCTTCTATATTGAGAATGTAATGCATTAAAAAATATGTTTTATCTTGGCAAGACAAAGGTTAACTTTTAATTTATAAAATATTTTTCTTTAACAAGTATGTGTATAGAAAAAGGCCTGTGGAGAGGAGACCTTGCCTATACAGACAGAAGAGTGTTTTTGTCAAATCTGCAGACAGCAAGAGTGAAATGTTACTACTGGAACGGTGTGAATGATTTTTATTCATAAAAAAATAACAACATCTAAAATGAAATGAAGCCTACAAATGAATGAATGAGTGCTAAGATCAAACCCCCATGAACTGCAGAGTCTTTCATGGCTCAGTCCCCAACTATTTTTAATTTTCTCCCTGCTGGAGATGGCATCCCTGTAACAGAGCTGGCAGAAGGGATCACATGTCAACGCTTTGGCTGCAGCAGGCAAAGCCTTGGTGTGGTAGCTGAGATTCCTCTTCCCTCCCCGTGCAAGCCAGGCTGTTTGCAGAGGGCTGGCCAAGGCACTGACACATCCTCCTTTCCTGCTTGCTCTGCTGCGGGAGAGGTAACCTCTGCAAAAGGTGAAACACACAGCTGGGGTAATAACTGCGGGAGCCACCAGAGTTCATCTGTGGAAACCTTTCTTCCCTGCATGCTGAAAAGGATTTTCTGCAAGGAAAGGATATTTATTTTCACTATGTGTTTACATTCAGCATTGTCCTGTTGTATAAAGCTAGTGAAATTGCTAAATTAATTAACAAAATTTGGACTACTAACAAGGAGATCTACTTTTAGTTTCTTAACTTAATACACTTAAAATATTTAGTTTATACTTACATTTCAGATAGCGTTTTGGTGACAGGGATCCTTGTTAAAGGTTCACCTAAGACATAGCTTCAGAAACATAGCTAGAGATGAGGTAAGTCCTGCCTGCCACCATCATGAGTCAAGTATATATGCTTTTTACAATTTGAACTCAATTAAGCACCATCATCTTATACATCATGCTTAACAGTCAGGGATCCATCCTCTTCTGCATTCGTTGAAGAATTCCTGGCTTTTTTGGGCATTTTTCTTCAAACTTTATCTAATATTTCATTTTAATGTTGTGTAGAAAACCTCATTCTCATCTCAGAGCACTATTATTCTGATCATGGTATTTGGACTATGACAGAAGCCTGTTTTATTCTGTCTTATTCCCTCTGATATGCTCTTCCTCCCCCCTCCTCCTTAGCCCTGAGCTGCTTCACCCCCCTGCCCCGCTGCAGATCCCCCAAGATTTTCTAGTCTTGCTGATAATATTTCTCACACTTTCAAATCTTCTTAAAACCCAACTCGTCCCGTGCTCAGTGTCTCCCACCTTAGACTGAACCCTGCTCCTCTCCCGCAGATTGGGCCTTAGGAAGAGACCACCACCACCCAGCAAGGCTAAATTTGTAATTCTGACCTGCCAACTGCCATGGCCCATGACAACCTGCGACAACCTGCCCATCTCGGCCTGGCAGCATTGTGCTGCACTGGCTGGCTCCCCCACGGCACTGGAGCTTGCTGCCTGCCCACTGGAGCTGCCTTGGTGGGCAGGCTCTGCCCAGCGCGGCAGTGGTGGGACACACAGAGCAACACCCTCGGGAGCATCAGGGCCAACAGCAGCAGTGTTAAACCTGCGCTGTCGCAAGCCAGCGAAAAGACAGAGGCATTAGGCCATGCAGTGGGGAGGGAGGGAGGGAGGGGCGCATTTTGGTCTCTGATAGACGTGATATGCTTTCAGAATATTTATAAGCTTTGTTTGGGGCTTTCTTTTGTTATTTTGATAATGACTGAACGTCTGTATAGATTTTTGTCTTCCAGTTCATATGCAGATATACGTACAGCAGACAGGTTGAATGCTGATAAAATCCCCCAAACTGGAGTACTTGTGGTTTGACCATTTCATTCATTGTAAGCTCAAGATACTTGTTAATGGTGTCAGCCCTTTGACATTTTTCTCTTTCCAGGGTGTTGATTCACATTTTAATATATAAGTAGGGATGTGGCAGGTAATGGAGGGATAGAGGAGGTTTCCCACCTCAGGGGGTGCAGGCTGCCGTCTGTGGGGATGGATTTTTCAAAGGCACTGAGCACTCCTCTTCTAAAAATTATAATCCTCTTCAGATGTCTCATAATCAAAGGGCCACTGAAGGAACTATAGGCTATTAATTTGTGTCAGTTTTTAATTAGGTGAAATTACACTTTAGCCTTTTCCAGCCTGTAAGACTCTTGACTGTTTCCTTTGCATGTCTCTCAGTCGAAATGGCAAGTGTCTAGTGTCACTGCTACCAACTGGAATGAGAACGACTTCTGGCAGCAATTTGCCGGTCCCTGAGGACTTGCGACATTTCCATGTCATCTTCCTCATCAGAGGAATATGGCATTAATGGCATAGATCTTCCCTCTGAGTCAGTGCAGTGGCTGGCACTAGTTAATACAGGAGAAAGTATCAAAGTCACCTGATGGAATAATTTATTTTAAAAAAAATTTCTTCTTAACTCCCATCAGTAAGCCTGAAGCGGTAGCACCCATGTCCCTCTGTGACTGAGACACACAGAGGGGTGGCATGTGCACGTGCTCTGTATCAGGGGAAGTCCTCCTTGCTCCCTTCAGGCTTGTGCTCCCTGTCTCCTTTGTGAAGCCCAGGTACCAGGGATGGTGTGGCCTCTGGGCGCTCGTGGCTGCGGATGGCAGCGAGGAGTGCTGCAATTCCACTCCTCAAGACAGCTGTAAGTAACGTTGGACACAGTTAATCCCTTAGGCCTGATGATGATTTTGAGATAGTGAGTTCCACAAGTTCATCTGTGATGCATGGGAGCAGGGACAGTAGAAGTTGTTTGTTACCAATTTTAACTAACTTTTCAGCTTAGGCGGCCTGTCCACATGTTCCTCACCACTATCAGGGTCACTCAGACCTCCTGGTTTGCCACTCGTCTTGGAGTGCTTTCTGGTTTTGCTAATGTTTACCTTGCACACAGATAGAAATGCTATCCGTTTCATACAGGTCATTTGTAACATCTTCCAACACTACTTTCCTAATTGCAAGAAAAGCTAGCGTTATCTCTGTGCCTTGTCTTAACCTCTGAAGTCCTGGTTTCACTCAGCCATTTGTGGACCTTTTGCATGAGGAGATTGAGCTAATCCAGTGTGTTACTGGGCTCTTGATCAATTCCTGAGGACTGGTATACTTCCCAGCTTGTAGTACCACACTTTTGTCCATGCTAGATTTTATCTGCCACTGTGCCACATTTGTCTACTAGTGGGATTCCTTACAGGCACTTCCAGCCTCTGTTATCCTCAGAGCTTTGTGTCAAATGCAAATATTGCTGTTAATTGTTATTTGCATTACAAGAGCGATTATATCTTGCTGTTCTTTAATTCCTGATTTATTTATGAATATTTTCAACACTGACTTAGCATAGAGGCTTTGCCAAGGTGACAATTTTTTTTTTTTTGTTATTTTGCCAGTGTCTAATCTGTAGCAGTTCTTTGCTGCTTGCCCAGTTTTCTTATTAGTGTCTATGAAGTATTTGTCAAAGGTCTTAAATTCCCGGTACAAAGGAAAGAGACAACATTACTTCATTCAGTCTCCTGTTGACAGGTACAAGAATTGGATAAGCGGAGACATGGCTTATCTTATTTTAGCTAGCCTAATTCATTTCATCATACATCGTTCATCAGGGTATGTGCTTGTTAAGTTTGCTCAGCAGCTCCTCCATGGAACTGCAGTCCCCAACACCTTGTTGCCTTCATTAGGTGTGAAAAGGTAAAGTTTCTGCAAGTGACCATATGTATCTGCACTTACATATTGACCGAAATTGCTATTCTGAGCTAAATCCTCATGTGGACACTCTTAGCATTTAAGAATAATTATACTGAAGTAAGTATATGGAATAGACTTTAAAAGCACTTTTGTCCCAGGGGCTTTTCTACGTGAGAAAGCCATATAGGTAGGACAAGAGTTTAAAATTAGTTTATTCTATGGGCACAGGGCTGCCTCCAGTCACTTCAGTTTTTCACTTGGGAAGCAATTTTCAAGCTATCTGAAAAGGTTTAAAATACACATATTTCAGGTAACTGAGCCCACACAGGAGAGTTAGACCAGAAGAGGTAAGAGTTAACTATACTGGCATAGAAAAAACTTCCTGTAAGGACAAATCCTAAATTTTAGGCTACCAAAAAAAAAAATACCCAAGACATCTATGTGTCTAAGCTTGTATTGTTAACTGGTATTTGAGATAATCTAACAAGGTAAAAGAAATTTTGAGACTAAAATCTCCAAATATTTTAAAGGGAGCATTCTGCCAATACAAGCTTGCCTTTGTGTTTGGACGAAGGCTGATACTCACTTTTGGCTCCTACCAGTATTACTTCCTCAAGCTGGTAAAGGCTATTAAAATGGGAACTTTGTGCATCCATCCTTTTCCTAGTATTAAGCAATTCTTATGACATTTGTAGTTTGCTGATAGACTGCAGAGAAGCCAGATGCTTTATGGCTTTTTGACATTGCTATTGTCAGATTCTTACAACTGAGTGAATACAGTGTGAGAGCATAAAAATGAAAGTCTGTGTTATGCTTTTGCCTGTGCTAAATTAGATCTCGGGTCTCCAGAAAGAGACAGAAATTCTAGATGTTGCATGTCTGGGCCGAGACCATGTGTTTCATTCAAAATTCACTGACAGAAATAGTAATGACATGCTTTGAATTTGTTAGGGGTGTTTCCACATTTTCTATGATATTTTCAGCCAGAGTGGCATGGTAAGGCCATATATACCACCCTCTCCCATAAAGATGCAGTGCTACAGCAACTGTGAGCTTTCCATACTTTGCAAAGGAGAAGCCAACAACAGAAGACAGGGATCTGCTTTGCAACGGCTTTTGTGGTTGTGAAACTGAAGGAACTTGAATTTAAACCTTCTGTGAATGAATTTCCCAGAGGTACCGTATTCCAGTAAAATCCACAGCCCTATTTTTCATAGGATGTATAATGAAATATAACAAAATCTATAATAATATTAAAGTTCTGATGTCCTTAAACAGGGAGAGGAATCATGTTGGAGCTCCTGAGCATGTCAGTAAGTGACCCTATTTGATGATGTACTATGGAGAAGCCAGATAATCTATGTCCTTTGTAGCCCACGCTGTTACGCTGCTTTACACATCTGCTTTGCTGTTGAGTCTCCCAATGACATTAATGGCCCACAGAAGTTAGAGTAAAATCAGCCATGCATCCATCAGCTCTAGGGGAAGAAATTTACTAACCTCGGTTTTGTTTGCTTTGTTTGCTTTTTCTTTTTTTCTTCCTTTTTTTTTTTTTTTTTTTTTTTTTTTTTTTTTTTTTTTTCCCATAGAGGAAGTATTAAGCTAAGTGCTCTGTGGTACTTTAATCCCACTGTAGTGAAGACCTGTAATATCCTGTCTATCCCCATTCTTTTTAATCCTTATGTTAAGTTTCATATGCACTTGTTCATGTAACCTCAAGTATGAGGGAGAAGATAGGCTACACAGACAGTGGAATAGGCTGTCCAGGGAGGTGGTGGAGACACCATCCCTGGATGTGTTTAAGGGTTGTTTAGATGAGATGTTGGGGGACATAGTGTAAATGAGAACTTTGTAGAGTAGGTCTGATGGTTGGACTCGATGATTCTGAGAGTCTTTTCCAACCTGAATGATTCTGTGATACACATTGCCCCTCTTCCTAATGCTCCTTCTCATTGTCAGTTTTCTTCCACTCTTAATTCTTCCTCAAGGGCCTAATGATATTACATGTTTTTCCTGTACATTCAGTCCTTTCTGAAGACCAGCATCTCTGTCTCAATATTTATTTCTTTCTTTGCATAGGCCTTCAGCTAATATCCCTGGGAATGACACCTTCTGCTACTGTATAAAAGAAAAAAAAAGTGGTGTTCTGGTGGCTCACCTGTCATTATGACTTTGACAAAGAAAACTGCAAATGGAAGAGATTTTAGTACTGGGATTGGCTGTGTTAGGGATTAAGCAGGTATTGGGGCATTGTATTTGGGGAATAATTTGGACTCCTCACTATTTGTTACAAGTAGAGTGAAGGAAAAGCATGAAACTATGTACGATTGCCCGCTTGCTTGTCCACCTGCACAGCATACACCTGCCAAAGCAGGGAAGAATGATGCCATTCCACTTTTTCACCCATTAAAATGTGGGTGATGTGTGGGCCTGCAGCTAATTAAGAAATTCTTGTAGAGCAGTTTTTCTGACAGACAGTGCTGATTCAACAAAGTTGGAAGGTTTCACAAGGGATATTTATATATGTATCTCATCCAGTCTCATGGGAAGTTATTAAAAGGTTTGGTTTTAAAAGGTCAGTGCATTCTGTGTTTGATATAATTTATGATTTAGAAATTGAAATAGTAAAGCAGAAGCAAATATTCTTATCTTTTACGACAAACATTTTTTTTTTGCATTTTTTTACAAAACATTGCCTTTTTCTCCTTATTTTCCAATCTCAGAATATCCAGGCTTTGTCCAAGCCGACAGGTCAGTTTCAGCAAGCTCTTTTGGTGGCACTATCCAACTGTCCAACTTATGTACATGTTTCTATGCCTTTGTGAGAATAAGGGAAATATAATAGCAAGTATGTATGTTTGTATGTAGGTATACATATATACACTTAGCACACTAAGACATTATGTGTATCATTAACTCTATTCTTGGAAAGATTACTCTAATACAATTTTATGTCTCTTCAAGATGTTAAATGTGTGATACTAATATTGTCACAAAAAAGTTACAAACCAAACCTTTCTGGAGTATTAAAATACACTAAAACCTGACTAGAATTCCCTCACAATTTCCAAGACTCAGTGACTATACAGAAATTTCTCAAATTTTAATTTTATTCAAACCAAATTGTATTTTACTATAGAAAAAAAAAAAAGTCTTGTAGACATACAGTTAACAAAAAAGTGAAATAGATTACATTAATTGCCTTTGAAAAAAACACTCAAGTAAATGGGATTTATTGAAATTGTTGACACTAAGAAAAGAACTTTTACAGTGATAATTTCTTTAATGCTTCCTTTGAAGCCGCTTGCAGAATATAGTGACTCCAGACATGCATATAAGGCTGGTTTCAATCAAGTCATTGTTATTACTGAAGTGGGAGCTATTTTCTAAATAAAGTCTATATTATCTGCGTATCACAGGTCCTTCCGGAGGTTCAGAGCCAGAAGGAGCCAGTAAGATCTGCATTATACAAGCACTACAATGTCACAGATTAACTTCTGCAGCTGTATGACACACCAGGACTGCTCCTCTACTGCCCCGAGCTGTTCCATTACTTCCTTTCACTAAAGGGACTTCAGGTGCAAACAGGGAATAAGGCCAGGCCACATCGCTAATTTTGTAGGCTTGTTTCCAAACAGCCTTCTTCCAGAAGTGCATCACCTATTTTTCCGTTCCACGGGGAGACACATGTCTGCCCCTGAGTGGGCACCTGGACTGGGGGGTACAGGCTGGCGTGTGCACTGGGGCATGTGTCTGGGGCTGGCATCTATGCCTCTTTTATACAGCAGGACTGACTTGACAAACAGGCAGTTAAAAAAGGAGTTTGTGAATCTTGGCATTGGTAAATCATCCAAATTTGGCCATTCATCTTTTAACAGATATGTATTTTATTGTTCTGTAGGAAAACTCTGTCAGGCAACTGAAAGATTTTCACCAAAGCAAAGCAGCCTGCTGTATATTTTCTTTTACTTTATCCTTGGAATTCAGCTGGCATTAAATTACTATTTTTATATTTCTCTGCTTTTATTTCTTTGTTTCCAGTTCTGGAAAATGTCCTTACATAGGAAACTATTTGAGAAAAGGCCTCTTATAGACCTTTATTAGAACAAAGATGCTGGTATTGTTGCAGTGAGAATTAGATGCATGCACCTTGTACAATTAGCAAAGTCACATCCTAGAAAAGAAATTAGTTATACCAGTGGAAAAGAGGGATAATTGTCAATATCAGGAGCAAATGCCAGCAGAGCTGTTTCAGTCAAATTCCCCAGCTCTGCCAGCACAGGTTTGTCAATGGATATCTGCAGCAGACTCTTCTCACTGACTGCCATCAGTCATAGAAGGCACATGGTGAACAGCCTTCCCACTTTCACAGGAGAAATGGACTTAAGAACATGTATGGTGCTTTTCTGAATTATACTCTTTGCTTTAAATATATATAAATGAGCAGTTTAACAAGGGGATTTGCATTCTGCAGACCTCAACAGGAGCCCTGTCTTTAAATTCATGGTGCTGTCCCTAGAACAGCAACATTTTTCTTCCCTGATTGCACCTACCTGATGTTCCTGCAGGCAGGTTTTTGAATACTAGACATCACAATTTGCATATCTATTTTAACTCTTTTAAATTGTGTCTTTACAACAATACGATGACAAAACTTGTCATCCCAAATGACATTCTGTTTCTGGGGGGTCAGTGCTTTGTGGGTTTTGTCTGAAATAGCACAAGAGTTACAGCTAAGGGCAGGGGATGAAAAATGACTGGGTATCTTACAAACAGCATCAGGAGCCTCCACAAAGGAAAAACAGCAATAATAGCAAATGTGTTCATCTGTGAACTCCATAGGATATCATTAAACACGGCTTTCAAATGTCTTTAAATAAATACTTAATATTCTGTTTTCAGTTAAGCAAAAACAACATTTAGGAATCACCATGTTACACTGGATCGGTATATGTTTGTCTAATAGATTATTATGTCCCTGACAGCAGCCAATACTGGCTGTTTCAGAAGAAGATACAAGAAACACATTAATGACCAATTATGGAAGAATCTGCCTTTTGGGCAGCAATTCACAATCTTTATATGCTAGTCACTTTTAGCAAAAATTATCCTGGGTGTACCATACCACTACATGCAGATATGAATGATGGGATTACTGTCTTCCCTTATGAATTTTCTTTGAGCAGTCTAATGGTTTAAAAGTCAAGGTGGTCCATGATTAAATAAATTACAATTGATTGGGTTTTTCTTGTACTTTTTGGGGAGTGGTAAGGTGAAGGGGGCTTCATGGCTATTGAGAAAATGATACTTCAGAGTTCTCTTCCTCTAACCAGAGAGAGCCTGAAAAAATGATTATGGCATTATAGGACCCTGAAGAACAACTTAAAGTTGTGTGTCTTGCTCCCATCTTCACCAGTATCTGTTCGTTCATTTTTGTGATCTTTGCAGAAGGGTGCACCACTCACTTTGAGAAATCATGCAGGATGAGATGGTTTTCCCAGCCCCTGAGTTCCATGTTTTGTGGATTTACATCCATTCGTTGTACATGATCAAAAGAAATCTTATAGTTGCAAAATTGTGAGTTAATAATCCTTAATAATATCTATTTGGAACAATGGCCATTTGTCCAAACCTAACCAACCTTTTTATCATCCTTGATTTCTGATCATGCTAAGATCACGGAATCTTTTAATATATTGAATAAGAATCTATGTCTAATTTTATTTTGAAGGGTCTTTAAAATTCTATTTTTTGATATTTTTGAGCTGACTCGGATTGATTTTGTGGGAATAGTAAAGAAAACATGTAGTAACTTTTTCAGATTAAAAAAAAAAATATGGGAAGAATGTACAAGAAATAACATTTTTGAATGGTTTTCATATGTCCTGATGGAGTATCTTGCTGAGAAAAAACTAGGAGCTCAATTGCTCTGAGGGGTTTTGCACATCTGAAAAATCTTGAGCTCTGACAGGGAAGGGAGAGAAGAGGAATAGAGAGATTGGTATTACATCCTCATGACTTTCCACTCTCTAAAGGATAGTGTCTGACATGAGTTAGACTCAAGTTTTAGATCAAATAACATTTACTCATTTGCTTCTGGTTTTGACACATTTTTTTATCGTCATATAGTCTTAGTGCTGCACTTCTATGTTGAAGATGCTGCTCTGAGCTGTTGCATCCCCTGCTGGAAGTCAAACCAAAAAAAGGTCCCATTTAAGCACTAAATTTAGTGGGGGATTGCTGTGGAGGCACAGTTGGCCGGATAGCCCACTGCAGCTGGGGACAGGGCTGTGAGTCAGGGATTTGCAGGATTTAACCTCAGGGGGCATGGAACTGCTCATCTGACACTCAGGAAGGCACATGTGAGTCAGGGAGGGACTAAGGAGGGATCTGATGTGCAACTAACCCAGTGACAATGACAGCACTGGAAAAGTAAATCTGATTATTATAATCTTTGTGTCTCTTCTGAATACTATCCAAGTTACTAGTCTACATATAAAAAAGCAAAATGCCACGCAAATCCCCTGTTGTATTGTTCTTTTCCCTAATGTGCTTAATGACTGATCAGTTATTTAAAACAGGTACAACTCTGATAAAGCTTATGTAAGTACCTGTTTAGTAATACTTCTCTGAACATCACATTTTAACTGGTGGAATTTATTAATATTTCTATTACTGTAGAGCTGAGAGACATCAGCTAGGTTATAGCTATGTTGCACTAGGTAATGTAAAAAGAGAGACTATCAGCCTGCCACATGAATCCTTGCTCCATGTATTTATTTTATGAAATATATCTCCATATTTGCATTAATGGGAGGTGACAGAACATTGCAAAATTGACCAGCAATTTACAGCCTCTTTATTTTTTAATTAAAAACATAAATATGCTTCTATGTAGCAAAAGAGAAGTTTGCTAAAATGAATTTAGAATTACTTAACAAGCTTCCTTACTTCCACCCACAGCTATAGAGGAATTTTCCATAAAGATATAGAAATAATTTCACTTTTAAAAAATATTAAGGAATGGAAGAAGAAATAGTCACAAGCTTTTATCATTTTAGGCCAGTACAGCAGTGGGTGAAGGATTAACTCTCAGTGATACATAAATAATTACTCAAAATTCACGAATAATGCCTTTGTCAGTTATGAAGGTATAAACCATCATTTTAACAACCAAATGTAGACTGAAACCTTGGGACTATCATCTGGTCACTATCCTATGTGAATGGAGGTGAAATTGAGCTTATTTTGTCCTACTTATCAGGACTAGCATTATAGCCTACTAGTACTTTGCAGATGGTGTGTTTAAGTACTTCATTTTAGCCTATTCTTAATCCAAGGATGGGCACATAAATAACCTAGAGTGGGTGGCAAGGCTACAGAGGGAATAAAGTAAATATTTCTAATAATTATAATCATTTTTTTAATGTTAGACCAGTTTTCTAGGAGTTCTTGGCAACATATACTTTAAAGCTAAATTAAATCTTAAGCACGATTAAGTATTAGGTAGAATTTTATATAGATTTGACATATATAAGAGAATTGTTCTCACCAGCTAGAATGTTTTATAAAATTTAGAATTTCCTTTATTCATTCCATGAGATAATGACCTTAATGTTTGATCAGACATGTATGCAAGATATAAATCTTGAATTTTTGTCTTTAATTATAGACTTTTTAAGACTACCTCTTCCAGATGCCTGGGTCGTATAATTCTAGGGGGTATAAACTTCAGCCTTTGCAACAAGTCAGCCATTTCAGTGCTAGTATTAATGAAACAAATAGTTTATCTGTAATTTGAAAAAGAAACAATCTTGTAATGATAGAAGAGATTGCTGGTGACAGCAGTCAAAACTTGATTCTGCATTTAGAAAAAAACCCTAAATGTTGCAATCTCTAAGTACTGTGCCTCACTCCAACTGTCCATGAGACAGCTTTTGAATTCACCAGCTGATTTCAGTCACATTTGGAAGGAGAATAGAACTGTCAAAGATAATAGATGACTGGATAAAATTGAAGAGCCCTATTATTGCTCCCAATCTGCAACATGAGTTCAGCACCTATTAGACATCAGAAAATGATCATGGAATCTTAACACTGGCCTCCACAAAGCGATAGGAAACCAGGATTCAGTTGTTCTACTGCTCTTAGAACCAGTTATCAATAAGGATGAAATTAAAGTTACTATATGTGTGGTGGGAGCAAAATTCAAAGAGTGGAATTCACTCCGTGTTCTGAAAGAGCTGATGTACAGCCAAAGTGGGATTGTTCATGATTCAGATTGTAAAAGATTTTTAAGCAGAGTATGATTGTATGAGGGGTTTGAAGGATAGCAAACGTAGCCCTTACATTTAGGCAGACAGAAAAAGTAATCTAACACAGACAGGCACTTTTGTCTGAGTTCAAGGAAGGAAAAATTGAAGACATGGAGGTAAGTGGAAAGTAAAGAGGCAAAAAGATTTACTAAAAATAAATTTGTCCAAACCAGTCTGCTGTCTATCCCTGGCAAACCAACCTAGTTCTAGACACAGAAAACACAGTTGATCTAATCTACTGCACTTCACCTGAAGGACTCCTTGATACAGGATGTTGTTCATGCTTGGAGTTTACGTAAATTCATAAAGCAATCAGAAAAATTCATTCAAGAAAAGTTCCTCCAAGGCTATTAAATAGATAGACACCAGTTCCACTTAGGAACTCTGTGAGCCATACATTTATGGAGGTAAGGAGACACTTTGGGGAAAGTAAAGCTGTATACTCACCCCATTTTTATTCCCTTTCATAGACATTTTCTATTGACAGATGGAGCTTTAGTCTGATCAGTAACACCAACCTCATACTCCTGTGTTCTTATCTAAACTGCACTGAACTATGTGATGCAAACTTATTAGTTAAGATGGAGAAGATGTCAAAATAATTTGAGAATTTTGATGGATAAAACAAGGGCTGTAAAAACTTTCACAGTGGTTATCCTTTCCCTCAGCACTGTTGAGGCCATACCTAGAGTACAGGGCCTCATTCTTGACTCCCCATTACAGATGAGATGCAGAGCTCTTGCAGATAGTCTAGTGAAGGATCACAAAGATGATTAAGGGACTGGAGCACTTCACATATGAAAAAAGGCTGAGAGGCCTGGGACGGTTTAGTTCAGAGAAGAGAAGGCTCAGGGCATCTTATTAATGTATATAAATACCTGAGGGGAGGGTGCAAAGGGGACAAAGCCAGGCTTTTTTCAGTAGTGCCCAGTTGTTGTGGAAGAAAATATTAATACTGTGATGTTTTAGCAGCAAATCAAGATTTATTAATGGCTAACCAATTAACAGATCTACAAAATAATTCAGTAAAATATAAGAGAAATTTTACTACTTATTCGAAGACAACAAGATTCACACTAACCTACCATACGGTACCTTAAGTAAATGCATATATACATGTGTATTCACAAACACAGGATGTACAAATAACAGAGAGGCAAAAGTATTTGGATCCAATGGAATAAGTATGTACCCACACTCATTAAAATAAGTGTGTATACCCAAACACATCAGTAAACAGAGGGAGAGTGGGTGAGAGAGAAGCTAGCTCAAAGTTAAAATTTCCCTCCTCTCAAGTTTAAATACTCACAAGGCATCAGCATTCCTCAACGAGCAATAATTGGCACTCAAGCAAGTTGACTTTGTTCTGGCCTCCTGTTCGCTCTAACAGCAGATAGTACCTTAAGGATTTTGGTACCCAGTAGGCATCTGAACTCAGGGGAGATGCTGGTCACAGGCCCACTGTAATCCATGATCTCACTTGGGGTTGCTATTTATAGGGTCCAACATAACTGACTTTTGTCAGATACTTTTTTTCACTCTGGCCTAACTCAAACAATAAAGTATTCTGGTTTCTTCCACCAGTTGCACAAGAACTTGATGGACATGCAAGTCTGTTATTGTTCTACCTCAACCATGTCCTAGGTACAGGTGTACCAGACTGTCAGGAGGTGATGGGCTGTTATAACTGTTCCCATGTGATAGGGAGAGCAGGGGAAAGTTTCATCAAAGGGGCACCTTAATGCTCTGGTTCACTACCATTAGCAGCCCTTACCTTCCCACATTGGTATGTGGTCCAGGAGGCTGTTGGAATTGCACCAAGCACTGAGTGGCCCAGGAGGGGGTTGGAATCACACAAAGCACTGAGCGGCCTATCAAGGAGTGGGGTTGAGGGGGGAAGAATTGCTCCACCACACCAGTGAATGAAGCAGAGCAGCACAAACCAATAAGCACAAACTGAAACACAGGAGGTGCCATCTGAACATCAGGAAACACTTTTTTACAGTGAGGGTGTTTGAGCAATGGCACAGGTTTCCCAGAGAGGTTGTAGAGTCTCCCTTCTTGGAGATACTCAAAAGCCATCTGGACATAGTCCTGGATAACCTGTTCTAAGTGGCCCTGTTTGAGCAGGAGAGTTGGACAAGATGACCTCCAGAGGTCCCCTCCAATCTCAGCCATGCTGTGATTCTGTGACTCTTCTGTGTAGAGAATGGAAGCAGGTGATAGAACTCCTCAAGGGTCCCATCTTATATGTCCCTTGGGTAGACATTAAATTTGCTGACTTAGTGTCACGTCCCACTCAGATGAGGGAAACAAGCTGGATATCACTGTTAGTGTAAGGGATGGTACAGAAGGATTTAGAGAACCCTAGAGACAAGAAAAAAAAAAAGAAAACAATTAACACAAAGTACCAGGTACCGTTTATCAGCTGGAGAAGCAAAAGAAAGGGACTTGGGGTACTAGCCAGTTATGGGGTTAAGATCAAAGCTGTATGATTTTGGATCCCTACCTGTAGCTTTACTTTGCTTTAATATATTTACAACTGCAGCAGTAAAACAGTCCATCTAAATTAGGTGCCATGAATTTCCTCACAGAGAAAGGCTCGGCATTACCTGACAGGTTTCTCTATCACACACTGTTCAGGAAGTTGCACAGAGCTAGCTTGCAGAGGTGGTGATTCTGTGGGGCCCAAAACCCCACACCCCTGTCCACTTGGGACCCAAGCTACTCCGCCAGCCACCTGCCCTTTATTGTTTTCCCCTGGTCATGAGATCAAATTTGCACAAACTTGTATTAAACAACTCTTTATTATGTCTGGAGGTGAAGAAAGTACCTTCCAGCTTCCTAGGGAGGCTGTGGCATGGTGGAAGCCAGACTGCAGGAGTCATGAGACAGACTGTGGTCAGACATGGATCTGGGCTCAGAAGTCAAGGGATGAGACCATTCAAATGGAACTTATAGAGATCTGTCTTCTTCCACCTGGATTCTTTCTGCTTTGTTTATTTTTAACTACGAGAATTATGTAATATAAAATGCATAAATTGTCCCTTAGGACTTCTTTTAAAGCTTTGTCAGGATGGTGTGTATATAGTACCTATTGGAAATCATAGCCTATAACCAGGTGGGAAATAGTACACCAGGTCCCCCTTGGGACCATTGAGAAGGGTGCAGATCTGCTCCCCATCAGGACATCTCCCACAGGGAGAAGGTAAACCCCAGCAGAAGAGACCACCATGGACCCCTATGTCAATGTTTAAGCAATGTTTCCAACATGCCTTTTGGGTGGATTTGAATTTTGGCAGTACCTAAATGCAGTAGTTATTTTGATTGACGTGCTAGTCATAAATCCTGAGGCTGGCTGCCTGAAATTGATAGTCCAACCAAATAATTCCTTGAGGAGCTGAGTATTTGTTACCATTCCCCAATGTGAAAATAATTAAAAATGAATTGTTTTTAAAGTGGGAAGGTTAGAAAGAATTCAACTATCTAGAGTCATTGACTTGAGAGTTCTTCCCAAATCTAACAGAAGCACTGAATGTATTGTGGCTAAATCTGGTTCTTTATTGACTATAGTTAAACATCTTTTTGCATGGGTGAATGATGTGTCTGAGCCTTTTTGAGGGAAATATTTAGTGGAAACATTTTTCTCTGATGCATTTCTGTACTGATTCACAAAAGTATACCCCAATATATTAGTAGGAATTAGAATCTTCTTAGCTCTATTCCACAGAGGTGGAAAATAGTTTTAGTTGACAGGAAATGTTATTTAGCATGTTCAGGTAAGCTATCCTCTGGCTGTTTAAGCCTTACGATCTTATCACCTTAATGGTCATTCTTGTCAAAGAAGACACATTGGCAGCTGAGGTCTATGTTTAGAGAACAGTGGTGAATTCTAGTATTTTATCTAGGGAAAAGTGCTACTAGTACGTTGTCCCAAGGGACAAAATTTGCCCCTGGAGCAAATGCAAATGGATTTTAAAAGGAGCCTATTGACCCAGAGACTGATCTTGATGACTAGTGGTCCCAGTATTATCATACTGAAGTTTCTTAATGGGGCAGTGCTCAACATGAGGCCCATAGTTGTCTCCAGGGAGATATGGGATGAAGCTGGTTAGGCTTGGCTTAGCAGGCTGAAAGGACCAATGTGGAGCAGTAACAGCAGCTGGAATGTTCTTTGGAGAAAGAGGAAAAAGAGTAAGAAGCTGGAGGAAAAGCCACTGGAGGTTTTGAGGGTGGCTGTCGGAGCAGGAACAAGTAGCCTGGCACAACCAGGACCAGGACAGGGGCTGTGGTGCCCTGCTCCTAACTGTGGATGCATGTTGGTGCACTGAATCCTGAGGTGTCTCTGGAAGAGAGATGATGAGTTTAAAACTTGCACTGCTGGTGCAAGTGGGACCTGCAAAGTCTCTGAACACTGAACCCAACTCTGTTGGGTTGGAGTGGGAGTTGGTGGTACACTCCTTCACATGACACTTAAAGCAGCTGTGCCTATGACAGTTTTGCTGTCTGATCATGGATACTATCGTGTGTTATTCATCAGGATATGGCTATTTATAGGAGCCCACGGAAGGCTCCAGCTGGGAGAGGCTGGTGTTCAGGCACACATTCTGCCCGTGCCTCTGACTTTCTGTTATTGCTGCACGTGTCGGCACGTCAGTGTGCCACACATTCATGCTGACAGCCCGAAGAGGGATCAGTTGCATTATTATCTAAATCCCAACAGTGTGCTTGGATCTGATGGTGACACTAATATACCCTATTTCTGTACAAAGAAAACTACACAGAGAAAAGCAAGGAGGGCAGATGGGAGCTGTGGCTTACCAGGTGTGAGGGTTTATAGGGACTACTTGTCTGGAGTTTTTACTCATTATCTTTTCATATGGTACTTTCTCAAAAAAAAAAAAAAAAAAAAAAAAAAAAAAAAAAAAAAAAGCGCCAGTATAGTTCTGGTCTCTCAATTATCTGTTTGTGTGCATGTACACATGAACATAACTATCTTTAATCTTTCTCTGTAATATTGCCAGCACAATTTTTTAAAATCAGAACAGTTGCAAGTAGCTCTATGTCTGCCTATTTCATATTCCAACAAAGATGCGATTTCACAGAGTGCATCTAACTGTTTTTATTTCCCAGAATGTCCCAAAGTTTGATCTTTTTAAAAGGAAAGATAGAAAAGGCACCTTGAGTATTATTGCTATTGCTGCTTCCCTTTAATGGTTATATGGTGACACTGCTTCGCAGAGGATTACTGTCACTGGTGCGGAGGGGATAGGAGATTGGCTGCCTTGAGGAGTGAGATGAGACAATAAAGGAAAGAGGTTGTTACCTCTGCAGCATCTGGCTCTGTCTCTCGATTTTCATTCCATGCATTCTGTGTTGAGCCAGGGTGGGGTTTGAAGCAGTTTCTTGCCTTTGTACACTTGCATTGTTCAGCAACAGCAAAGAGTGAGAGAATTGTGTCAAATCTGTTTTACTTAAAATAACTGAACTGTGTAATTGTTCAAGAAGGCTTAGCAACCAAATACATTAAAGCCAAAAGTTATGCAGATCACCAAAGGTACAGGATACAGTGACAGAGTTGTTTGACTCATGCTATATTATTCTTTGGTAACCATTGACGTAATTATATTACTTAAGTGCTCGTATTGCAGTGAACATGGTTTTCAGAGTGCTGCACTTCTGCTTAACTGGAATGAAAAAAACCTACATTTCTGAACTACATGTTGCTTTGTGCAATGAAGGCTGAAGTTTTCTCCACAGAAATGAGGTTCCACTATACTAACCCCTTTGGAGTGCAGCAGTTAGAGCTAATCTGGGACATTTTAGCTTCATATGCATCAAAAGTGTCACGGTTCAGACTGTTTGTCATGTCAGGAGAGAAAAATCATAAAAGGAGTGAGAGGCCCAACAGTGGGTTGTAAAGAAGAAAACATTTTAGCTGACCTTCACTTATTAGAACGAATTTTCCTCTGAAGGCAAGCACATGTGGGTGGCTCTCAAGCTTGTGCCTGTCACCAAACAGAAACTACTCTGCCAGTGGTTTTACCTTTGCACTCTCCAAAGTTGTGTCTATCCCAGATAATTTAACTAAAAATGTTGTCCCTTAAAAATGTCAGTAATGAGAGATTTCAGTTTTCTGTTGAAAGTTTCCTGTAATCGTCTTTCTATTATTTGATGTCTGTTCCTTTCAGGGAGGGGTAATTAAGAGCCAGAAGAAAAAAGAAGAAAAGAAGTATCTCACCTTTCTGGCATATTTTCAAAGAATTCAATTAGGGAACACAACCCAAAATTCCTTTAAAAACATGATTGATGTGGGAGCTTTCACTAGGTACTGTCATTTGATATAGGGGCTTTTTATTACTGCATATTGCACAATAGAAATGTGTGGAACAGGATGCCAGGCTGTTGACAGTGTTCATGTGTGGTATATGCGTTACATGAATAGATGGGCTGTGTGGAGGTGCATTTTGTTTCCTCTTTCACTGGTTCATTTCTTTAATCTGAACTGAAACTGAAAGATCTTACTGTGAGGCAAGGACTTCTGAGTGAAAAGGGCTGTTAAGAAAATCTACCTTGAAGGGGAATATTTATTATACAGAATGTTATTTTCTCTAGAATGGAAATGCTTAAAAGCTGGTGGTTGTACCCTATATTATGCATACTGCAGAGGACTGGGAAACCTTTCATGACCATTTGATGTTCCTGATTTTCTGCATATATATGCACATATATACACATACATATTTCATATACACATATTCATCTATACTCATGTACATCTAGATGATATGTCAATATGTATATATGATATATATGGTCTGTAAATGACAGCACAATCAAGTGAGAGTTGTAAAATGCTGTTAGCACTGCCTATCAATAGTCCTTAGAGTTAGGAGCTGCTTCTAATGGAGTGCAGGCTCTTTGTCTCATCTGGGGAAGGACAATAAACTGTGAAACACATTGTTTTTGAAAATGCAGTTCAGAAAGTGAGTAGTCATTTTTTTTCTTATGGACATTTAATTTGTCTATAAATAGGCTAACTTATATTCTATTTTCCTTTTATTTTTTTTCCTAATAGTGTTGAGTTGCCTGTGCACAATGCAACCCTGATGAAATGAAAAATTTGACATCTTTTTTTAGAGATGATAGCTAATCATCTTGCATACAGATACCAGTAGCTCTGCAGAAATGCAAGGTGGTCTTGCATAGTGTTGGGAGAAGTTAAAACATAGGTACTAATCAACAGTTTAAAACATATTCTGAGAATATATACAATGACATTTTTCACGAGCTTTCTCAGGAAGGTTTGGGCAGTAGTTTAAGGTTGTAAAGAGTAAGCCTTAAAAACCGGAAATTTTGTTCATGAAGCAGGTAAGAAAATAGTCTAATGAATTGTTTAATGGTGATGTGTTTTAAGCCAAAGAGAAGTTTGTGTATTTTTTTTTTTTTCATTTTTTCTTAAGATCTCAGAGATTTTTACCTAGAACTATGGATAAGCATGGTAAATACATTCCCCAGGAATGGGATTTGAAATTGCAAATACTTAGGTACATGAATAACTTTACTGAGATTATTGCTTGACCAAGTAGGTACATGTGATTTGCCCTGCACCACGACTTGATCTTTTGCTCATATTGGAGAGCTAAGAGCTGTCCCTGGCTGGACACCAGCATTATTTAAAATGGTTTCCTGCAGACCTTACCTGAGATACCCTTCTTTGTGATGCTTTTGCAAACAGCATTGAACATAGTCTAAGCAGCAAGTCCATTCACAAAAAAATTGCACCCAGACAATAAATCTTACAAAACTGCTTGTGAGATTGCTTTGCTACAGCACTAGCTACTTAAAGCACTTAAGAATTGTCCGGTAAATAAAAGGTACTGCTAGAAACTGATAATAAAGTTTAGAGAATCACCTGGTGACAAATTTCAAAAGAGCAGTCTTTTGATAGAAATGACACTACTTTAGCACAAGTAGGAAAATTATCCAAAGGGTAGAAGATGAAAGGTTCAGAAAATCTAACTTTTTATATAGTGGCACACTCAGATCCATTTCCTGTAGGTCTAAAATGAAAATTGCCATTTAAGAATAGAGATTTCGAACAAATGGCCGAGTTGGCAGAAAGAACTGCAGGACCTTGGATTTTGGAGGAAATACGTTAACATGAACATACTGTGTACATATTGCCAGGAGTAAGGAGAAAAGGGCAATAAGGTAAAACATTTGTCTGAATATATGTCTCAAGCTCTGCACTCAGACAGTGGAGTTTTTTCATCCATTATATCAGAGCCATTAGATTAGATGAGCTCAGTAAATTTACTGTTTGAAGACATCTAGGTAAAATATAACAATTTTTTCCAATGGAATAGCTGTGCAGATTAGAGCTATTGTAGGGTATGAAAAAAGTGTTCAGGACAAAGTATCTAAAAAGGAAGAGACTGGGCAACATTGTTAGAAAACAACAAATTTTCTCTTGAAGAATCTCCTTAAATTGGCCAAATGCCTTTGCAGCAGATAATGAGCTATATTTCCTGAATACTGAGTCTGAGAAACCCTTAATTGCTCATAAATCCATGTACTGGAAAGTTTGGAACACTTAATGAGTTGGCAACACACTTCAAAGAAAAGGATTTCATACAGACTGAATTAGTAGAAACTAATAGACAATGGGTAAATAAGAAGGACTGCAGCTGAAGTGTTGGGGATTTAGGACAAACCAACCCATATATTTCGGAGATTCCTTCATAAGAATATCTGTCTTCTACAATGATGTTGACTTCTACGCATAGTTTGAGGCATGAAGTTCAAACAATAATACATTATCTTGCCTTATTGCAAAATGACCTTGGGCTGTTAATTTTCCTTGCAGGGGTCTCCAGTTGCTTGAAGCAGAGAGTTACATAAAGGACAACGATGCCGTATACCTTACTGCTGTAACTGGCTTTGTTTCTCTGTTCTTTGAGTGAGAGTTTGATGAGGCCTGACTTGTTCGTGAGGATACTCACATTTAGAGAAACCTGTCTTTTGGGGACTTGCGTCTTGCATCTGTGTTCTTGAAATGAATGTTTTGATTAGGATCCCCACTGTGTGTCACAGCACCTTGTACTGATTCCCCTCAGTGAACATCCAACTTGACATCAGTTCTACAACTGGCCGCCCTCTCATGTGGCACTAATGACAAGGCAGATTCAGCAAGCTCTGCACATGCCTTGTTAACACCAATCCTTCTTGGACATGGCTCCTTTCACTGATAGCAGACAGATGGCATCTTCAAGCAACCTCAAGTTTGAGATTACAGATTTTGCAGGAATCTGAATATCTATATTTGGTATCTTTTAAATTATTTAATTATATTAGAATTGCTCCAAAAGAGTATTGAGACTTCTGATTATTTCCAATTATATTACTTCTTCCATCCTCATTTTGTTTTTTTGCCAACTTTCAGAAGGGAAATATCATTTTATATGTTGTCTGTGGACTGATTCAGAGAGGTATTTCATTAATCTGTGCCCTAAACAAGGCTACTTGGTGTCTGGGCTTTTTGAATTCTATGTATTGTCCATTAGAACAGTGTTCACAAGCTCCTCCTTTTTCACTGCTCAGCTAATACTTGTGATGATTATGTTTCAAACCTACCGTAGAAGTTAAGGCATTGCAGAAAAAAGCTTACAAGAATCATATAAATAAGAGCAGCAGTAGCAGATGTATGAATAAAAACACATATTGTGGCATCCTATATTCACTTTGATAAAAATCTTGAAAAAAATATTTCTATGGGCATGTTATGGTATATGAAATTATTTTACTAAACCATGTAAATAAAGTTGTCCAATTCAAGTTTTGCTATCTCAGAAGTTATTGGTTAACATCCAGACTAATGGACTGTGAGAACTTCTTAACAAAGTACAGTTATTCATTAACTGGAATACAACCAGTGGTTTATAAATGACTACATAAACACAGTAAGACAAAATATATCTTGTGTAATGTTAATTTTCTGTAGAGTTTTAGAAAACTCAAAGCTATTGTAACTAGCTTAGGATGATTATGTTCTGTATATACTAAAAATGCAAAGTCCTGAAAAGCCATTTGCCGGAGTTTTTAAAAATAGATATTAATGAAGCAGTTAATTTTTGGCTTTGCTACAAAGTAACCATTCTGACTGGAAGGTATTTTTGAGACTGTAACAGCAGAACAGGTATCTCATTGTGGCTCAGTATTTCTTTTTGATTTCTCCGTGCTTAACGGACACCTTACACCCGACTTGCTTTTAGTACAGATTATTTCCCCTTTTGTGGAGGTTAAGATCTGCCAAAAGGGAGAAAAATCTAAACCCAAATCTTTCTCAGCTCTTCATGCTTGTTCTCTCCCCTCCCTCACAGAAGAAGATGTAGTGGCCTCAGGTTTCTGCTTGACTCATGGTGCCATAGAGCAAGAGTACAGGGTGTTTAATGCTTTCCTCCCTGGCACAAAAGGACTTGCTAGTTAGGCAGGGTATCTGCAGAAACTTTGCTCTTTTTAATGCATGGACCACAACTGAAAAGTCACAAAAAATAAAGCCTTTTCCAAATCGTCTGCCCACAACCCTATTCAACGCTCTCCACCAGTCTAGAAGTATTGTCTTCCTTCTTGGGGGAATCTGACATGATGCATTTACAAAGTAAAAGGTGACACCTGCTGTGAAAGCAATGAAGATTATTAGTGTGTCCAACTTCAAATACTTTTCAATCTTTCAGTGATTATGGATGCTTCCTATCAAAACTGTCCAAGATGCTGTAACTTTTATATGGGTTTCTGCAAAAAGATAAACCTTGGAAGTTGCTGAACTGTAAAATAGCAGTACACTATGACACTGGCAAACCTTTAAAAGATAAATCCTGGCAGCCACTGGACTGTACAATATTGGCACACTCTGACACCACTGGATCTCCAAAACACCAGAGAAGGATCCAAGAAATGATTTTACTCCTGTAACAGAATGAAGACTGTGTAACCTTAGCAATCCATCTGGCTTAATTTAATTTATAACTGCCCTATGTAAGTGTATATATCTTTAGTGAGCTCCTCTAGAAAGGCAACAATGGCAATTACTTAGTTGGTCTATACTGGTTTATATACTGTAATGACAGCTTTGAAACAAAGCCTGGCAATTCCAGTTCTCAGAAGAATGGCTTATCTGTGAAAAACAAGCATCCAAATAGTCAATAATTTTAACAATGTAGTTTTGCCATATCCAAGCTTTTGAAAACAATGTACTTGAGCACCCATATTTGTGGCTGCCTAAAATCACCAGGGGCTTCTTATTTTATGTCTTCCTTTTTCCCTTTTTGTCTGCTTTTTAGCATTATTGAGAAACTCCCATTTCCTTCTTTCTCCCATCTTCCCTTCCCTGTCTGTGGCATTTTCTCAGGTTTTAAGTTTATCCTTAAAAACCCCTGCAGAAATGCAACCTCTCAGCTCACTGATCCAAGAGACTCTATCTACTAAGAACCCCTGAGACTCAGATTTCTCTGTCCCTGCTGTGGGAGCAGCTACCTGCTTGAATTTTCTTTTGCATAGCTCCCATGCCACAGCATTTGCTTGACCTCCATACTGCCTCGTCTTCTCACAATTTCCTACTTGGCATTTTCCTCCGCTCTGTAACAGCACGTTCGCCTGCACTCTGACTCCACATCCTCATCTTCATGCTTGTCTGCCCCTCCTCTGCATCCCTTCTGGTCCCTACATTAGTCTCACTCAATTTGCTGTCCCGTTTCTGAATGCATTTTCCCTCCCCACTGCTCCCACTGTCTCTGGCATGTCCATATTCTCCTGTCCCCTGCCTGGCCCTCACAGAGTAGCTAACGGACCATTAGCTTTCATGATGGCATCCTGTCTTCTGCCCGATTGCAAATAACAAGGACTGGCATCCATCTTCACTGATTTACCCTCACTTTCACCCAGAAAGTTTAAGTGGATCTGGCATCCAACCTACTGAGATCAGGCTTGGCCTGGTTCTGGTGTTGGTAATGGAAGATGAAAGGTGTTTTACTTACAGGTCAAATTTCACAATTTTGTAAATAAAAAAAAATATTAATAATTGTCATATCCTAAAAAAATATTAATATATTAATAAAAACCCTCTTTCTAATCTAGTCTATGATTTGAGTAAAAATATGAAGGCTGGTGAGGCTGTTGACAGCGGTCCTATACAGCAATTGCAGAGGTGTGAGATCAGGGAGGACTGAGAATTGGTCTTTTCTCTCGTATTGGTGGGACTGTGCTCCAGTGAAACCCTTACAAAATGTTAACATCACTTACTGAGCTCAAATCCTGAATAAATGAACTCTGATGGCGTCAGTGGCTTTCACCTCTCCGTAGAAAGTTGTCCCAAGCTTTAGAATAATTCCTGCCATTTCTGCAACAGCTGTCTTAAAAAAAAACTCGAAATGATGGCAACTTCATTATGATTTCTCTTGCTGCATGCTGTAGAAAACTGATCATGACCTAAAACTAATCACTGGGCCTAATAAAACACCTTGCCTTATATGACTTCAGAAGCTATATTTTATTTCTAAAGTTAATCTACCCTTAATGTGTGGGGAGGGAGGACAATAGACCATGTCCTCTCAGCGCAGACTGGGAATCTGAGGCACAGTGTGGTTTTGACAGTTTGAACAGCAATCAATCACTTAACAGACAAATAGAGTCTACGGTCTCTTTGCAGCAGCTCTTTTTCAACACTAGGATGACATCTGTGCCCTCTGCAAAGGATTGCACAGTGTCAGCCTCAGAGAGGGATAGGTTTCAAATACAGCTGGGCTTGAGCAGGCTGTCTGCAAGGTGGTTTGAGTGTTTTTACTTCCTCAAGAACTGGTACACCAATGGTGATATAATATTTCTGTCAACCAAAATTTTCAACAAGTGCATACCAAAATAGGATAGCTAGATAGTGGATAACAGCAAATGAAGTATCACAGCCATATAGCTATGTCCAGGCAAAATAAGAAGTTATACTGCGATATGCAAAATTCCATCTGAAAGCAGAACTGACATTATGTGTACATCACAGGACTACATAATGATATCTTTTGATGTTACTCTCTGATGAAAATTTTGAAAATTGGGGTAAATATTTGTAAAGATTTGTATAGGGCAAACTGAATTAAATATATGTATTATAAAGTAAATTTGATTTGCAAGTGAATTCTTAAGAGGCTGGGAGACAATGCAGCAAGAATAATTTCAAGTTGGTTATACAATTCAGCACTTTGACCCAATATAGTCCTTCAAAGTAGATGGGTCATGTTGTTTGTTAGGACTTTATTGTAAACTATAGTGTACATTTAATATCATGTTCTCATAAAGAAAGATTAAAAGTAAAAAAGATAATCTATATTTTATTATCTATTTCATTCTTTTACTCTACAGTGCTTTTCTTTTTCTTGTTGGAAGTCTGACATTAGAACATCTGACTGTCCAGGTCATTAGGCACCATGTTTTCCCATAAAATTATTGAACATATTTTACTCTTAGAGAGGACTACAGACCTTTGTTTTCACTTGTATTTGCAAATAGAAGAGTGAATTATGCATCCAGATATTTATTTCATTATTTCTTATTGTGGACATGTGTTCTTTGAGTAAAGTTGAAATGGTTTTAACCCATCATGGAGTGCACTTAACCAAATTTTAATATTAACAATCAATTAGCAGACTTATTTACTAAGAACAATGCCCCTAGAAATAGTGTATTATAATCAAAAAAGGAGTATAGTAATCCAAGAACTCTTTCCTAGCAAATAAGTTCCTGATGTAATTTTGGTATTTATACTGATACAGGAGAACATAATAATTGTATAATTGTTTCCTATTGATATGTACAATTCAGTAGCTCTCAGTCACTCACACTGTGGCCTTGCAGAAGTCATTTGGCAGTTTCATAGATTTTTAAGCCATAAGAGACCATTAGATCATCTTATCTGATTTTTCTGCATAAAACAGGTCAGAGAATTTAATCTAGTTATTCCTGTATTGAGTGGAGCAACTGGTATTTGACCAAAGCTTGCCTTTATGTCAGACGGTTTACTTTTCTTTTTTTTTTTTTTTTTTTTTTAAATAGGGGATATTACTTCCTATTTAGTACCTAAGATGTGAAGATTCATTAATGTTTCCGAATACTCTGAGATATTGGGATTTAATGTGCTATAAAAGTGAACAGTGGAAATATTTCAAATGGTGATCTAAACAGCATTTTTTAATCGATGTGATGAATTGAATACTAGGACAAATTAATCAGTGGTGTCTCCAGCAGGAAAGAGTTTTGCCAATTCAGTCCAAGGTTTTTTTGTGATAATAATTTCTGATAATTCGAAGAAGAAAAGATACAAGGTACAGAAATGAGATGTTTAAAAAAATGTTAAAAAAAAAAATTTAAACAGAAAGTAACTTTAAATATTTAAAGTCATTAAATCTAATTAATGAACTTCTTTTATATTTCAGATTAAAAGTTCACAGAGATACTCATTCCTTTTACCTTCATTAACACATGAATGTGTTATTAGTTATTTGTTAGGTATTTCTATAAACATGTGATGATGATATTAGTGGTGTGAATGTAAAACCAAAATTCTTTAATGTCACTAGGACAATATAGTGATGCTTGCTCTGCTCCACATGCGTGCCAAGGAGTCTCCCTCTAAAGGCATTCAATTATGTAAGAGTTATTGACCAGCCTGTCTCAGGCTGCAAAGTGCCTCCCATCTCCATGCCTGCTCCACCACCTTTGCCTTTGCATCAGGCAAGAAGAATTGGCATCAGGCAAAAAGAATTCACACACAAAGGATGGAAACCCTATCTGATCATCTATAATGAGAACAGGAGTAAGTAATCAAAGATGTGGTTTTTATCTTTAGTGAATATGATTTTAATATGATTTAACCAGGCTTTCTATCAATTACTTTCAGGATACCTACAAGTGGCAGCAAAGTTTTTAAAAAATACTTGCTTTCACTGGTTTATATTTGTCTTTGCCTCTTTAGTAACATCATATCTCTGTTTGCTACATTGAGCACTATTGCCCTTGCTACTGTGAGTCTTCTCTGGATCCTCCTGGTTGTTTAAATTCCTCTTCAAGTAGCTTTTGTGAAGTTTCTCTGTGGTCAGAATTTCAATTTACAACAAATCTCCTTCAGAAGAGCGTGTAGTCAAGGCCATTCTGGTCTATTATATATGCTGTCTATTTATATTTACCCACAGTCTATTGTCCTGGTTTTGGCTGGGAGGGATAGAGTGTATTTTCTTCCTAGTAGCTGGTACAGTTCTGTGCTTTGATTTTAGTATGAGAATAATGTTGTTTTCATTGTTGCTAAGTAGCACCCATCCTAAGTCAAAGATTTTTCAGTTTCCCATGTTCTGCCAGTGAGATGCACAAGAGCCTGTGAGGGATCATGGCCAGGACAGCTGACCCAAACTAGCCAAAGGGGTATTCCATACCATAGAATGTTATGCCCAGTATATTAACTGGGGGGAGCTGGCTGGAGCAGGGCTGATTGATTGCTGCTTGGGGAGTGGATGGGCATCAGTCAGTGGATGGTGAGCAATTGCGTTGTGAATCATTTGCCTTTCTTGTGTTTTATTTCTCTTTTTATTATCTTCCTTTTCATCATCATCTTTGTTATTATTATTACCACTATTATTACTACTTTATTTTAGTTATTAAACTATTATTATTTCAACCAATGAGTTGTTGGTTTGTTTTTGTTTGTTTGGTTTTTGTTTTTTTTTTTTCAATTCTCCTCCCCATCTCACCAGGGGTGGGAGGTGGAGTGAGCGAGTAGCTGTGTGGTGCTTAGTTGCCGGCTGGGGTTAAACTACAACATTTATATATATTTAGTCTATTTGAAAAACACACAAAAATGTACTTTCTGAACAAACAGTAGCTGCTACCCAAAGTTACATTTAGAGTGGGCACTTTTAAGACCAGTAGTAACCACGTGGAGTGAACTACCACATAGGAGACCCTAAAGCCAGTCATAATGATTTTAAATCTCTCTGTCCCATCCAAGTCTTCTTTTTTAAAAAAACTGAAGTACTTTTGCTTAGAGATACTAAAACTTCAGGCTTGTTGTTTTACCTCTGAACAGTTAATATGACAATAGAATTAAATATAAAATTCTAAGAATTAAAAGGAAGTTGATTCAATCCATCGAAGTTTTACAGATGCTGAAATTTAAGCTCTTGGGAACCAGTAAAATACTGGTATTCCTGCAGGATCTGCTCCACTGAGCAGTTTGACACCTCTGGATGCAGCACTTAACAACTTAGTGTCCTCAGATTATTGCTTCATTTCTTTCCTGGTATTTGAAAAGCTGCATCCTTTCTTCATTGTTCACCATTAAAGTGGTGAGGAGGAGGTGAGCAGCAGGGCTGTTGTGGCCCAGAAAGATATTCCTGTGGGAAGAGTCTCAGGAAGGAGATTACCAAAATGGGGAAGGGGTCTCAACATGTGAGGCAGAGCTGTGTAGCACCAAGATAATGTTGCTGGACAAGTCCTCTTTCACAGAAAAAAAATTGAAGCTGAGGAAGCAGAGAACTTTTAGTCTACTTACAATAGAAGAATAATGATTTCTTTTTAAATTACTGTTTTGAAAGGAAATGCAGATAGCACAATCACTACCAGGCCTTCGAAGATGTGGCAGGTAATCCAAGAGGTGCTGCTATTCTTGCTTGAGGACTTGTAACTGTTCCCATACACATAACAAGCACTTGATCCTTTTTTGAAAAACTGCATGAAAAGACTTTTAAAAGACTTCATTGATAAACAGTGTGGTTACTTATTCACTCACTTAAAACTAGCAGAATCAAACCCAAGGAAATTAGTAGTTTAGGGTCCTTGCAAATCTAGAAATTTCCCACACAAAAAATCCTACATACTTCTTACCAAGAACAAGAAAATACATATTTCATCACAAGTACCTTAACTTTGACCTGTGCATTGTGGCTTTTATGTATTATTTGTATTATATTGATTTAGAGTAGAATTCATCTTCACTACATTTAGCCATCTAAAGTTAGAAGTTTCTTCTAAGCTATTTGTCCAAGTTCCCCTTATCGTAAATGGAGAAAGATAAGTTCCTCCAAATGGCAATTCATCCCATTTTAAGATAGGTGTCTGAGATAGACTGGATGAATTGCCCTCTATCACAATCTCTCTCCATTGCTTGTAGAGGAACTTAAGTGACTAGCTTAGGCTAAGTGCCCAAACTTCAGATGGCTAAAAATTAGGTGAGATGTATCCCTCCCAAATATTTTCTTTTAAGGGATGCATGTAACTGACAAATATCTGGTAGTCAATTTGTAATGTTATATTTTGTTAAAATTTGATAAGTGATATTTCTTTGGAATCATATACATGGCATTTAATGAATAACCATAATATCAGATAATAGTAAAATTACATATGACTGGTGGTTGATCAATGCATGACATTAATGTGCACATAAATCATTCTCACATTCTCTTTCAAAGAAGTGCATTCATTTAAACTGGTTGTAGAAAACAAAGCTTGTTTTATTGTGAAGCCCCAATCATGAAGAATTCCTTTTGAAATATTACAGAGCTATAAGAACTATGTACTTCTGAAAAATCAGGCTGATGATATTGATTTAGGGTCAGAGTAGAGGAGAAGTTGTATTGTGTTTCTTTCTATTTGATAGGAATTATATGTTCAGATTTTATTATGTAGAAGTATGAGATTTTTAATACCCTGAGTTATTAATTTCTTTGAGTTTAAGTGTCTGGTTTTGGAAATAATACAATAGATAACAACACTATTGTCTGTTAGCAATATCAATTAGTAAACAAAGGAGGGCTTGCAAACTTCCAAACTTGGACTTTTTCCTATGTTTTTACATAACCTTGTTCATTTGTGTGAACACACTAGTGAATGAATCAGTTATTAACAATTTTTAAAATGGGGGACACTGGCCATCAGCTTATTAAATTATAGGAAAGAGTGGTGCGAGGCAGGCAAAGAATGCCCCTTGTGGAGTCCTGCCTCTTTCACTGAGCACCTGACAAGATATGCACATCCCCTAGGTGGCTAAGTTAGCCATGCATGCATGCACATCACAGCATGCCTTCCCTCCAAATGCTGGTAGAAAGGGCTGAAAAGTCACTGCAAATTATCTGTCATACCCAGCAGTAGTGTAGGCAGCAAGTTGCTACCAGACCTCCTATTCCTTTTGTGTCAACAAATTGCCCTCTGACTTGAAAGAATGTGTCTAGAGGGAGGAATTATTTGCCCTAGATCCAAACTGGTTCCATGACCTGTTCAATTAAAACCATGTTTGGATGGATTTAAGTACCTTCAGCTCAGTGTTTGCACTGGTTTCATTAACCAGCTGCTCCTGAAATTGCAACATTTTCAGTGCCTAGGCCCATGCATGTGGCTTATGGAAGTACAAGGTTCCTATTGATTGATAGGAAGATTTCACCAATAAAAAATTCATTTTGGTTTCTTTTATTTTCCCTCACTAATTATAGCTATATCCTCTGACCGTGTTTTGTGTAATACCTCTTCCATCACTAAAGTTTGACACTTGCATATTCAAAAATAAATCACATTCTTCCTCACAAGATCTGGGTATGAATAAATTTGCATTCAGAATGAGTTGGTGGGGACAGTATAGTAAGTCTAGCATTGTAATGACAGAACTGTATTACTTATATTCATTTCACGACACTTCATGTTGTTATAGTGGCAACAGCATCAAGCATCAAGTGGCAACAGCATCAAGTTTACAACAACCATGGAAGATTATGCAGATTCACCCTCATGCTTTGTCTTGCCTTGCTTTTCCCCTCCCGTACCTTCTGCTGAACTAATGCTCTTTGAGAAAAAAGTAGAGGAAGCTGTGTCATGTTACCATGGATGATCTCTGACATTCTACTCTTTTCACATAAGTCTTACATTTCCACTGCAGAGTACCTGGCAAAGGAAACAAGCAAAAACTGCATCCAAGGTGCACATGTAGAAAAATTCATGGCTAGTACCAGTTCATAGCATAATACCAGTTTCCTAGGAGAGGGATGCCCATAGACATAGGTCACCAGCAGGACTTTTGCTGCATTTATGGTGCAGCCTTTTGCCATTTAAATCCATCCAGATCAAAAGACAGAAGTAGTAGCGTACTGGGTCTGGCTGAGCTGGAACTGGTTTTCCCCTATAGTTTCTAACAACAAATAAACTTAAGATTTTTTTCCTATAAACCCAAGAGAAAACTCCTTCAAGGGTAAAAACCTAAAGCTGACCATTACATGCTCTGAAACCCCAGTAAAGAAGCCTACTGTTCTAATAAGTGAGGATCCACAAATCCTTAGACTGATTACAGATTCAAATTTTGTATACTCACAGTTTAATTCCTGCAGAGAACCTGTAAGAAATAAAAACTTTTAAAAATCCCTAAAAATAAATTATTTAATACTCAAACTGGCACATATTTATCACTAGTATATTGGAAAGGGTGGGATAATGACAAATTACCAGAGGAATATGCACTTCTATGTTAATATTTATACATATATACGTATTCTTTGAAGTGAATACAGCAAATATACAGCCATAACATCCTAGTGGAAATAAATACATGATAGCTATAAGCAGATAGGTCGATATTCACAAACTGAATGTTAGAAAGGCCAGGCACAGAAGTAATAAAAATTCCCAAGGAGAAGAACCAAAAGATTTGCCAAGAGTGATACAGCTATGACAGCAAGAATCGTTTAAGATCTGGTTAGCCACGTGGTTGCTGGCACATGGGGTCCATCCCTACACACTTCAGCGGGAACCAGAGGCCTCTAGTCACCTGTGCTGTGAGAGAGAAGGAGGTGATATGCCTCAAGACTTGTGCAAGCCCCAGCTGCTGATTTTGCACTTTCTGCTGTGACAGAGGACTGGGAGCAGGAAGAAATTTGCCAGTGTTGCCCCCTACATCTCCAGAAGCCCATGTCTGATGCCTGTGGTGCCCAATTCAGGTCTCTGAAGGCCATGTCTGTTTGCACAGTGTTTCCAGGAGCTGTGTCTGGAAATCTGGGATGGTACCACCCAAAGCAGGAAGATGTTAGAGCTGGTAGTTCCCATGTTAAACAAAACCAGCAGATAAATATATGAAAGGGCAGACCCCATCACCTTACAACATGGGAACAGTTTTGCACATGGTCATCAACCCAGAAACCTATGCATATGAACTATCATATCCAGTCCTCAAGACTGATGAAAAGTGGGGAGAGGAAGGACAAAGGGACATTAAAGGGAAGTTTTACTGAGTAGGCCCTGACACAGTACGCTTAGTCCTTTTCAAACCTCATAACTCTCTGAAATCAACAGCAGTTGGGTAGGAACTTTCCCATTTGGGTGTAAAGATTTAAGTGCTGTAAAGTTTTAAGTTGTCTGTAGTTTGGTAATTTCCCTTATTGCTTCTTTCTTTTGGCAAATATGAATGTCAATTGACTCTTTAAAATTTTCCCTCCGGATCTGATGTAGTCCTTATTTACTGGAGCCATTTAAATATCAAAAAAAAAGGCTTTAAAATAAACCAAAGAAAATAATTCAGCATTTGAAGGTGGATGCCTATGATGACCTAACAGACTTTTTAATTATTTTTTTTTTTTTATCACTAACTTCTTCTGCAATTCTGTCAATGTTTCGAATGAGATTTCCAAGTGCCAGTGAAACAGCTTCATGTTAGGGGGTTATTTTTATAATTCAGTGCATCCAAACTTCATGAAAAATATGCAAATCACCTTCATTATAACCATATCTTGTCGCAACATGCAGCATACGTAGTGCCAAAAATGAATGCATTCATGGCATCTTTTGGGTCCTAAGATCCAATTATGTCTTTTGTTGTTCCTTTTTGGCTTTCTGTGTCAGCTGCATGCTCTGTAAAGTTACTGATTACTGACCTGTTGGCAACTTTACAAATCAGCTTTGAAATGCAAGCTGTCAGTAGCTCTTGAGTACCCCAGTCCCAGGTTACCAAGGCCATGAAATGCTGCATTGAATTTTTAATCAGTTTTCCCTCTGCTTCTGCCTAGTTTTTTCCAGGTTAAGGTCAATTTTGAAACCAGCTGAATTCTTTAATAATCACTGTCTTTGCAGTCCTCACTGGGTTCAAAAGGAAGAACAATTTTTTTGTTGCATTAATATTAATTTTTTTACTGTGGGGCTTATTACAGTGGCATATTTTCTATTTAAGTATTCATTGTTAGATCACAAAGTGCGCTACTGTCTAGCCAAAGTATTGCCTCATGAAGATATGAGTGAACTACCACTAACCCAAAATTTCACTTCCCTCACTTTTAAAATGAATCAAGGCTGCTGTTGTAATCCATTCTGCATTTTTTCCCTGCAGCTGTGCTACTCAGAGGAGAAAGCTTGCCACCTCAGATACATGTCCTTTGGCTCACCTTTCTGAATGTGACAAATGCAGTTTACTTAGTAATTCTACCATCAAGCTTTGATCTCTATTTTAAAAAGTTGCAGCTTTTTGTGTAAGTGGGCAAGACTAGAATAATTAGAGTGCTGGAAATGCAGACCTAAATGTGAAACAAAACAGTCATCTTTATTTCCTCTTCAGTTTTCTCCTAGAAGCATTTATCATTTAGGAATTTGCTTTGATTTAGTGAGTAGCTGCTTATTTGATTGCAGCAATGAATAATCCAGAAAAGCCTTACTTTCAAAGATCCTAGTGATGCTTTATTCTACTAAATATCATAGAATCATGGAATGGTCTAGTTCCAACCCTCTGCCATGGGCAGGGACACCTTCCACTAGACCAGGTTGCCCAAAGCCCCGTCCAACCTGGCCTTGAACACTGCCAGGGAGGGGGCAGCCACAGCTGCTCTGGGCAACCTGTGCCAGTGCCTCACCACCCTCACAGAGAAGAACCTCTTCCTTATATCTCATCTAAATCAACCAACCCTCTTTCAGTTGAAAACCCCTTGTCCTATCACTACACTCTCTGATAGTCCCTCCCCATCTTTCCTGTAGTCCCCTTCAAGTACTGGAAGGCCTCTATAAGATCTCCCCAGAGCCTTCTCTTCTCCAGGCTGAACAACCTCAACTCTCTCAGCCTGTCCCTAGAGGGGAGCTGCTCCAGCCCCCTGATAATCTTTGTAGCCTACTCTGGACTCACAAGCAGGCCTGTGTCTGTCTTCTGTTGGGAGCCCCAGAGCTGGGCACAACACTGCAGGTGGGGCCTCATGAGAGCAGAGTAGAGGGGCAGAATCATGTCCCTGACCTGCTGGCCACACTCTCTTGATGCAGCCCAGGACACAGTTGGCTTTCTGGGCTGCAAACGCACGTTGCTGGCTCATATTCAAGTTTGCATCCTCTAATAACCCCCAAGTCCTTCTCCTCAGGGCTGCTCTCAATCCACTCATCCCCAGCCTGTATTTGTGCTTGGGATTGCCCTGACCCATGTGCAGGACCTTGCACTTGGCCTTATTGAACTTCATGAGTTCTGCACAGACCCACCTCTCAAGGCTGTCCAGGTCCCTCTGGATGGCACATCCCTTCTCTCCAGCGTGTTGACCGCACCACACAGCTTGGTGTCATTGGCAAACTTGCTGAGGGTGCACTCAATCCCACTGCCCATGTTGCCAACAAAAATGTTAAACAGTGCCAGTTAAACAGCTAGTAATGTTTATTTACAGGTTCCTACACCATGATAACACATCTATTCAGATGATTATCACCTATGTTTCACCACAGCTTTTTGCATACTCTTAGAGAATCTCATAATAATGTGATTTATCACCCCGGAGTGAAAAGACAGTTCTAATTGTACTTTATTAGCAAGGAAAGCAGGTTAGTAAGAGGTACTGTGGTAACATTTCTGGTTCAGTAATCAATAATTTACGATAAAAAGATGATATTGGCTCATCTCTTGAGCATATTTGTTCTCTTTGGGGCTACAAAGGTAGAATGAGATTTCCAGGCACTGGTAGCAGTGTTACTATATATAAGTGATTTTTCTGGGTTGTTTTTAAAGTTGTTTTCCCACATACGGCTATAAATTTTGAGGCAATTAGTGACAGGATAGTTACACAGGGCCACTGCAGGCCATTTGAACTCTGGAGTCTCCTGAAGCTGGATTTACTTACATCTGTGAGCAACACCTTATACTGAATAAGTAGAAGCACCTTATAGCAAGACTTGACAAAGGGGATACTCTACACATATCTCAAAACAATCAGAAAAACAGAGGTAGCTGGGGCAAAAACTTAGTAATGATCCACACTGAATATTGAAAAATAGCTGATGATTCATGTATAACCTGGAAATGTAGGACCTGAAAAATCAACCATAAAGTTAAACAAACAGGTCTGTGATTTGTAAAGTCTGGTTTCTGGTGACTTTGTGGAAGGTAAGTCTCTTTTTAAGCTCTAGTCAAACTGGGGTCTAATGAGCAGTCATTCCCCATGCTATTTTTCATACAAGTTGACAGTTTTGCTGCTTCCTTTTTATGGATGATGGGGAAGAAGGAATAATCTGGTCAGTCTCTTCTAAATGATGGCAAGTTTATTTTCTTAATCATGTAGGAGATTAATAATAACTGAGAACTTTCCTCTTATGTCCTTTTCAGTGGAGATTGGTCAACAGTTGACATGTTTTGAGATGGCAGGATTAACAGTGCACAGAAAGATGCGCATGTGGAACTGTTCCAGAAAGCTTATTCCCTTATGAAGCTAGACGTAAAAATTACAGTCCCAGTGGCATTCAAGTACAACATCTTTAAGCAATAAAATGAACTAATTATATCTAAAACTGGTGTCTCGTTAACAGAAAGACAGGATAAAGCAAATGAGCTGCTTATTTATAAAACAAACAAACGAACAAACAACAACAAACACCTTGAAAAACTGAAGAAAAACTTCAGGTTTTCTGTCAGGTTGTTCATCTTGCATTCAATCACTTATGGATGTTTTGTGGTGCTGTGGGAGATCTTCTGCCTTCTGGGAGATTCCTATTGCGGGGCCTGGAGCTGCTCATGTTCCAATTTTAACAAAGTGGGTTGTAATCATCTCTGCACAGAAGATGAAGATTATCCAAGCAGACCCTAAACTGTTGAGTTTTATGGATAGAGGACTCCATGCTGCTAAGCCTCTCTTAATTTGAAACATCAGAGCTGATGGATCCTTCACAAATTTCCTATGAGCAGGCTGTTATAACTGTGCAGTTACTGGTCTCACAGATTATGTGAGACTTATTTTACCACATAGAAGAATAGCTTTCAAGGGGAACTGAATATTCTGGTCTTGTAATTGTTTTCTTGTACCTTTTTTAGTAGGTACAGTCCAGCACACCTTATTGACGGAGTTGATAAGAGGAGTTACTTCTTTTACACATGTGGCTAGAAAAACAGGACAGCATTGGAGAAAGCAATTATTCAAGGATCTTTGGAAAGAAAGAGTAGATGGTAAGACTAAGAAGAGCACTGATAAAGGACAAGGAGTGGATAAAACTGAGATTGAACAAGAGCAGTAAATAGGCAATCTGAAGCAACTTAATTTTGCCAAATGACTCTTGAACCAGAGATAGCTCCTGATGACTAATAATAATAGTCATTTGGTCTTGGTAGCACTCAGAATGTGGTAATTGATGGGCAAGTACTTCTTGCCAGATATCATCATTTCATGCAAGATTTTTTATATATTAACTTGGGGTTTTTTGGCCATCACTTTGGGTTAATCATAGGAGAAACTAGTCAGACTATAATGGTTTTCACTGACTAGATTGACAAGTGACCTGTAAAGCTATAAGATACCCCAGGAACTTAAATTTCAGTACAGTCCATATTGCTACCCACACAGTGCAGAACTGCATATCGAAAGCATATGACAGTAATTATCTTTTCCAAACACAAACTAAGGCTCTCTACCTTGGTAATACAGAAAGAAAAAGCAGTGTATGAAGAAAGCTTTGAACCCTTTGCCAACTGTTACTCTGATATGCTTTAGCTGAAAACCGTAACAGTTGTGAGAAAGACACACAATCTAAAGTGGGATATTAGGGCACTGCGAGGACTGATATTTCTCATGGGTAATGACATCCCTCATTACACACCAATACAATGCCAGACTGCCATACCATTTGGTGGTACATCTTCAGAAGCAAAACAGCCATCTTACAGCCCAGTGAACTTTAGACAGAACATCTCTAGTCAACTGCACAAAGAGGAACACCACAGGGAAGGCCTGAGCCAGTTGCTCTACAGCCCTGCTGAGAGAGAAGGTACTACCACGTCCTCTTGCTGTCAATGCAGTGTAGTCAGGGGATGAGTTTAGAGAAGAAAACATGCAGTAGGAAGTTTTAGGGGTACACAGAATTTCTTATTTCACTTTCTGATACAGATACTGTAAGACCAAATTGGGAACACTTGTTCCTAACATAGCATTGGCCAGGGACAAAAAGTAGAGTTTGAAGCCTGCAACGGCATATCATGCCCTGTACTCTGGAGTCTGGGTATAACTAAAAACTCAGCCTATTTTTTGTTTCCTGACTTCTTCTTTTTTTTTTTTTTTTTTCCATTTGTGTATGAAGCAACAAGAAGAGATCACAGGGAAACCCATCTCTTTGCTCATTATGCTTCCTGCTCTTTGGTGTGCAGCTATTCACATGAGGTATGCATTTGCACGCAGCTTTTTCCTTGCTTTGCCTATGACTAACCAGAGAGAGAGGAACTCCAAAGAGACTTGTTAAACCTATGAAAGCTGCCACACTTTTTCACATGTGTCTCTGCACACGTAAGCAGAGCATTTCTTTTATAGTAAACTGCAAGTCTCCTTCTGCTACAATTGTAACTCATGTCACTTCTTTAGTCTCAAGAGAAGCTGCTATTAAATGGTAGATGTTAGTTTAATATTAATAATTGTCTTAACTTCATACATCTACAGGTTTTCATCTAGTAAAAGGGAGCTATTCATTTTTCCTCATAAAAACAACATTCCTCTGAAGGGAATTTAACAGATGTAACAGGGTTGATGGCAGGTGCAGCATAATGAAAGCAAGACACTTTGAACTGTCAGTGGCTCTCTAACTGCTCTTTGTATTACCCTGGCAGAGGTGTGCCTGCTCCAGTTCAAAACAGCTGCTCTCTCACAAGTGTACTCCTGGCTCCCATTCACCACCCTGCAAGAAAAAGCGGGGCTGCAGAAGGAGAAAAAAGGTAGGAAAAAATATCTGGACCAGGTGAAAAACATCTGCCTGTACATCACTATAGTTTAGAGCAGTCAAGAGAGCTGATAATGTTTTATAGAATTTGCATATTGTCATTTTTAAGGAGGAAGACTCAGAAAATTAAGATTCATTAAAGCTGTAGCACTAGATGTCAGGTGAACACCTCTTTCATCATCCAGCACACCACTGTGGGGAGTGCTGCTCTTCTCCAGACTGTTCACCATTTTTCTCCAGTTAGTTTTAAATTGGTGCTAGGGCTTCTGCCACTTCTCTAGGAAAAGATATTAATAGGTCTTAGCAGTAAGGGAGATTTCTTGATAGCTAAGCTACAGATAGCCTTTCTCCCATTATATCTCATTATAATTATGTTGCTAGTTTGCAGTGCATTAAGATTTTCTCTTTGTTCTTGTTTTTTACATTCTTCACCTTCTTGTCATCTGAATGACGCAGAATTGACTATTTTCATCTTTCTTGACATAATAGTCTTTTGAAAATTTAATCAATTTTTTGCCTTTTTTCTTTTTTTCCCTCTTCATAATTCCCTCATCTCTGTCCATAACTTTCTTGCTGAGACTCTCAGAACTGTCTGCAGTATTAATAAAGAATGCATGATGCTGTAGTAAAAAGGTTTCTTGGCATGGATTTGGGGTGACCTGTAAAATTCTTGTGGTAAAGTCATAAAGTAAGCTATGCAGCTCATGTAAAATTATTATTAAACCTTCATATGAAGGTTGCAAGATATATAATTTTAAAACAAGTGCAGCGCTGATTTTCTAATACTGTTGTTTCAAGTTTATTTTCCTTTCATTTTTAGATTCTCTTAGTGACTTAGCAGAGTTTTTTCCAGAAGGAATTGATATCTTTTGACACTGTATATAGAAGCCCTTCTGTTCTGTCGTTCTTTTTTATACATGTGACTACACAATGAATGGGACTGCCTTCCCTGACAGAGTTGATGGGGCTTCTGGACCACAGTCAGGAGAAACAGGAACTGTTGAAGACAAAACTATAACCACTGTATGCGGTTGCGTATGCAATAGTCTAACGTGTTGTCTCCTAGGTGGCATGGGAATACCTGGAAGGATGCAATTGGTATTCCGTTTTACTATAGATTAAGATTTAAAGACAAAACAAAATGTTCACAATGACTACACAAGGTTGTTTCAATTCCTAATGTCAATTCTCATATTGATTAGAACAGGAGAAAAGTTAGGACCACTGAACTTTCAGAGACACACTGTATCTTTAAATAATTAATTGGAAAAATACTGCCAACACAGATTATACTCAAATTGTTCGTGTATATAATCAGAGATCTGTTTCTCAACTATCTGTCTTCCATTGTGGATATAGTCCAATCCTGTGAGATCTTAATTGAGAAAGTGGCATCTGCTATTGAGCACTCTGTTTTTAATCAGTTACTGATTTTGAATATCTTCAAAATGGTGTTTTACCCTACTGATTTAATTTTTGTATTGTATGTATGTGGAAATACATATTTGACTACCTTTCCTATGAAGTAACAGACCATACTGTATAGGTTTATTGATATGCTTCATTCAAGACATAGTGGTCCCAACTCAATAAAACACTTAAGCATGTGCTTAAAATTAAATATATGCTTAAGTATATTATTGAAAATCCACCTGCAGAAGGACTTTCCTGAATAAAGGTGGCTTTAGGCATGTGTCTGAGTACTATGCTGAATAGCAGCTTGTGAGTCCTATTATACTGAGAATTGAATAGAGTCACTCAAAGTGTATAAAATTAAACACTTTTATGACATGTTTATGATTTTGCAGGATCAGTACTTAATTCATATCTTGGAGCACTTATTCACATGAAGAACTCTTTATTAATGAAGGGATTCAGAACTGGTCTTTTTTAAGTGGCAGTTTTAATAAGAAAACCTTAATAAAAAGTGTAAACTACAGAGTAATGATGTTAGTTCAGTTCCTTAAGGCAAGCCTTACATCAAAAAAAAAAAAAAAAAAACCAAAACCCAGGCCAATAAATGGATTATAGAAATGAGTTTGATAATGAAACTTTACACATCGACATATTTGCCAGTGCAGGCAAAATGTGTGTGGCTGAAACACTGTTAAAAAAAAAAAAAAAAAAAAAAGGTTCTTCTGGCTGCCTAATATTTTACTGGCCTTTGAAATGTTCATTTACATAAATATGTTTTCTTGTGGGTCCCTTGAAGGAGAGATCTATTATTTGCATGCTGAAGATGCATGTTGGCACTCTTAAAAGAAATCTTTTCCACAACATGGGGGGGGAGCTCAGGAAATCCATTCACCAGCAAAACAGGCAGGTCAGAGTGAGCTGAATATTCACACTCTGTCTTAAGGCATGAAAAGGCTGACAGCTCTAAAATTTTAAGTTTCTATGTTAAAAATCTTGAGGTCTCAATCATAGAATATCTTCCACTCATACGAAGCATGCTGTAGGACCAGGGCCTGAATTAACACAGTGCACCTTTAGATCAATCATCTGCTTTTATCCACCTTCTGCTCTTTGTCTAACTGCAGAGTAGGTTTAATCTGTTCTTGCATAATACAAAATTCAGTACATTTAGCAGAGCAAAGGAAATTTAGATAAAACTTCTTTTTTACGTACAACTTCCATACTCAGTGAAGCTGCTTTGTGTCAAATACATGTACTGCCCTAGCATGCTTTCTAAGCAGTCAGTGCTCTTCTGTGTAGAACAGCAAGTACCACAAAGTGGCAAAGGTGAAGACTCAAGCAGCTGCTGTACTAGCCAACAAACTACTCAGCCAGGCTTTTAGGAAACATCCACACAGACAAGGAAACTACACTACAGACTTCAGGCCTGAGGTCAAAGATGCATCATTAGAGACATCATTTCCTGATATTAGAGGCTCCAAATCATTAGTCTTTTAATACATAATATCAATAGCTATAATGAAAAATGAGGGTAGGATGTAGAGAATCCCCTGAATCTTAATGTACTTCTCTACCATCAGAAGCATAATGCAGTATATATATATCAGCTGAGCTGGAGAAAAACAATGGGTCAAATGGAGAAAATTAAGAGGAAGGCAGCAGCTAAACATCTGATTCTTGCATGTGAATGCAAATCACCTCTGTTCCCAGGGTCAGCACAAGCTGTGCCTCTGGATATGTACTGAAATGGAGCATGAGTGGGATTTCTGCAGAACGCGTGACTGTTAGGGGTCTTGCACAGCAAGACGTTTCACACTGTGCGCAGCAGATGGGACCTGGGAAGTTCTGCCCAAGCACTGAAGTTTGCATACGTATGTATAAAAATATATATATATTGTGTGTGTGTCACTAGACCCTGGCAGAGCTGCTGCCTCTCATTGGGCTGCGTCTGGGTCCATGTGCACTTTGGCATGCTGCCTGGGCATGGCTGCTCCACGAGCAAATGGATGCTTGCGACCAAGAGACATTAAACCTTCCGGACCATTGCTGAGACCTTTCTTTGCAGACTTTCCAGCAGCCCAAACCCACCTTTTCCCAGGGCATGCATATTGTAGGTACACTGGTTTTAAAAGTAAATTGCTAAGGAACCCCAGTTGATGCAAGCAGAAGCAAGCAGAAACTTTATCTGTGTTCAAAAAATCAGTTACCTTTAAAAAACTGAGCACCAGAGGTATCTGTGAATAACAATGGCATAAAAAACCCCATACCACTTTTTCTGCTTCAGTTTCTTCTCTGCTTTTAGGAGTTCTCAACAGGGCATGTGGATGAGTCCTCAAGGAAGATGGGGATCCTCCTCCTGTCTTGGGTTTTCTGAATCACAAATGCATCACATTCAAAGACACAGCATTAACACCATGTTAGTTTCTTTACCCTTTTAAGCTTTTATATTGCCCAGTCCAGAGGCTTGGGAAAGCTGGTTATGCACAGGGTAAGGCATCCTCAATTAAATCCCACAATCCTTAACCCCTCTCCATTATCCACAATCAGGAAGAATGCTTTCTCAACATTTTTTAACTATAAGGTGCACTTTACTTTTTTTTTAACTCATTCCACTGATTAAGTTATGCGCATTGCTGCAGTGATTTTCATTTAGAATAAAATAAAAGGCTGAATTAAGTTTTATTTATTACTTTTATTTCATCCTCTTCTTTCCCTATTCCTGTTTGTTTGCTCAAGTGTTGAATATGTGTAAATTTTTTAATGTAAATATATTTTTTCAGGTTTTTACAGGCAACATCTAATCTCTACAGCATTGGTGTGGGAGATAAAGAACTTGGGTTTGATTGTATATGGCTGACTGTATACACGAAGACATTTCTTGATGCAGTGATTTCATTAGTTTAGTCAGAATCTCTAAGTTGTAAACCAACAGAAACTCCAAATATGTACCTGCAGATGAAAAAAAATGTTAATTTTCACTGAGAGGCTGGTTTCTGGAAGGTTAGCCATGAATGCACAGATAAAACATGCTCTTTGAACTGATCTCTTTAAAAGCTATTTCTACCCAGATGCCCGTGAGAATCTGAAATATACCGACACATATGTGTTTTCTTCAGCTCTTGCTTCTTTACAAGGCTAGTGTGAGAAATGTTGTCGTTCCAGGGAAAGTTTTAAATATTGCTATTTTTCACTGAAAGAATCATTACTACAGATCCATCACATCAGCTGAGATTTCCCAACTCATTTCTAGCCCATTCTAGCTTGCATATGATGTTTGGATAATTGGGGCAAGTTCTGGATACAGATTTTTGAAGCATAATATATCTTTAGGTCTTTGATGGAGGTCTTGGAAGAGAAGGCCAGAGATTCCTAAATAAAGGCTTTTAATTTTCTTCTTGAGAAATTAAGAAGAAGAGGCACCACTAGAAAGCAATTTAGACCTCAAGAAGTTGGAAGGGCTAGAAACAATCTGGAAGTGTTTCTCCCACTCTTCATTTGCTGTAGGAAGAGCCCAAGGTGACACATCTTCATCTTGGGTGCCTGAGATAAGTGCTTAAGATTAGGTAGGCTAATCCCTCTCTTATGCCATCACAAATTCTTTGTTTTGCCCTTTGGTACAGCTTGCACAGGACTGTACATTAATGCAATATTGATGTACTGTGACAAGTTAAAAGGCCAATAAGAGTAGTGCTCAATGTGAATTATTTCACCTGTTTGATACCTGTTTTTTCCTTAATGCTCTTAATGGTGCAGTGTGTTTTCCTACCCCAGTGACATTCAGTTGCATGTATTGTTAATTTTTGCTTTGTAGCTTGCATCTAGATTACAGTTTGCGTGTCCCTGAAGTGGTATCAGTTGCCTGAAATCTTGATTCTTCAGTGTTGTGTGGCTTGCATAAATGTCAGCTGGTCCAAGGGAGCGGTTTTAAAAGAAACAGAGCTGATCTGACATTCTTCAAAGGGAAGCCTGGGAGACTCATCTCTGCACCTGGGTTTGTTATATACACTGAGCAATGGGAAGAGTGCTATGAATGCTGTCACTCGAGCAGTGAAGAGGGACAGGCAGCCATGTCAAAAATGACAACGTTTCTTTTACTAGTCTTGCAAAAGATGTCTGCAGTGATGTGACTGCAGATGACATCAAACAACATAAGTGGCTGGTTTCTGCAGTAGATTGAAATTCATCCAGTTCCCTGTGTTCACTGTGATGACTTTCAATGCTAATTCTCAGTGAGTGAGGCATGAAATATATTCACAGGCTATACACAGTTAGGATACTTTTAAGTTATTGGAGGTAGCTGTGATGTAAACATCTGTGCCTCTTGCTTTCGTGCAATTTTTCCTGCGTTTCAATTATACAGTCAAAGAAACACTGGGAAAGCAGAGAACAAGTTTGCTGATCTAGTTCTTTCTCTTTTTTGAAAGGAATGAGTACCTCATTGTCTGAGCAGAGGGAAACGTAAGATAGCAGCACACTTTCATCTTTTCCAACAAGGAAGAGATCAGCTGAATTGATGCAAACGAGGTGTTTTTGAAAGTAATCCCCAAAGCTCGCAGTATTCGCTGAGCAAAACTGTGAGTCGCTTAAACTTTCATTTGGAAATATAAATAATGTGAGATGGTGTAAAAGATGAAAAAGTTTTAGGCTGAGTTTTACTGCATGACTGTAATATTCTTTGAAGCGGAAGCTAAATCCAGCATTCAGCACATACTGTATCCTGCAGCTGCAGCAGTTTGTGTACATCATTGTATTTTGAGAGGATGCTTCTCAGTCCTGACTTCACTGTGTGCTCTTCTTAGGATTACCTGGAAAAAAAATGAAGAGGGAAAGGAGGGAAAAGCCTCCTGTGCATATGCAGAAGGTCATGGGAATCTGGTGACGAGTACTCCCTGGGATCTGCAGATTAGGAGAACTGGGAGAACAGTCTAACTGTCAGTTCATCAGGTCTGACTAATCCAAGGTAAGTGGGGTTACAGTGGAATAAATAAGAAAGGGATTTCCTGCTCAGTATAAACTGATACAAATCTTTTTTTTAATCACAAATAACACTCAGTATCTGCATTTTGTTTTAACCCCTTTGCTATATACTCTTTGCTATATACTCTTTGCTTTTACAGTCAGCTAACAAGAGAGACATATTCCTGACATGACTTTTTTATTTCAGTCTCTGTTCTAATGGCTTTTTCATATAAAAGACATAAATAGTCATGGGAGCAAAGGGCTGGCACTCCCCGCCTTTCCCAAGGAGAAGGCCACAGAGTAATGCACAGCCTCTCTTCCTGACCTTGAATTCTGGGTTTTGTACAGTGGAATAGCTTTTATAGGATAGGGTGAGATTGTCTTCACCCTAGAACAGATTACTGAATGTCTGTAAAGATGAGAAAAAATAATTTAAATAAAGGAGAAGAAAACCCAGGACTCTCACAAGCTGGCTGTGCCTCCTAGCCACCAAGCAACCCAGCTCATGAACTTGAGGTTGGAACTAGATGATCTTTAAGATCCCTTCCAACTCAAGCCATTCTATGATTCTATGATTTAATCGTTCCCATGGGAGTGATCTCAGAGGTTAGCACAGCCAGCGGTTTGCCCTGTCCTTCCAGCAGAGGCTGCAGATGGGGTGACACGTCAGCTCCTTGGCTCCGTCACGAGGTGATCTGTTAGACTGGAGGCAGTTTGACCTTGCACCCTGGGCTGAGACCTATGGCACCCAAGCAGCAAAAACCCATCTGGGTGGCTCCAGGGTGCAAGTGGGGAGGCTTGGTGGTCAGGGCCCAAGGGACCAGCCAAGGCTGGCAAAGCAGTGTTGGACTGCTGAACCAGCTGGTGGCTTGGGCTCCCCTACTGTAATAGTCTAGCAGGGGGATGCTGGTCAGGATTGGCAGAGAAACCAGTCTGCTAGGAGGGGTGCCACAAAACCTGCTGGACAGAGCCTCTCAGGGAAGAGTGATGGGTTAATAGTTTCTGAATCCTCCCTGGCTGCAAGAACACAAGAAGTGTTTTCCTCCATCAAGGCCAAGACACTGGGTGTAGAAGGAAGTAGAATTACAGACACTTGGGTTGGGATTAATCTCATCTACCTTTAGACATTTCTCCTGTGAATGTTTGTATATGAGCTCTCATTGATGAAAAATAGGCCCTGTTGGGATGTGACTCATCAGACTGATGATTTCAGCATCTTATGAGCTCTTTAAAATTTTACTATGAGGCTTCTCTATGTTGGTATGTTTATTGGTGATACCTAATTACTGTTGTCTTCTGATAACGCTGCAGTAAGAACACTGTCCTCCCTTTTTAAAAATTAATTTCTCCAGACATCTGTTTCATAAAAGAGTCGTAAGGAGAAAAAAGATTTAGGGTTTCTCTCTTATGAAATGCCAGGAAATAAGGAAGGGAAGTAGAGCTGAATTTAGATGGATCCATAAGCTCTATATATTTGTGACCTGACACACTAGTCATTTGCTCATTATACTTCTTCAGCATTTAATAAAGCAGAATAAAGGCTTTTATTTTATTAAATATTAATTCACCTTTTCATATTTTTAGGGAAGGCTATAGGAATAAAGCATTGATGGGGAAGATAACTGAAGGGATAACAGTAAATGAGACACCATTTCCCTGATTTCTAGCAAAAGCTCTCCTGGCTTTATGCTACCACTTTATCTAATTATATCTGATTTTTTTTAACAACAAAACATATAGAGAAAGAAAAAGAGAAGAATGCACAAACAGCTTGGCTCTTTGGAAAAAAAAAATTTGTCACTGAAAGCAATTTTTCCCCCTCTTTGTTTACTGGTGAAGGTGAAGCACTAACTCAACATGCAGGTACAGACGTGATAATTTACTTGTCAGTTATGTGGGGGAAAAATCACTCTTAATGATAATTGTTGTATTAAGGGTGTTGGGTTTTTTTTTTTTTTAATCATGAAGGCAGCTGACTATTCTTTTTCAACAGTGCACTCTACTGTTTTTTATTCTCAGCCCCTATCATTCTGCATGTATTTTTTCACCTGCCAGAGTCAGAGAAGGATCTATTGTGTTTTATCATTCAGCACAATGGCTATTTGTGGTCCTAAGTCTGGTCTTCTCTATCCATTTGGTAATATTTTTTACTATTATTAAGGATGTGCAAATAGAAAATGTACCTATGATTTGGTATAATTCACTTGTTGACAGAATCAACCCTTACATTTCTTTAGATGGCCATTTCACAAGTACTGCAGATCATAATCTTAAGCAGTGACTTTATATTCATTTTTTAGTACATCTACTGAACTGGTGTATATATAGTGCATTTAGATGATTTAATAATGTGTTTTAAGCATTCAAAATGAAAGCAAAGGGGAGCTACTTCTTTGGAAAGGTGATGGTTATTTAGTTCAACTAGTTGGAGGAAAAATACATTTTCCCTTTTCATTTGTTTGCTTGTTTCCAATAGGGGTATACTATGGGGATGGGGATGTTGTGTAGTTGACATAAATGGGAATCATGCAGATTAATCTATTTTACAAACCTTCACCCTGGAAAGGCAGATGATGCAGTAGCAACAGGATGACATATAAGTAAGTATCCGTGTCAAGTGAGAATAGAAAGAAATCCCCTATGGAATGGACAGGCATGCAGGCAACGACCATAGCTGTCATAATTACTATTAGCTGTACATATTAAAATTATATTTTCATCAGGAACAGCACACGCAGTTACAACAAGGATGAATTTCACTTCTAATTAAGTAAATAAATATTCTAAAAGGAACAGTCTGTCACATCTCAGTGCATAAAGAAAGCCAGGGGAACAAGACCCTGGCCTCCTGGCTTGGCTTCTTCCCCTAACTTTGACCAATAAAGCATATGTCCACAAAAGAGTTCAAGTCCCAAAGAAGCCTTCTTATTAAAAGATGTGGAAAGGACAGCACTTGATGTTAAGGGCAATTAGCAAGGCAGATGCCATCATGGGTAACTTGCTTGTCATGCACACACAAGTGCCAGTCATGTCCATAGCCTGCCTGATAATTCTCAATGGTTTTAACTGTTAAGGTTCTGTCTAGCTCTCTAGATACTCATGTCTTTGACAGCCTTTCTACCACCCATCACCTGTGTGCACATCGTTACAATCCAACTACCTACCTCCAGTTACTGTACTCACAGTGTAGATGAAGCAAGTGGACCAACTATTATAATGTGGGTAGAAGCAGTTAAGATTTACACCAGGAGATAAAAAAATGGAAGGAAAAGATATGCTGCAGGGAAGGAGAGGTGAGAGATGAAGCTGGAGATCAGGGTATCCTGCTTCTACTGCTACCAGTGAGTTGGACAGAACAAGGGCTGAGCTTGCTGCTTTCCAAGGACGTTTATCTCATTCTCTACTCCTACAACAATCTGCTACCACAGAAACACTGATGCTTCCTTAAAAAACAGCAGGAAGCCTGGTTCTTCATGACTGTTATATAGCTCACTACGCATGGGAGGGTCATGACTATTTGGTCACACTCAGCAATACGTCTTATTTAACAGAATCACAGAATTATCTAGGTTGGAAAAGACCATGAAGATCATCTAGTCCAACCATTAACCTAACACTGACAGTTCTCAACTACAGCATATCCCTAAGCACTAACCAGACACTTTGGTCTGAGCTATGACCAACCTGTAGGCCTCTCCTGCTTGAAATGAGCACTTGTTTGATCTTGCTTAGGGTTATCACCATCTAGTCAAATTTTAATGATGAAGCTTTAAGAAGGCTGGACTTTTCTTATTGCTCCTATCTTCCTTCTGACATAGCAAAGCCCTTCAGAATGTACTAGCCCTCACAGCTAGACCCCTACAAAAAGAAAGACAAAACCAATTCCCCATATTTGGCAGTACTTGAAATAATCTCTTTATTAAACATATGGTAATATTTCTTTTTCTTTTTTACATCTTCCCTGTATCTCCCCAAATCTACTTTATATAAAGTTTGTTGCAAAAAGAATTACAGATAAAGTAGCCTAAATGGATTAGGGTGTTTTCAGCATCATTTTTCCTTTTCCACCAACAGAGGGAGTAAAGCTATCTTTCCCCTCCAGAGCTTTTGGCCATAAGGCTTAGTTATGTGAGACCAGCAACTTTGCTGTGGGTTTTGCGCGTTTTAGGACAGGAGGTGAGCTAGGTCTCGCTTTGCAATCTCTAGAACATTATGGTGTAGTATAACATAGCACAGACTGTGTGAGATTAAATCAGAACAGCTGTTGTATTGTGGGCTGAATGGATGTTGCACCAATTATGAGATGTGTATTGAAATTTTGCAATGTAGTGCACTCCCTTAAGGACTAGTGATGAGATCTGTTAATTGCATTATATTATCTACTGATAACTGCACCATTAATGCATGTCAGCACCACTCCTGACAGGGCTGGCTTGAGGGGTTTTTACAGCCGTAGGCAAACTGGAAAGTGTGTGCCACTCTTAGCCACATTTACTTCCACAATAAACAGTCAAAACAGTCAGTTGTATCTAGGTCTCAATTTTAAATTATACACCAGTGACTTATTTAAGTAATTAGGGATATATTATCCACCTCAACAACCAAAAAATGTTTTATGAAGAGAAGTCCTCATGAGTAATTACATTTCTTTCCTGATCCCTCCTAGACCATGAAGTGCTTGTGAGTTTGCACTGCTTAGTGAGGACCTGGCAAAAGCAAAAAGAGGGAGACTGGAAATGAGATATTTGTTGCCCAAGGCCATATGCTCTCTGTGGCATCAAACCCTGTCTGACCTGCAGGGAAATTCCTGAAAAAGTTAACACTGGTTATGTGTGTCAGTGTTCTCTCTCTGACATTTTGTGTCTTGTATTACTCTCAAATTGCTATTAGACCTCCCCAAATTCCTTACTTCTAAGCAAAATTATACTTCTATTGTACCATCATCATCACAAATTTGAAAAGTCTTTGCCATTGTTTTGATCAGAAACTGTAAGGTCCCCTAAGGAACCAGCCTCTCCTTTCTTGCACAAATCTATCTTGTGATGCTAACTCACCAGTGCACATGAAGACAATGCACTCATGTTGGCTGGGCAGCTTGACTTGGTCTCAGTGTTATACTTGCTGCTCTATCCTTCTGGCTGTACGGCATATATCCTCTGAACTCCTGTGAGCTGAAGTTGACCATAAGGTTCTTTTGGTTACTATGCATAAAGAAATGCAGATTTTTTTTGGCTCTATGCATGTAAGCTTTATGTCTTGCTGAGTTTCCCTCTGGATGTCAAACTGTGTGTGAGAAGAGATGGGTATCCCCTCATCTTCTGTCCTGCCCTCAGTTCTGTCGCTTGCTACATAGGGGGTGTGTGGGAATACATGGGGAGGAAATGTATTATGGTAGGTTAAAAATCAGAATCCACATACATGGAGTGATAATTTGTTTAATATGATCTTCTAATTGGGAGTGTTCTGTGTTATATCTGAGTAGGAACTGGACTATTTAATACAGCTAAAAAAACCCAGGAATTTCTAGCCTGTTTTTTTTCCTGTGAAGTCAAAATATCTAAATTTACTACGAATCAGAAGGTTGAAACAATGTTTGTAAATAATGCAATACTTTCTGTAGTATTTTAATTGAAATTAATTATTTTTGCAGTCCCAGGTTAAAATATTTCATCTCAATGCGCTAAATCAAGTTGAAATGTTTGATATTCAGCTGATGCATAACAACTCTTCCGTTTCCAAAGAAAGGCTTTATGGGCATTGCATTTTTCTTGCCTTATTTTACCCTGACTTACAGGAAGGGCTAATTGGCTGTAGTATCTTTACCATCAGCCTTGCAACCATGTGACTCAGATTATCCTACATGACTTGGTCACAGGGGAAGATACAGAGCATCAAAGAATATGTTGCCAGCCCAGGAAGTCCATGAGAAATCATGGAGTTATGTAGCATCTGCATCACAGTTCCAGTGGAGCTCCCACAAGGTGCTGAGCAGAAAAAACTTAATATCAGTACAACTCAAATGAAACATTTCTGCTCAATAAACCAAAGCATTCTGATTTGGTGGGACCACCCTGGAACAAATAACTTTGTTTTTATTTTCTCAGCTTTGGCAGAATAATCTTTCCCTGTGTAGTTAACATGGTTTAACAAAAATTTCCCTCAAAATTATAATATTTGCACAGCAAAAGCGTGTGTGCATATACAAATACATATAAATGTATATATATATATATATACATAGAAATTGAGCAAAGATTGCATATGTTCCTCCTCAGTTACATTTACCTGGGAGATTTAGCTCTGTTTTAGATGGGAAGAAGAGATGTGGCCCCAGACATTTAAAATGAAACGTGCTGTATTGGACAAAAGGGTGGCTGTAGTTATGAGCACTGAATGGGGTTTTGTTTTTTTTTTTCTTTTTTAAAACTGTGACTGTGTCACCTTGAAAAGTGAGTTGATTATGTGGTGCAAAATATGTATTAGTAAGTGCTTGGACTGAAGGACTGGCTGGCTTGAGGGATCAGTAATCTGATGTGGGACCTTTCACCCCTTAGTCACCAGCCTGACTCCAGCATAGGTGAGTAATAAAACCACAAACCTGTCTACATCTGGCAGCTATTTGGATGAATAAATAAATCGAGCTGATAATATCAATATAATTTGCTGGGAAAAAAATCCCACATCTGTGAAATAATTAGCATGCTTTCTGAGTATCTCAACAAACAGAGCAAAACCTGAAAGGGCACAGGGATCAAAAATAACAGTGGGTTGCGTTTCTGTAATATTTCCAATTCTGAATTATCCCAAAGCATTTTATAATTTATTAAGTCAAGTCATATTCTAGTGTGTATCTCCCTGCAAATGCCAGAAACCAGGGTCTGCTTAAATCTGATCAGCTACCTTACTTGATAAGGACACCATGAAGGCTGAATTTGTTTGTATTTAAAATTTCCTAAAGAGGGAGTTCTGGGGCTCTGCTTGAAAAACAGGTACTCAGGGGAGTGAGGCACTGAACTGGCTCCAGGACTCTCTTCCCACAGTTACTTGGCAACATGGCCCTGGCTCTCCCTCCTCGCCACAGTCCCCAGGACCTGCTTTTGGTTGGGGTTAATTAGATGTTGCTTAGTGCATTCCCTGGCTAACGCTGAAGTCTTCTGGGAGCGTTCTTGTGGCCTAAGGCTGAACTCACAATAACTATGCTAATGAATTAATGGGAACAAGCAAGAAAAGGGTGAGTTACAGAAAACTGTCTGTCTTTTTAACCCCTGTGTGAGCCGTGTTAATGTAGGTCTGGCAGACTCCGAGGCCTTGCTGGACACGAGCTGGCTTCCCGTGGAGCTGCTTGGATGTATCTGTATTGCACTCCCTGGCACGCTGGTTCCAGCGACACGATACGGCAGCACCCGAGCACTGGCTCTGGAAGCTGTACAGAAGTATTTATGCACAGCTTAAGCTAATAAACTCTGCCAGACCTGGGCTAGACTGCACAGAGCCAGTATGGATGTCTCTGCAATTGTGGCACCATTTATCAGCAAACTGGATAATCTGCCAGGGGGATAATGGAGAGCTGACTGTATGTTGAATGTTTGTTTGCAATGAAAATTACGTGTTAGGGTTTTGACTCTAAAGTATCAGTGGATTAAAGTCGGACAGCTGACAAGATTTCTGCTCCTATCTGCCTGCTGGCCTCCTTCTTAAAGGTTGCTGTTCCTTTGACAGGGATGGCTTAAAAGCTCGTGAAGCAGCCTTTGAGTAGTTTATAACATGTTGTGGTGGGGTTTTTTTCTGGAATGATGGAAGTGATAAATAGTATTCATGGTACAAGTTTCAATAAACCAGGAGGCAGGTTCAGACACCTTGGACCCTTTCCATTCTGTTTTCTGTATGTATGTCAGTTTTTTTGATTGAGTTGCTAGAGAGGTAAACGTCTTGCTTCTGGCTGCATTCACTCCTTAAATGCCTAACTGTGGTTGCAGAATGGGTGATGAACATCCTCCTACATCCACCCCAAACTCTGGCTGTTTTGGAGCTCTCTGGATGAACACATTGCAGGTTTGACATTTGTGACCCTGTGCACCATTAAAATACAATACATGAGCAGAGCTTTGGTAGTCATAATCCAGACACAACAAAGATATAATAACTGCGAGGATGAGAGAGGAAACTTGGAAGACTAGCTTCAAATGTTCTGTCTTGGATGCTTTAAAGTAATAGATATGACTGAGAGCAAAGGCACATGTTTTTATATATATGTGGTTGTGTCAGCATCTCTAGAAGGGCCAGAAATAATAACATTTAAATTCAGTAATAAAAGAAACAGACTGGAATGACAACATATCCTGAAATTCCTTATTGGCATGATATGGCAATCAGGGAAGATCAGATATTTAAATGTAGAACATGTTAGTGGACAGCAAGTACAAAAGTTAATCAATTATCATTTTATTGTATTTACATTTTTATATATACGGAGTTTTCTCACAGCAAAAAGAGCAAAACAAAAACAAGTACACCAAAAGTTTTTCACATCAGTTCTCAGGCACTTTGTGCTTTTAAGAAGCTGGTAGAATAATCTTTGCACAGTCTCTGCTGGGCGATACCTCTTTGTCTGTGACTGCTAGTCATGGCAAAAAGGTTAGGCATGAATTTTTATAGCAGAAGATTTTGTGCTACAGTCTGTCTCCACACCATCTGGGTGCAAGGTGCTTGCACTTCTTTTTCAGTGAAGATGCATATTAAGCTGTGATGTTTCATTCCTTTATGTATTGAAGGGAATGCAGATTTTCCCCCTAGCTTTAAGATGGCAAGTACTGACAATACAGTAGGGTCCCAGATGATACTGTGGTCTGTTTGTCCTCTTCAGGCTTCTGAACTAAGCAGGAATCCTTGCACCCCTCCAGCATGCAGATGCTTCTTGCTGTTAAAGTCACGGTGTCTTTCTTTCTACCTCTGCATGCATTACACTGCACAATTAACTTTGTATCTTCATCTGTGAAAGATCTAACTATGTATTTTCCATTTCCCTTTTTAATAACGCAATCTGTGAAAGAAGACATCAGAATGGAAATTGCCTTTAGAAAATGTTTTGGTATATATGTCATGTATATCGTGTGACTGAAGATTTTTTCTGTAAGGACCTGATTCTTGCATACACTGATACCCTGTTGGAGCACCCTGATGCCCACACAATTTACAATCCCTTCACAATGAGGAAAGTTTAAGCAGTCTCATAATAAACAAAAATACAGCTCATATATTGGTGTCTTTTCAAGACATTGAAGAGACATAGAACTGGTTTAATAGCCACGTTTCTTCAAGGTGGCAATAACGGATATATAAAAACCTGTTGATAACTGAGAGGAACAGAGTTCATGTTATTTGCTTTTAACAGATGTTCCAAACCTGATAGGTGTTTGATAGGCTATCACAGACAAGGTTGTCTTAATACTTGCTTTAATTCCAGACTGTTAAAGTAAGGATACTCTCACAACACTAAAGTACTTACCAGGTTCAAGTCCCCATGGTGCCATGCTGTGTACAAACTTGGAGCAGTTCTATGTGTTATTCCTGAAAGTACTTTGGGTTGTTCACTTGGTCATGTTTCTTGGATTTAAGGTCTGGGACACTGGACCTCAAACATTTCCCTCTGACAAGTATCCATTTTCACAGTTATGAGCCTGTTAAGGCCCTTAAAACCAAAACATTAAGGAAGATGCTCTCCATATGAAAAACTATATTAATAATTATATTTATATTACACCCTATGTAAACATTTTCAGGATGCAGAAGAACCATCTCTAAAAAGGCCTTCATTAATTATGAACATGACATTCTCCACAAAATTACACAAAGATATATAAAGTGCTGAATTTGACGGGTCTTGATTTCATGTATTTTTCTCCATTATGGCAGCCACAGCAAAAGTCTGGTATCTAAAGCTCTTTACTATAGCAGTTTGGGTTCATTCACACTGAAGAAGTATCCTCTTAGAAGGTGCCCTAAAGGATCACCTTAAGTTTCTATACAGAAACAAGCTTTGTCTTGGTCTTAGGCCAACCCCAAGGATGATCCTGCTGGCATTTAACAGAAATAGAAAGCTTCTCTGGACTCCAGGACGTGATAATATAGATAAAGTCAATATGTTTTACAGGATCTGAGCATTTATTAAGTGCTACAGTGGACCAAATATGGTTCTAATGCAACAGTTAAACAAAACTAATCAATGGAAAATGTACCATTGGCTTCAGTGAAAATTGCTACAGTCTCCTGAGGTTTTATTGTAAATGCAGATGTGTTCAAGCCTATTACTATGAAGTTAAACAGTCTGTCCATTACTTGACTGAAGAAATCTACGATTATTCTGACATTGTTGCTCTGCAGAATCTTTTCTTCAGAGCCAAGTATGAGGACAGTTGTGCGAGTCTTCTGCAACTCAGAGCCACTGAACTCATCACTTAACAAATTGAATAGTTTAATATGTCTTTTATTCTCCTGCAAAAACTATAAAATGAAGGGTTCATCATTTTGGCATGGTATAAGCAACTCTGCGCTACTCGATGCACTTTTAGATTTTCAACAGGCATGGGGTTTGCTCAAAGGAAGGACTATGTGTTCTGCACGGGAAAACAGTATATAAAGTGAGGAAATCCCATGTGACAACGATGGACCAAAGAGAAACCCTCCAGTTCCAAAATCTTTTATGTCTGAAAAACAAACATGGAGATTCAGGTGCAAAATAATTAATTTTAAAAAGTGAAACTGCCTTGAAATACATTAAAAAAAAAAAAAAATAATTCTGTGATTTAATATTCTGGGATAAGAAAGGCAGATTGCAGGGATATTTGAGCCTATTATCAGGTTCACCTTCTTAGAAAGTATACACTGGCTAATTACTGTTTGATTTTAAGCAGGTGCTTGGACCCATATTTTGATCAATCCTTTACTGGGTGTTTTTTGACGTCCAAATGTTCAAAGATGCCAAGTACCAAACTGTCCCCACAAATGTCAGTCTCGGTGTTCTAGGGCTGGATGAAACCAAAATTAGAGCCATGAGTCTGAAGGTGTATGTTTAAAACCAATCACAAAAATACTGTCCAGTCCTATCTACACTTTAATTTTACTGCACTGTGAAACAAGAATAATGGGAGAAAATTGCAAATCTGCATTTAACTGTCATGTAAAAATTTTACATTGAAGTCACAACCATGTGGTTATTCACAAAAGTAAAATTCATTCTTAGATAAGAAAATATTAAGAACCCACTGTGAGATATGAGTGAACAATATGGAGAAACACGCCTTCCTTTTTTCTTTTAAGAGCTATTTCTTAATATTTTAAAACTATTCTACACTATGGTTAATGAAGAAAATTTGAAATAAGAAAGGAATAGTGCTAAAATATAGTTCTGTTGCAATGCAATTTAAACTAAAATCTGTGTTTATAATAGTTTGTCCATGCATTTATTCAAATGTATGAAAATTTATGCAAATTTACACCCCATTGTTTTGTAGTTAGGTATACTACAAGGGGTGTTTCAGGCTATGCAGCTTCTCTAGTTAACAACCCTCACTGACTTCTGTTGCAATAGGATTCAAGCAACATGGTTTGCAACTGATTTTGAAATCTGAAACTAAAGAGAGCAAGCAAAGGTGAAGTACTATTATCCAGGAACTTAAAAGAAAATGGAAGAACTATCTTTTCTTACAGGTACTTTATGTAACAAAAAAATCCCTTTACTCATTTTTTTAGTTTTGTGTCCACACATCTAGGCATGTAATTACCTATTTACCAGGTAACAGCTTAGACATTCAGCACTCAATAAATTGGTGACTGCATTCAGATGAAATTGGAGAGAATTATTAGCATGCTAAATAATACTTACATTTATTGCAAATCTTAATTTTTTTTTTTTTAAATTGTCAGTCTCTAAAGTGCATCCTTTACCCTAAAGGACACCATAAATAGCTTAAGCATCAGTCCAGTTCTACTGAAGAGGCATCTGATTAACAGTCTTTTTCTAATAGACATAAGAACCTGGGAGGGTCAGAAACGAAATCTAAATGTCTCTTTTCACAGTTATTTGGGAAAGAAATCTGTGTAGTAGCTTGATCTGTATCTGCACTTGGATTTAGCAATTGTGTTCAGGCAGAGAATTGCCTGGCATTATCTTATGACTCACTTGACAGAGCTTACCCCTACTTTTCATTACCTGAGAAGAGATCATTACAAAACATACAAGTAGTATAATTTTATAGCAATCTATTTTGAACTAGCAAATTAAATGGGAAGAAGAGAGGAAATGGAATGCAGCAAGCATAATGCTTTTAAAAGGTTTTTTTAAAGAAATAGGAGCCTAGCAGAAATGTGGGAGAAGGTCCAGGTTAGGGAGCAGGAGACCTTTCACTGTCCTGTGACATGGCAGATTAACTGCACAAACCTGATTCATGCTGGAGAACCCTCTCACTGAAAAGGGGGTAAATATATGTGGGTGTCATAGGTGAAAAAGATCTTAAATTGTGAGGGTTAAGAGGTGGCAGATAATTGGGTGTATGTGTGTGTGTGTTTTCTGGTGAGTGCCCGAAATTGCACTTTTGAAGTTTCAGGATGAAGCCTGCTGCTTGCTAGCTGCACCCAATACAGGCTAGTTGTAAATTTTCACACTTGGACTAAATAGCAGTGAAATGTCCCGAGTCCTCTGAGTACTGAAGAAACACATGACAGGACCAACAATTAGGATGTTGATCCGGCTTCTGCATATAAACAAGATTGAGAAAACCCTGAGTTTCAGGTGTCTATAAAGAAAAAAAAAAAAGCCAAAAGAGAAAGGTTCCCAAAAAGGAAAAATTATGCTGGAGAGAAGAGGACTGGGAAAGAAGGTGGTGAGCATCCTGACTGGGGAAAGTGGGTTGGTGGTCAGAGAGATGCATAGAGATGAACACCGGGGATGCCCAGGGACCATCACCAGTTATGGTCCAGAAGGGTAACTAGGAGCAGTGGTGCAGCAGGAACAAACAGGACTTTCTGTCCAGCTTTCCCAGACCAGCATGACCTCCCTGCCAGGGTGGAAGGCAAGTGCTAGAGAGCATACCGCTGGGGTGGCAGGGTGATGGAGTGTGAAATGATGAAGTAGACTAAAAGCTCTAATCTTGATGGTTGTTAAATAAAGCCCAGTATTCAGCTCCACTACTACTTACTGTTTATTTTGTCTCTACTATGACAGTGGGAGGAGGGAATGTTGACCAGCATAAAAGTTTAGAAGTCAGCCTTGGAGAGTTTGAAGGACTGCATCATTATTAAAGTGTGTGAGGAAGTGCAAAACCAAATAGTTTCACTCTCCTTTAAATTCACATCTGAAGTAAATCCCTAGTAATATTTATTGGGAGAAGAATTAGAGAGAGAAGAATTTTGTAAGCGAGATCTTCTCATTCAGTTGGTTTGGAAAACTAACTTTAATGAAGTGCAAGGTTGTACCTGAAAGCAGGATCTCCCCACTCTCTTGGCTTTCCTGTAAGACCGTCTCAGCTCTTGGTCCTTTGCTTGTTACAAATAAGTGTCAACATAACTGAAAGTCCCAAATGTAAAATACAGCCAATTTTGCTGATGCTCCTGAAATGTGTTTAATAGTCAACCTTGTTGAAGCATCTCCAAGACACAGAGAAAAACTGTAATTAATAGAGGAATATTAAGAGAAGATGCTGCAGAGACAGGCCCTAAGCCTAAGGGTTTAATGCCAAAACTCTTAAACTGACTTATCAGCATGACAATCAAAGCTGCCTGGAAGAAACTTATCCACAAGATTTCAGGCACTTTTCTTTCACATGGTTGCAGAAGGCAATTTTACAGATAAGAAAGTCTTTATGCAAAAACATAAGATGCCTTAGAATTCTTTAAAAACTGGAAGGCTCTTTTTGGCATTTTGGTAGCTCTTAACTCAAAGCTAGTTGAATGCCTTTGAATGAAATACAGTGTCTTTCAGAGGTGCAGCAACCATCTCAACAGCCTATGTTTTTCTCCCTTTATTCCTGTGATCTGCCTGTTTGCTCCTGCTGTTGCCAGCACCCTCTCTTCTGGAGCCACAGGCTTGCTGTGGCTGTAACACAGAAAGGTTGCTCTGAGGGCAGGAGTGAACTCCCGAGCTTCTTGGAAAGTTTCACCTGACATGGTCACTCCTCGTAAGAGAAGACAGCCTGCAAGCCTGGAGCACACTGTGCAGCAAACGCTGTCTGCCACTTCCACACTGAATTGGAAAAGAAACCATAATACCACAGGGACCAGAATGTGGGATTTCCACCTCTTTCATTGTGGAGTCTTAACTACTTTTTCTTCTTCTGTGTGCCCTTTCCCTGTGCTTGCTCTTTCACACATACACACAGCTTCAGTAAGAGGGTTTCAACAACCCCCTCCCTCCAAGACTTCTCTACAGCCTGGTTGATACCTTCCCCCTGCAGAATGGGAAAGGGGAATTTAATTTAAGTGAAACAGGTGGTGAGACCAGGTGTCCCATCTATTTAAATTCATGCTGTAGTCCTCCTCTGACAAAGGTTGGATGGTTATCCTGGAGCTTGGGGAGGAATGGGAAGGAAATGAGCCTGCTTGGGGAGGGAAAGGGTGGCAGAGGCAGTGGAACACAGGAGCAGAGAGCCACAGCAGGGATCCAGGAGCCATGGGAAGGACATGGGTTGCATATGGACAAGTGGCACACACCAGACATTGCAGAGATAGCCAAAAGCAAGGACACTGTGGTCCAGGAAAGATATTGTGGAGAAATCTTTCTGCTTTGTTCTGTTTACACCTTGACAGCTGGAGTTCTCTGTCATTAAAGATAATGATCCTACCTGATATTCTAAGAAAAAATTGTTTTCTTGAAATTGTTTTGGGGAGCTTGCTATAAGAAGAAACCTAAGCATGTCCATCACAAACCTCTGTCCTGCTCACCTTCAGGGTCTCAATGCACTTGATGCCGAGATAAGTGCTCCAAGCACAAGGTACCAACCACAAGATTTAAAATGGTTGTAACTGTTTCTTTTGATCCTGCTGGGATGAGGAACTCAGATGACTCAATTCCACTCTACCTCTTAGCATGGCATTTGCAGGAGCCTGGTGCCAATCTGCTCAAACTGGCTTCTTGAGAGCTTTCAGGTCAAATGTGGGAACATTTAATGGGTTTAATGTTCCCTAGAGTAAGCCAGGGAACTGATATGCAGTGTCCACCCATGTCCTCTTTAAAATGTGTAATCTTCCTCATCTGTACACAGTAAATTGTTCTAAAGCATAAAAGGAGAATTTATGGTTTAATCCATAAAGTAAACATTTGATTTGGAAATGTTTCCATTTTACCCAAAATCTGTTTCTGATTTAGAGAAGAGGAACTTGCAGATGCAGAGGACTGAAAATTGCTCCTACCAGTAAGCTTTGTATAAGCTTAGACAAGCATTTAACCTCCCTGATCTTCAGGCTTCCCCTCTAAAAAAAGTTGCTTTACTACTGTTAGCTGTGAGTAACAGGGTTTTAAACTTAATTCTTAAGAATGGAGAATTCTTAAGATTGGACATGCTAAAGATAACTAAGCAGATATCTCAGGTGTCTCTTGCTGATTTTAGCTAGTGATACTAATAGCATTCTTTTCAGTTCTTTTCATCATGTTTTGTCTATTCTTTTTTATTAAAATCAATTAGAAACATTTCTAACTGCAATGTATTATGTCTGGTATAATTACTAGTAAGTCATGAATACCAGTCATATGAGTGCTAATGAAAAGTTGTTCTGTTTCTTAAATTAGCTATCTTAATATTTTCTGAAGTAAATTTTCTTTTTTATTCTCCAAATCAAGTTTATAAAAGTGCAATAGAACAGTAATGGGACAGGGGTGCTATAAAAAAATCTTAGTGAATTAAGTAATTGTAGCACTTACAACAGATGAGATGTTTGCAATTAATTTTACAGTTACCACTCGAGGCTGTATTTTGGGAAATAAAATATTTTACTAACAACACTGTAGACGTTTCATGTTGGAAAATATTGGGTCAAAATTTACTCTTCTGTTTTCCTTAGATGACTAAAAGATGCATGTTACTGCCACCTCATTACACTGGTTTCAGCTCTGTGATTTTACGCCCAGTATTTTCCTAAACCCTTGTTTATATTTTTAATAAAATTTGAGGTTAAGGTAAGGGAATCAAATTATAACCAAGATGAAAGTTTTATCTCTACACATGTACCAAAATATCATGAATGGTCATGCTTTTAGTCTGAGAATGCCTTCCAAGATTTATGTTGTTATAAGCCTGTAGTAAAGAAAAGAAAGGGTATGATGCAGCCACTGAAAATGAAAGTTATTTTCTGGAGTAGTGGCTCTTCTGTTAAATTTTAAAATTTTGTCATCTTACAGGCAGACAAAAAGGTGGTCATACCACAAGGGCTGCAGTGAGGCGGCTCACATGGCGCTACCTAAGAGCTAGAGAGTGAAGGAGATGAGGAGTCTCCTCCACATGACACGTCATTAGGCTGAAGATGCATGCTTGTTAGAGTTTCTCTTAGTTCGTGGCATTAATTTTTTAAAAGTCAGATCCCTGAAATCCGTCGCCTGGAAACAGAACCATCTCATGAACTTGTATATTTCCCTCAGTTTGTAGACCCAGCCCTTGTCCTCCAGGCTCCTGCAGCCCCCAGGCCAGCTGCACAGAAGCAGCAGTAGTTATTGATCTTCTTTATTCTGAAATTGAATGATACCAGGGTACTCCCAGTTTCATGAAAAATCAAGTGACTAGAACAGTCCAATTAATGCTATATCTGAGATGATGGACATCCAGTAGATTTTTCTAGGGTTTTGTATTTTTCCTATAAAGATGATTTCTGAATAAAACCCATCATAGTGATTTTACCAGGTATGGTTTTAAATCTTGTTCCTTTCTACCAAAAGTTAGCAGTATTGAAGGCCAAGCTGCACTACCTAAGTGTTACATATGAGGACTGCAGCCCTATTAAGATAAAAGTTCCAAGGAGTGAAGCTGGTTGAGGCTATTGCCTAAAGCAATCCCATCAGGCCTTCTACTAAAGGTATATCTTCTACTTAAGAAAAACCACTATATGTGCTTTCTGCTTTGTAGCAATGCTTTTCATTTTAATCTAGCTGTATTTGTTCCTGTGCTTTTATTCCAAGCAAACAAAAATGAATTCTTAGCAATCTGGGAATATATTACCTAATGCCCTGTAGCAAATATACTTTTTTGAGCAATACAGGTTACCCCAGAGGGACAATGAACCCTTTCTGCACTAAGGAAGGACAAGTCAAAAATGGAAAAGTGCAAGAGATGTTTTCTGACCAAGAATAATTACAATGAATAGGAGTATTTTTTATCCACAGAGCTGGTAAGCCTAACTCCCCTCTTCAAGTTTGATCTAAAACAGGAGCTGCAGCACATGGTCTCCATGGAACTGAAGTGCAAGGAGGTCACTTGCTGACCTGGCCTTAAGAAGAAGAAACAAGCTTTTGAAACTTGTTTACTGACCCACTCTCTGTGTGGGACATATATATTTTTTAATGGCTCCATGTGGAAATGTGAGTTAGTAGAATATATGGTATGGCTGTAGAAGCAGCAAGTAAATATTCTTCAAAATATTGTAGGTTGTAGCACTAGCATAAAACCTGCAAGCCCAATCATTAATGTGAAAACCTATGTTAACAATAATGGAGTTTTATTGGTCTAAGAAGGTGGTGTATACAACTGGCATGAGGTGATTTTTATTGTTCTACTTTGTGGTCTAATGCTCTGAAAAAAAAACCCACAATATGCGAAGGGGGTGGGGGGTAGGAATTGGGAATGCGCTGCCTTGATCAGCCGTTTGTGTTACTTGCTTACTGACAAGTTAATAGCACTCCTTCCTAGGCCACATCACTCTGACTAGTGTGTCAACTGTGACTGTGGGCAGACCCCTATATCCAGTCAAGGATTTACGATGTTTCAGAATAGGCACTGCAAGACCTTTTGGACACTGCTGAAGTGTTCAGATTAGGCTGCCTATAGGTAGGCACATGACCTAGTGATGACCATCAAATAAGTTACACCATGCTATTTTTGCAGGAGCTTTGCCTTTGAGAAGCAATTCAGAGTGTCTTCAGTAAGCTTTATTTTTAGCTAAGTGAAGAACACAATCCCTGTTTCTCATAGTACAGTTCTGTGGCTGGAACATCTGCCCAGGAGGTACAAAACTCCTTTGGAGCCCAACACCATTGAGCTAAAAAGGCTGAAACCATTTCCCTGCCCTAACCACAGCAGCCTGCAGCACAGCCAGAGGAGATAAGGGCTTTCCTCCATGCGTCTCACTGTGGCTATGTCACTGCATAAAAGTAAAGAGTGACAGGAGCTCAGAAAATTGGACTAGAAAATGAAAAGAGGCTTTGAGGCTCGGCAGTAAGTCCACCAGCAAGAATAGGAAGTCTTGACTCTCCCATTCTGCTTTATTCACAACCCATAGGCAAAGCACATGCATCAGTCCCGTGGACTCCAGAAAACTAAGGAATCTGTTTAAAGCTTGGTCACAACCTACTGTACATGCTAGGGGATAAGAATTGCTAAGTTCACTTCCATTAGGTTCACCACAGTTTCCAGCACAGGGTGTAAAACAGCCTGGGGGGGCAGTTGCCCCGATCCTTTACTGGTGAGTAGATGCCTTGACCCTATCTGACTGTATGGTCTTTATAGCACAGACGCACAGACACAGACACACACACACCCCCAAACACATTCCCTACAATAAATGCTTCTTTTGGACACAATGCCTGATCTGACTGTTCCCGGGGTGCTGGGGGAAACTGTAAACTGCCATAAACTAGATTCATGCCATGTATATTTGTTTAAAAGACATCTATTCAAATGAAAGAAAAAACAAAAATCCCTGCCTTCTTTTGCTTGAAGGTGGTATAAAAACTCATGTTGTTTATAAATAAAGAAATTCTGAAAATTATCTAGATATCTGCTGGTGTTACTTTATCTTCTTTCTGTACAGTACTTGAATGGGACTAAGTAATTACACAGCCATGCAGGACTATGACATTTTCTTGCTAAGGGAATTCTATAATCTCTGATGATGCACAGTTACTTAACAAAAGGTAATGCTGCTCTGCTTGTGTGTCAGATGTATACATACAGCTGTGTACTACTGGAGCCTGGTACAATTTATAGTTTTTGATAGATACAAATAGATCTATTTTACCACCTGATTTTCTAGTACATGATAAATATATACTATTCTTGTATTACCATAAGTGTATTGGTTGTTTTCACAAAGTTCAGGCAGGAAAGGGATCCATTTAGAGAAAGTTCACAATGCAGTTAACAAGGCTTTCCTTTCCTTCCACTGATGTTTTTCATTTTTATTTTTATGTTTATTTTTATTGAAGGTTTATATTGCTATTTTCATTTCTGTAATGGCAATCCCTCTAAATAAAGAGGAAATAAAATGTGATAAAGCACCAGTCAGTCATTTTCTGATAATTTCTTTGAACAGTAGAGAACCTGACCTACATTATTTAGGTGCAAGGTAAGATGCAGTAAAATGTAACTGCTCTCCAGGATGCTGGAGACAACTGTGACAGTTGTGCCACTGAGCATCTTTGTACAATTCTTTATGTGCTCAGACATATGGTTCATTTCTCTATTTCTCATGTGAACTGGGCATAAGCAAATGTGGACTATTTTTGCTCATCCATATAAACCTAGCAAAGCTTCACTGGCAAGTGGGTTTAAATATTTTAGATTGAAGCTCTACTTTAGGAAGACCTGTGTCTTTTGGAATCTAGGAGAGGATTAGCTGTGTCCAGCCTGTTGCAGTGTTTTCTGACAGGTCTCTCCACTGTTCCATCATCTCCCTGAGACAAGCTTTCTAAAGGCTTTTACATTATTGTTGTTTAGAGTTGTACATGCTGAAGGTGTACAAAGATGCACTTGAAACTGAGCAATTCTGATTTGGTTTTGTAGATTACTTTCCGCTCAAAATTCTGGCTGAAGGAGAACATCTCTTCTTTTTCATGGATAGCATAGATATTCAAATATTTTTTATTCTGCAACTAGTTCATTTTCACTGAAATTACCAGTTGTATCTACAGCATAACAAATAAGAAATATCTGGTTAAAAACCACTCTTAATTACCTCCCTGTGGTCTTTTCTCTGACTTGATAAATGTTAACATTTTAAATGAAAATCTGCATTTACATTGCATTTCAAAATCACAGTTGAGTTGAATTTGTACAGGAAACTTCCAGTACCATGTTTGTCAATGATGTGCTGTGGTTTTGGCCACTGAGCATGTGTTTGAAGGATTTTGTGTTTCTGGAGTTCCCTGTGTACTATATATACTGTTCTTTGTCACTGATCGTGTTCGTTGTTGGCCATGAACCCTGAAGATATGCTCTGACAATTGTATAATTGATTATACCATACACATCAAACTTTTCCTGAGTCAAGGAATACTTTAATCAAAGTGTTGTACTTAAAAGGAGAACAAGTATTGAAAGAGTTGAAAATTAGCTATAAACCAGAGGTTCTGGAAATTGGTTTATAATACCATCTTTGAATGGTGGCTTTGTTTGGATGCAAATAAACATTTATGAGGTTGTTATTCTTACAGACTGGCTGGGAGAAAATCCAAGACTTTAATTTGCACTAATATATATTTACACTAGTAAACTTGGCGTAAAAACTGTGGACCATGCATTATTCTTGACTCCCTAAGAAATCTCATTTTTCTGAGGCAGAGGTACAGGACTGTCTCTGAGTCCTAGCAGCCTCATGATTTTTTGGCATGAAGTAGGAACATGAGGAGCTCAGCGGGCTCAGTCTACAGAAACCACAGGGTTGGCCATCTACATTATGATATTATAGTATTGCAGCATGCATCAGTGTGAAAGGGAAAACCAGCCAGTTCCTTCTAACCTCATCACTACAGTAATGCTACAGTTGAATTCTTTCAGCAAACACGGTAAACTCAAAACTATATCAACTCACTTGAAGCATACATACAGAGTTTGCAAGTCCAAAATAACTCTGCAATGGTGTAGTAGCTGATGTAAGCACGGTTAGAGTCAGATCTACTACATGTGGTAATTAATGCATATTAAATGCCTATCAGGTACCTAGGACACATGGCCGAGCTTTTGCTAGCTCTGGGATTGAGCTGGGAGAGTACCTGAGTGGGAGGTATAAGGTGGGACCCCAGGCAGGAGTTGGTGCCACCAGGGGAGAGGGACAGTGCCTATGTGACTGTTCCAGCAGAGAGGTGGCAAAGGTGGGACTGCCGAAGACTGCTCTGAAAAGGTCAGTTTGGGAAGCCCCTGTGATTTTTAGCAGGTGGCTTTGCTGAAGGTGATTCTACAGCCTTTACCATATTCCTGCATAAAGCCTCAGTGATGATGATATAACTGGCCATTTTCTATGTCTGTTTCCTTAAATTATAAAAAATTCCAAATATACAAGAAATTCCAAGTGACTGTGTCTTCAGTAGTAACCCTGCTACCATCTAAGACACTATTCTGTTAGCACAGTCAGTGCAGCTTGTGTTATTTCAATACAAAGAGGACTAGGTATGACTTTTAATAATTACAAAAGAACATCCTGACACCTTGCTGTCAACATGATGGCTTTGCTGGATTCATACCTGCAGTAGAAATGAAATGCATTCCTATTTTAAATATGTCATGTTGAATACTTTGGCAACAGATTGCTTGAAATCTCCAGCAAATACATGAGTTATCTAGCTGAAAAGTTTAGGCTGTGTGCAATTGTATAGCATATGAGTATCTTCCACACACAGTCAGCGGCCAGTGACATCCCCTGAAGCCCATGGAATCTCTGGCACTTCTCAGTGCCGGTCATGATGTTATAGCTCTCGAACTATACAGCAATTCCTAAAGCCCGCTGTCCTCCTTGAAACACACAAAGCAAGAAATGAAATTGCTGGCTGTTTACTATCATCTCCAATTTTGAACGAGTGTTCCCTGCCATATATCTGCTGATGACACTACACTGGTGATGTGTCGGAGTTGGCTTCCTGAAAGTGAAATACGATGCAGGCGCTGCACTATCGATTACATATGTTTTCTCAAGTAGTACTGCCTTTTGCTAGGCAACAATTAAAGTGTTCTCAAATACTCTGCTGCTGTGGTTAACTCTACATTTTCTTTAAGGCAAACATTTAGGCCATTTCTGTTTTGGTTGAGTCAGTTCCCTCCAGAGTTACCTATCCCTGCCAAGGGCATGCACAGCATGTAGAATTTCCTGATACAGATCTCCTGAGGCCTCTGGTTTGGCTTTAGGGTGGAGAAAAGAGAGTGTATGAGGCACAATGTTTGGCTCAAATCTAGCTTTGCTTTCGCCTCTGGAGAATAAAACCACAGCAGATATAAACACATCTGAATGTGCACTAAACCAGCTGAAACCCACTCCATGCCTATCCCTTTAAAACAGAAGAGTAAGTGTTGCACTGAAGAAGTCTCACAGGATGCTCTCCCCTGTAGCAAACATCATCTGCAACCTCCTATTGATTCCTTCCCAGAGGAACTGCATACATATACAGTCCCCAGAACAAAAGGAAAGGTTGGATGCAGGATCCCTGGAGAGCAGTAAGCTGACACTGAAATGAGGAACCATTCTAAAGATACAGGATGGTTCCAGACTATTACAGTGATTTCAAGCAATACATATCTTTTATTTCTGTGCAATGTCCTTGACACCCTGTTGAGGTTATTTGTTCGTTTCAACCAGGAATGGTGGGTTAGAAAATTTGTGCATGTAGTCCTGTGTTAGTAGCAAGATTTTTTCCCACATGTTATTAAACTTCTTTAGACAGTCAGGGAATGTCCAGTAGAGTCAAAATGTCTCCAGGCAGAACCTCAGAGATACTAAAGAGATCTGATAAAAATATTAAAAAATTTTTTGTATGTATTATTTGAAAATGAGTTTTTTGTGACACCCAACTGTTACTATACATACACACACACACATATACACATATATGTGTGTATATCCATAATTATATGTGTAGTATGTATTTAAGAAGTAGGTTCTATGTTGGTTTACTAAAAACCAGTCAATTGATGAAATCACTTTAGTGTAGTCAAATAGTCTCTCTGAGAATATAAAAAACTTTCAGAGGCAAGGCAGAGTCCTTGTGGGACTGATGATGTGTCAAAGTGCTGTCTCCTAACAGCCTCAGCCTCCCTGAGTAGTACTATACACAGTATGGAGTATCCACACAACATAACATTAGGTGCCTTGAGACCCTATACTTCCTGGAGACTGAAATAGTTTTTTTCTGGATTGCAAGGTGAAGCTCTGCGGTGTACATCATAGACATGATCTCAGGCTCTAATCTTCTGAAGTTGTCGAGTCCTGGTATGGGCACAGTGCTCCTGCCTTTGTGGCTCCCCAGGCATCCCAAGGGAACACAGGTGTATGGGCAGACTCTGAGTGTGAAGGTCTATCTCCGAGTCGGGATGTGACCAGGGTATACATGGGGACAAGGACTGTACTATGTATTGTACCATAGCCTGCAGCTCCAGTGCACTGCAAACACAGTTACTGAACAGAGGGGAGGGACCGCTACAGGCACTCGTGATTCAGGGCATCATGACAGGAGTTCATTCCTAGCTTAAGTGCCCTTAGTAGTCACTGAAATATTTTACTTTTTAATTATATAAGAACCTGCATTCCCAACCTAGGCATTTTCATTTAGATAACCAATCTTCCCTTCTCCATCCAGTGAGGAAGGAAAGCAAATTCTGGTTAAAAATCACTGTTATGTGGGATGAGGTCAGTGTTAGCAGCATTAGAAGTGAAAAAATCTCAAGCATTTGTCTTGTTGGCATTTATATCGAAGTTTGTTTGCCATTTGCATTTCTTTGTATTTCACTGTGAGTCTAGGATTAAAATGCACATTGAAACTCAGCTGAATCCATAAAGCATCAACTATAAAAATTCATGCTCAGTCAGAAACTTTGCAAAATTTTAATGAGGCCATAACTAAATTCAAAGTTGAGTTAGCTGTGCTTTGTTATTTTGTAATGAAAGTTCTGCGCAGCACTTCTCAAATGGAGAGGACTGCTACTTCTCCAGTGATTAGTAAACATGGGAGACACACTGAGCCAAATGCCTCCCTGAGGCATTCTCACTGAAGTCAAAGCCACCCTAGGGATGAATTTGACCTGTTGAACTCAGTGTTTTCAGAACTAATAGCATCATTTCTTCAACTTAGAGCTAGAAGGAAAAATACTTGTGACTTGAAGGCCAAGTTGTATGAATTCAGTTTGGCAGTGGGGAGAAAAGGTGTGGAAGACAAACCTGCCCCAAACTAGATTCAATTTTGATTTTCTGAAACCTCGTCTGAAAAAACCCCACATGGCACCTCCTAATCTGAGCTAGATTCACAAGACAAGACAAGGAGATCAGTGTATACATGGACCTACAGGATATCCATCAAAACTTCCATGAATCATATCCTGAATTCTCACTTGCTTTTTTTTTGTTGTTGTTACAAGGTCCCAAAACCAAATGGGTTTGAGCCTGTAGAACATTTTTCTTACAGAAAATTATTTCTCCTTGTTTTGACGACAAAAAATTGGTTTTATGTTTTTAAATCAATTTAAATGGAGTCATTCATTCTTCTGTCAACCTTAATTTTTCAGTTTTACGGCTAAAACAACATACTTAATAATTTATATAAGAGATAGGCTATACTGCATTGTTTGGGGTTTTTTCAATACAAATGACTATATTTTGAACTCCATCTCACTTTGAACTATTATCATTAGGATGTTTTATTTCTTATATCAATAGTTTTCCTGTGTGTTTTCTCCCAAGTAGAACATCAGAATTTGTAGTCCTAACACCTGTAAGTCTTTAAATACATGTATGGCAAAGGAACTTGGAGGCTTTTCTTTTGAAGTAACGTTTCACTAAATCCAAATGGAATGTGCATTTGGAATATCTGGCAGCAATGAAAGTGAGTTCTTTGAAAATGCTATCCCTGAAATACAATCGTCACCTTGAAAAAAAGATTAGTTGTTCAAAAATTTAATTAAAAAAAAAAAAACCAACACCAACCAACCAAAAAGCTAGAAAAGCCTCAAATAAGACCCAGGAAGATTGTGTTTCTGTATTTTTCAGATATTCACCTCTCCTGTCAAGGTAACTAAAAGGTCATGCACCAACACTTTCTAATTTTCATCTTTTGAGTGACATAGCTAAGTGCAAATGGCCTGATTTTTCAGAGATGTTAACACAAGTAGTCACAGAAAACAGGTGTTTTTTCTTGAAGTGCCAGTCACGAGAGAGTAATGCCTGAGAAGATTCGAAATAATATGCAAAGATGTTTCTTTCAGGCTCATACTATAGTGTATGGATTCTTCAAAATTATTTCTGAAAAACCTTCCAGGAATACAAGAATGGTAGAACATAAAAATGTTAGTGCTGAGTAAGAAAACCAGAGCAGACTAAGGGAAAGATTCAGGACAAAGTAGATAAAGCTGTTCAGTAAATACTTGTGTCTGGAGACAAAGGGAATCAAGAGCAATTAAAACAGGCATGACTGAGCAAGCATCCTTGAAAGGATGACCTTGAATTTCCTTTTCATGTTCACTGGAAATTATTGGCCAGCCAGAGTGAAAGAACAAAAGAGTGTCTGTTGTTTTGCTGGATTCCATGGTATCCTGGAGAAAAAGCAGATGTGATCCACCATAAACATCTGGCAAGAATAGAATGATCAGCTATTGTTAATGTGTAGGATGGTCAAATGGGATAAAGAGTCCCTGCTTATTTACAGAAGTTACTGTATACAGAATAATCGTAACAATATCTTCCTTCTCAATTCCATTAATCATTTGTATTGCATCTGTATGGTGTTGAACTCCATGGATCTGCATATATGCATCAGGTCACATGAGTGCTATTTTCCAGTTCTTGTACTGGATAGACCACTGTGCCTGGATATTGAAGAGGGCAGTGAACGTAACCCAGCTCTCAAGGTTAGTTCAGGCAGTTTGAACATGTCCTTTTTAAAAAGTGCAATACATGGCTAAATCAGTAGTGTGAGTCTTACTAATGACTGTGCATGATAAAATGGGAATAAAATGTAACATGTGGGTGGTTTCTATATATATAGTCAAAACAGTTTAGAAAATACAATACATTCACTTTCAGAAGCAAATTAATGAGCATGGCAAACTGTATCGTTTTTTTAAGGCCTTTCTAGCATATTTGCATTTCTTTTAAACCACAAAAATGGCAAACTTCTGCAGAAGAGAAAAAAAACAACGCGATTTTACAAAGGGACACATAATCATGGTGCTATTTTATGAAACTATATTACATTGTAATCAACTGGAAGAGCTAGCAGGTTTTAACGCTGAGTGTGTTTTCTTATGATAAACACTTGTCAGTATAACACTATCTTCTGCCTGCTATATCTTGTTTCCACCATGACCTTTCAAACCACATGCATGTTCTTTTCTCTCCCTCTGAGAAAACCTTAACAACATTCTAATCATCATGAAGAGCAATTAACTGTCTTCAACCAGCTGTGCTACTCAGCTCATCTGGGAATGGGATAAAACCTGCTCCTTAGCGCAGATCCGCCTACCCAGGCATGGCAAACAAGGCTAACACAGAACAGTTTTTAAATATGAAAAATTGGCACTTTCACAAATTTTGGAAGCTTTGGGTGAAGTGCAATGCTATCTCTACTAGTAAAGAGAAGCCCCATTCCTGCTTGCTCTACAGTCTCTGTAAGATAATGCATTAGTTTTAATAATGCGCTTTTTAAAGGTCAGCATTTGAAGAACAGCACTTATTTGTTGACATCATTGCAGAAAGTAGCCTTGCCCTCACTGAGCAAAACTTTGTGGCAGTGATATTCTCTGATTGCTCAAGGAAAAGTAATAGCTTCTTGAAGGTGCAGTTGCTGAAAGGGCACTACAGAGACTTTCAGAAACAGTAGTTGGAAATTAATTGTATGAAGTAGTATTTGCCGTCTTTGTTTTTACAAACCTGTAGCTAAACTGCTCTATGCTTCAATTCACTTAACAAAGTTCTTTCAGTTTTTGTCTGTTAGCAAATGAAACAAGAGTAAACATGGAGCAAGTCAAGCTAATCCGTATCCAGAAAGTTTTAATAAATAAAAAGATGGAGGCAAAAATTAGCAGAGTAGTTAACACTTGAGAATTGTTTTTTGAGCTGAAATAAACCCAACAAAAATCAAGCTGATTGTATGCTCTTTCCTGAAATCATCTGGGGTTTTGCTATGTATAAGCATGCATGAAAGAGTTGTACCTTCATTTTTGACATATGTGTACTTTGAACAAAAGCAGGGTTTTTTACAGTTCTGTGTGGTCATTTTATTTGTCGCTCTGATCTGCCTTGCAGATTGTTCAGAAATGCAGTCCAGCTAAACAAAATGTCTATGATACAGATAGTGAAATTGCAAATATAATCAACTTTTAGTGGAGCCATTCCTATAGAAACTTCTTGAAGTTCTCTGAAAAAAATACAATCTTATTTAGATGTTTCTATATAAACTGCCTGGAAATAACCATTGTTGTGATTAATACAATTTACACAAATATGTGAATTATGATTTTGTGAACTGGAATTAATCAACAGATGGGAACTGTTGGCTTCTTTTTGTCAAATTTGAACCTCTGTCAAATTGCTGAATCTTGCTCCCCAGATCTCTGTTTAGCCCCATGCTATACATTTCCTAAACATTACTTATTAATACTGACATTTTCTGAGAAATGAACTACACATTATGACACATGCTAAGGTGCAAGGTTAGGTGCCTACAATTTAGTCCTTGGCAGGCTCAAGTCACTTTTCTTTAGCAGCCTAACCATGGGTTTAAACACGGACATATCAAATTGTTTTGAGTTCACCCAACCCTTTGTGTGTTTGCATTATAGTAGGAAGCCATGTGCAAAGTGTTCGCCAAGGATCAGAAGTACACCTCTTCACACAACCCACCTTTCCTTAACTGCTAAAGTTCAAACTGCACATGAACTAAATTAAGAATAAAATTAGCACTAGGCAAGATTAAGAAAATGTACTGGTATACTTCCCAATGAAATTGCAATTTAAGAGATCTCCAAAGAAACAATTTAAAAGAACTGGAAAAAAAAGCAGATTAAAAATATGAATAAGGTATAGTTTAGTATGAAGGAGCAGGAAGATCCATGCATATTATACGTGGTGCAGAGAAAAAAAAATCTGATTTTATTATACAGAGAACTAATAACTGTTATTACTGAAGCTCTTCAAATGTTTAAAAAGGGATTGGATGGGGTGTCAGTTGTTTATAACTTTGCCAAATTGAAATAATTGCTGTGGAATTCTTGTTTAATATTTGACTGGATTTTGTAGGGGTATTTTTAGTGAAAACAGTAGAGCTGCTTCTGAGACAAATTTGTCTGCTGCAGGATCTACTAGGACACTTGAACTGTATAGAGTCAAGAGGATGAAGGATCCATTGATAGCCAGAGGACAAGCTCTCTGTCTCCTTGAACAAATGGAACATGTTCCGCTTAGCAAGATTTAGGAGGCTTGAGCAGAAAGCAGCATATCCCCAGAATGCTGTTGGGAACAGCTCCTCATTTCAGTGAATAAAGTGTAACAGCCATCTGCTTGGCCAACTGAGCTGATGGCCTGTAGAGTAAATTGCTCAAGTTAGAGAGTCATAGTTATATGCCTGTGAGCTATAACAACTCATATCCTGTGTGGGGTGAGGACATGCTCTCTGCTGAGTTATATGAGGATAGCTGAAGATGAGATGAAGCCCATGGACAGTCAGCTGCACAAAATCCACAGGCTGTTACTTTTCATTTCTGAAAGGTGCTTTTACAAATGAAGGGCTTCTTGGACGTATGTATCTAACAAACCCACTCCAAGAGAGCAACGACAAATAAAAACCTGAGATTCCTTTCTTTTTTAGACATTTGTGTGTAAAAGACTATATCTTTATTTCCCTCATCGATAGGCAAATGTCAGCCTGCCTTTCAGCTTGCTGAGGAAATGTGATTTGACTGCATGAAGGAGGCTACACTAGATCACCTGGGTGTGAGCAGAAACATGTCTTGTCGATGCTTCTGGAATCCCTTATCACACTTCAGTAAGGTGTTCAAAATATCAGCCCATTACATTAAGATAAAGCCAAGTAGTGACTGGTTTCTCTGCAGCCCTGTGGACTGACCTGCTTCTTTTACCACAGAAGAGCCCCTTTGTGACCTGCAATAGTAACAGGTCTACAAAATCCAAAACTGAGATAGGCAATACATTTTGACTGAAGTACCAATTCCAGTGCTTGTCAAATGGCAGTGTGCTTCTGCCCTTATACAGAGCCTGTGTAATTTCAGACTTTGCATATGAGCTCATGGTTCAGGAAGATAGAGAAATCTGTAAAACAAAGGTGGAATGAATTGTTTCACTGTTGATTCAGAAAACTGAATGTCATATCTTTGGAAAAATTGTGGAAAGACCAATTACATAGTTACACAACACCTCATAAAGCAGTATCAGAAAGCCCCTGAATGAAGACATGTTCCACTTCCAAAGGATGCTTTTTGGCCTAGGTGATCATCCTTCAGAAATTTATGGATTGCATTCCTGCTTGGGATACTAGGCCATAAACAACTGCCTCCTTAGACAAGGATGCAATCTATGCCTAAAATGACAAGTACCACTTGTAATGGCAGTAAGCATAGAACTGCTATCTATGAAGCACAGCTCTCACTCTCAACATGATTAATATGCTGCCTTTTTTGTGAGATAGCCCTTTTCTGACTCAGTTGCTGGCTTATCTCATTGTGCAATCCTGGGAACAAAAAGGCAGGTAGATTTCTTTCTGGACATAGTGAGACTAATTTAGACAGATTATTTGAAACGTTTCCACCCTTGCTACCCTGCCAATAAACTTCATTAGGATCCTGAAGACAATAGTTTAGAGGGTGGCCTGAGCATAAATTTTTAGGATGCTCAAAGAGAAACTGTGCCCACTTCTACACAGTGAGGTGTTCAAAGGGCCATACACCAAAGAGAAGTGTCAGAAATGTCAATAAGCAGCATTCATGCTACTGGGAAGAGTACTTAACATACAATTGTTACAGCATGAGGAGAAAATTTTCAGTCATTGTGAAAGCCTAGCAGAAAAATGGGCTATTTAGCTACTGAAATGCAAGTAGCATCTACTGAATCATTACTTTGTTCATTCATCATGGATCATGCATTGCTTCAGCAAAGAGTACAAATAGCAGATTTCTGAAATGCAACCTGTTGTCTTTAAGATATGTCTCAGCATGGCCTGCAAAGTGCCTTTTATGGCAGACCGATAAAATCTATGTAGAGATGCATGGTACTGTGCTGATGGGCCCTAAAGTCTCACATCCTCAGGCAGATTCAGGTATAGGATGCAGTGCACATCACTTGGAAAATATTACCAAAAGATGTCCAGAAGAAAGTGGTAACTGCCTGTGAGAAGTCTCACTGAAGGTAGAGCAGGCTCTTGGCCTGGATGAAATATTAGCCTGTGGTTCCCCACAGTATAAAGCTTGGTCCAACTGAAAACAAACAGAATGACAAACCTCTCTTTTCTGGATGCATCGTTCCGTGGTCATTTTTGGTCCATTTAGGATGGACACTTACCTGTAAAATGAGAAGAAACATGCTTGAGGCAAAGGTGAACATGTATAAGAGCAAATCCTAAAAGCATACAAACACAGACTTGATTTCACTTTGAAAACAATCACCTCTATAGAGTACTTTGTATGGATTGGCTTGGGTTTGAGAAACTAAAGATGCAAATGATCTGGATTTATTTTATTTGTTTTCAGGTCTGTATCACCTTGGGGTTTTGCTCTTTGATTGGTGAGATTTGCTTCTGGGGAACAAAAAAACAGAATAAAAAGTGATTGCAAGCACAAAAATGTAGACTGTTCACAGTGTGCAAAAAAAGTACTAAAGCAGAACCGTATGATTAAGTGAGAACAGTAGAAAAGGGATAGAAAAAAAGAAATTGGCTGAGGATAGTGCTATTTGGTGGTAGCTGAGAGAGTAAGGGTCTTTAATGTAGCAGCTGAGGTAGGGCCATGGATACACCCATGAGATAGGTTCACATTATGCATAAATCATAGAATACCAGGTTGGAAGGGACCTCAAAGATCACCTAGTCCAAACTTTCTTGACAAAAGCATGGTCTGGTCAAGATGGCCCAGCACCCTGTTCAACTGAATCGTAAAGTGCCCAATCTTGGGGAATCCCTCACTTCCTCGGGGAGATTATTTCAATGGCTGATTGTTCTCATTGGGAAAATTTTTCCTCTCATGTCCAATCAGAATCTTCCCAGGAGTAACTTGTACCCATTACTCCTCATCCTTTCCATGTGACTCCTTGTAAAAAGGGAGTCTCCATCTTCTTTGTAGCCACCCTTTAAATACTGGAACATGGTGATAAGGTCTCCTCTAAGCCTTTTCCTCCCAAGGCTGAACAAACCCAATTCTCTCAGCCTTTCTTCACACAGCAGGCTTCCCAGTCCTTTAATCATCTTTGTGACCCTCCTTTGGACCATCTCCAGCCTGCCCACATCTTTTTTTGTATAGTGGGGACAAAAACTGAACACAGTTCAGTGTGATCTGAAAAGCACTGAATAGAGTGGGATAATGACCTATTTAACTCTGCTGATGATGCCCTTGTGATGCAACCCAGCATCCTGTTGGCTTTCTTTGCTGCAGCAAGACACTGTTCTCTCATACTGAGCTTGTTGTCTACCAGCATCCCCATGTCCCTTTCCACAGAGCAGCTCCCCAGCCAGATAGATCCCAGTCTATGCTGCACTCCTGTATTATGTTTTCCCAGGTGCAAAACCTTACATTGGTCTTTGTTGAACTTCATGAGGTTCTTGTTAGCCCACTCTTCCAGACTATCCAGGCCTTCCTGCAGCATGGCTCTCCTTTCTGAAGTGTCAACTTCCCCACTCAGTCTGGTATCATCAACAAACTTCATCAGGGTACACTTGATCCCATCATTCAGATCACTCATGAAGATATTAAAGAGCATTGGGCCCAATATCGATCCCTGGGGGACCCCATTTGTGACAAATCACCAGTCTGAAAGGGAGCTATTTACCACCACCCTCTGGATGCAGCCCAACAGCCAGTTCCCCACTGACTGCACAGACCACTTGTCTAGACGGTAATGCATCAGTTTCTCTAGGAGACTGTGGGGAACCATATCAAAACCCTTGGAGAAATCCAGATAGACAATGTCCACAAATTCCACAATTGCCCCACATCAACCAAGCAGGTTACTTTGTCATGGAAGGCGATCAGATTGCATGACTTGCCCTTGGTGAATCTGTGCTGGCTTTTCCCAATCAGTGTGCTTCATCTGACTTCTGATAGCCCCCAGAAGGATTTGTTAGATAACTTCCCCAGGGAATGAAGTAAGACTAATGTGCCTATAAATTTCTGGATTCTTTAAGCCCTTCTTCTAGATGGGCATGAGGTTAGCCTTCTTCCAGTCTTCTGGAACTTCTGCTGATCCCCATGACTTCTCGAAGATTATGGAGACTGGCCTTGCAATGAAGTCGGTCAGCTCTCTTAACACCCTCAGGTGGATATTGTCAAGGTGTATATTGTAGCGGTCAAGCTCCTGTAATAGTTTGCTTACCAACTCTTCCTTCACTGTACAAATAAAGTACAGAGATTATTTGTAACAGAATCTGCGTATGCAAAAATATGTTGGGGCTTCACTACAGTTGAAGTGTAATAAAAGCTTTAGATGAGATAATTTAACCAATGTTTCCTTCAAGCTGACAGCTGGTTTGCTTTCCCTTGAGGCTATGATACACAACTTTTTTGCTCCTCTCGAGTCCTGTCAAAAAGACAAAACCTAAAACCTAAGTTGCTTTTATAAGCCCTTTCCTTTTCATTCTTTTCTTGTCTCCAGTGGGAAATTACAAGCAACAACACTCTTCCATAGGAATAAAAACAAGATTATGAATCATTAAAATATTTTAAATAAACTCTTCTTTTACTTCAACAGTGACTTAGCTTTAGAAGCTCTGTTGACACCAGAAAGATGTATCTGAAGCAGTATCAATCCAGGGACATCTGTGTTAATTTACAGAAGACAAAGCTGAAACAAGGCTTACTTTATCATCAACTTTATTATCAGTGGGCACAATCAGTGGGTTTCTCAAAATAAACACATTTTCTAACCATAGGAAAACAATAAATAACAAAAAAAATGCAGGTCATTTCACAGTGCATTTTGTAATAACTAGTTCTTGCAAGATTCTTGGGCATACACACAAGCATCCTCTAAACCAGCTAACGAATGAATTCATATTGTGCTTGTCAGACAGGAATATTCCTATTTCATTTTCACTCCTGGTTATAAAGAACATGAAAATGTAGTCTAAGCACCAAGAAATAAGTCAACATTAATAAAAAAAAAATCCAAAACAAAAAAGTCACCCTAAAACCACAATAGAAAATATTTCTGAGTATGTAAAACAAGAAAAGTATAATCAATAATGAGACTTTTCACATTTGCCTCTTTTTTTTCTTTTAAATAATTTAAAACATGCTAGTTTGACTTCTACAAGGTGTTTGAAATGGTTTCCCACAACATCTTTCTCTCTGAATTGGAGAGATATGGATTTGATGGATGGCTTGTTCTGTGGATGAGGAACGGGATGGTCACATCCAGAAGGTAGTGGTCAACAGCTCAATGTCCAGATGGAGATTGATGACAAGTGGTGTCCCTCAGGTGTCCATATTGGAACCAGTAGTGTTTAACATCTTCATCAATGACATAGACAGAAGGATCGAGTGCACCCTCAGCAAGTTTGCAGATGACACCAAGCTGAGCAGTGTGGTTGGCACGCTTTGGGGATGGGATGTCATCCAGAGGCACCTGAACAAGCTTAAGAAGTGAACCCATGTAAACCTCATGAATTTCAACAAAACCAAGTGCAAGGTCCTAGGAGCACATGGGTCACTGTAACACCCGTTATCAGTACGGGCTGGGGAATGAGTGGACTGAGAGTAGCCCTGTGGAGAAGGACTTGGGCTACTGGTGGATGATACACTGGACATGAACCAACAATGTGAATGACAATCACATCGTGGGCTGCATCAAGAGATTGTGACCAGCAGGTCGAGGGAGGTGAGTCTGCCCCTCTACTCTGCTCTCATGAGACCCTACCTGCAGTACTGTGCCCAGCTCTGGGGCCCCCAACATAAGAAAGACGTGGACATGCTTAAGCAGGTCCAGAGGAGGCCACAAGGATGACCAGGGGGCTGGAGCATCTCCCCTCTGAGGACAGGCTGAGAGAGTTGGGGTTGTTCAGCCTGGAGAAGGGAAGGCTCTTGGGAGACCTTATAGCGGCCTTCCAGAACTTAAAGGGGGCTACAGGAAAGATGGGGAGGGACTCTTTATCAGGGAGTGTAGGGATAGGTTGAGTGCTAATGGTTTTAAATTGGAAAAAGGCAGATTTAGATTAGATATAAGGCAGAAATTTACTTTGAGGGTGGTGAGGCACTGGAACAGATTGCTCAGAGATGCTGTGCATGTCCTCTCCCTGGAATTGTTCAAGCCCAGGTTGGACGGGGCTTTGAACAACCTGACCTATTGGAAGGTGTCACTGCCCATGGCAGGGGGGTTGGAACTAGATGATCTTTAAGGTCCCTTCCAACCCAAACCATTCCATGATTCTATGATTTGGAATTCCCTCGATATAAATGAATATTTTTTTGCAGCCTGTCAAATGAAGTTCTTCAGTTATAGTTCTTCAAAAGTAGTAATGTCATTAATATTTCTATTTTCTGTATGATTTATCTTGGTTCCAACAGGTTTGTTTTTCTTATCCATTGCTTACGTTATCCAGTGTTTCCTCCCTCTTCTTTCTCCTTCCAGTCACCTTCTAAACTGTAATCTGCTCCTGCCAATTTGAATTATCTATGTCTATGGTGTTAATAAATCTCACACCTCATTTCTAAAGTTTCTTTTTTATTTTATTGATGGTCCTATTGCCTTATTTGTACTAACTGAGTAAAATATTCATTTTAGCACCAGTTCTCAAGTGTTGACATCTCTTGTCTTGCAGCACACAGTAAATCCATCTTAATCAGAAAAGTCAAAAAAGCTACAATTCAGAGTATTAAAACATGAAATCCATAAGCATTGCTTTATATATAGACATCTGGGTTTTCTTTTAGAACTGTCATCATTTGGCTATCTTTTACGGGACTTTGTAGTCAACTTCATAATTTGTGTACTCTTTACGAGCTTCTGAGAAGAAAAGCATGCAAAGTATATGGTATTTTTCTGGAAGTTCAGCCCTTCATTGCTGGTAATACTTTGTGATGGTGGTTGTTCTACTTGGATATTTTTAATTAACAAAACTGAACTAAAAATACGTTTTCCATAAGGTGGTGAAATGACATTATTCTTTTTTTTTTTTAAAATAACCCTTTGCAAGACAGTACGAGAAGTTTCTCTATCAAGCAGGCAGTATTTAAATGTACTTCAGAGTTTAAAGGATGATATGGAAAGCATTCATGCTTGCTCAGAAAACAGTTATATCTGATTTGCAGATTGTAAATTGATTGTGAAACAGTTGTATAGCTGTCCCTGTTGTTCCAAATCAGTTCTGGAAGTCTGCTTTTTCTGTGGTTCAAGAAATAACGTCATACTGATCAAACTGCACTTGACTATAAAGGATGCCATACAAGTATGGTCTACACTAAAATAAAGATCTGAGGGGCAGGATTACCAGTTAGTCTGTTCCAAAATCTTGATTCTACCAAGGGGCGTATTTTGGAGTTTGCAGCTATATTGAATATGGCTGTTCCTTAAGATTTCCATTCAATGTGTTTCAATTGAGTACAGACCATGGTGGTTTTTTATTTGTTTGGTTTTGTTTTGTTTTGTTTTGTTTTTTCATTTCAGTACAAGCTCAGTTAGGCCTTGTAAACGACGGACTAGAAGCACAGTTACCATAGCAAATCTGACAGCTCAGATATGGAAGATCCCTCTATTGTTGAGTGCTTATGAACCTATTTCCATTCAAAATAATGAAACAGGTTAATTAATCTATCATTGAAAATGTTTGACCTAGCTTGTCTGACTTTGGTCTGTGAGAGTATAAGATCATTTAAAGAGTCAGATACATCTGGAAAATGGTTTTAAAAGTTATGAACTGTCTCTTTGCTGCCAATTTTCAGTTCTCAGTACTAAACTCTTGTGCTGTTAATGTTCTTCCAAGAGGTGTCATACAAAAAGGTATTATTTATCTGTTGACCCTTGGCTCTGAAAGGCACAACCAAAAGCTACAATTGTAAGAACAAGAAAGCTTGACTGTGTGAACTGAAAGCAAAGTAAGGCTCAAACCCAAACACCCACTTTGGCATATGCAGAACAGCATGCACTCAAGCATCCCGCTCTCTTTACTTTCACATGAGTTTGTGTGTTGCACCTTGGGTCAGGTAGAGTCTTGAGGAGGGAGGGAGGGAGAGTTTGCTCCTTGCCTGAGAGCATCTGAGCATAGGGAGGATAGAGACAGGCAGAGAGTCTGGGAGGCCAGGACATTCACAAGAAGCAGAGATAGACCCACAGGCAGGTTTAGACGTGATAACTAAATATGATGAAGCTCCACAGTGAAGATGTTTAAAGTCCATTAATGCAAATGCCATCACTAGTGGCAATCATTAACATGGAAACAATTAGTCACTGCTTAACAAAAATATCAGCAGACTCTGAAGCCTGTCATTTAAGCAGGCATAGATGTTTTGGGTTTGATACAGCAACTGCTCTTTCGCTGCAAGCGGGGTTAGCCTAAACGATTGTAAAAGCCTCTTCTGTATTTGAAGCACGTGAGTTAATGTAGTCTCCACTAAAGTAATATCTACCCTATCTTATCTAGGGCCAGAATTTCATCCTAGAAGTCTATAATTTGCTGTTTCTGTACTTGTTATCTAGTGCTTAGTATGGCTTTATCCAGAATGTTATGCTAAACTCTATGTGGGGAAAACCAGTTTCTTCACAGGTGTTCACAGAATGTGATCCTGATGGAAATCTTTAGCTTTCACAGCAGTTCTCATGAACTATCAATAACAGAAATCAATCTTCCCTTTGTACTGCCATCTTAATATACTAACGTCTCTGGAGCCACTGGTTTATTCTACTAAAATGCCAGTCTTTTATTTCACCATCAAATTTCCCTTTTTTTAAAAAAAGCTAAATTCCTCTGGCAGATGTCTTTAAATGTACATTCAATATCTGTTCAAATTCCTTAAGATACCATAAGACCAATTCTTTAATGAGCATACAGACCTTTTCAGGGTATATGACTTGGGAATTCTTAAAACATCATCATAAAATTGAGTTACACAGCCAATAAGGTTTCTGTAAAAACAAAACGCATTATACTCCTGGTCTGGATTGAATGTGACACTAATTGCAGACACAATTGCTTCTGGCCCATTGCCTCAGGGTGCCATTGTTTTAAAAGTGATCTCAAAAGACAATAGTGTCTTCAGACTAGGGAAGCTGGGATTTGAATTTCTGTTAGAAGAGTGACTATCCTTTGGCTTTCTTATTCTAAAGAGGAACAGAAGATGTCTCTAAGTAATCCTAAAAGTAGACCACAGTTATTAGTGTCTCACTAATCTCAAAAGAAGTAGAAAAAATTAGTCGCAAAAATGTCAGAAATTCTCAGAGTTATCACAAAAAAGTAAAACTGTCAATGATAGATTTGTTATAAAAAGCTGAAACTAGATTTTAGCATAAAACTGACAGTTGCATATTAAAAAAAAAAAAAAAAAAAAAAAAAAAAAAAGCCCTCTATCATCTTTTCAAACTTTATAATAATCTTTTTGATTTATACTGAGTGTTCCAGTTGAGGCTTTCCTATCTCTTCACAGACATCACTCACTGTTATTTAAAATATGACTGTCTGTTATATGACTGTGTAGATCTGTATATGTATGTACATGCATATATGTGTATATGTGTATATATATATATATATATGTATGGACATATGCATATGTGTAAAAACTCACACACAGTGTTTCCAAACACTCTCGGCCTATAAGCCACTGTTAACCCTCAGAATCATCAGGCACCACTGGCACCTATATTTTATACATTTAATCAAACACATCACAAATATTACTGCTTAGTAAGGAATCATGGACAAACTGTAGACTGCTAATCCCTGTCCTCACAAAACAAGAGAGACCTACGTCTGGGTCTGACAGCATTCCAATATTACTGAGTCAGAATTATTAATTTATTTACACTTACAATTCAGAAAGTTGCTGTCATTTACAGCTTTACTGGTGGACTAAATTTAGAAGATACGTGCTCTGTTCTGTGCAAAACCACAGAGTTTGGACAAATCACTTTCTTGTCTGCTCTTTGTTAATAATTTTGATCCCTTTTGAAAAGTGTTTTGAAATCTACTAAACACTGAATAAGCATTATTTAGAGATAAATTGGGACACAGATGTTTTTAAAAATCATAGAGAGGCTGTATTGCATAATGGAGAAGACAATTATGCCTCCTTTTTCTCCCCCCAAGTCTTCCTTTTTAAACATGTCTGTGGTATCCCCTCAAAAGCTCAGAAAAAACAAAAAAAACCACAAAACCTCTTAATTTTCCAGACCAAATTTTATGAGGTGCAAACACTTAAAATTACAGAATCACAGAATCATCTAGGTTGGAAAAGACCTTAAAGATCATCCAGTCTGACCATTAACCTAACACTGATGATTCTCAACTACGCCATATCCCTCAGCGCTATGTTAACCCGACTCAAACACCTCCAGAGATGGGGACTCCACCACCTCCCTGGGCAGCCCATTCCAACACCTAACAACCTGTTCTGGAAAGAAATGCTTCCTAATATCTAGTCTAAACCTTCCCTGGTGCAACATGAGGCCATTCTCATTCTATTGCTTGTTACTTGGTTAAAGAGACTCATCCCCAGCTCTCTGCAGCCTCCTTTCAGGGAGCTGTAGAGGGCGATGAGGTCTCCCCTCAGCCTCCTCTTCTCCAGACTAAACACCCCCAGTTCCCTCAGCCGCTCCCCGTACGACCTGTGCTCCAGACCCTGCACCAGCTCCGTTGCCCTTCTCTGGACACGCTCGAGTCATTCAATGTCCTTTTTGGAGTGAGGGGCCCAAAACTGAACACAGGAATCAAGGGGCGGCCTCAGCAGTGCCGAGTACAGGGGTCAGATCCCTTCCCTGTCCCTGCTGGCCACGCTATTGCTGACACAAGCCAGGATGCCATTGGCCTTCTTGGCCACCTGGGCACACTGCTGGCTCCTGTTCAGCCGGCTGTCAATCAGCACCCCCAGGTCCCTCTCTGACTGGCAGCTCTCCAGCCACTCCTCCCCAAGCCTGTAGCGCTGCTGGGGGTTGTTGTGGCCCAAGGGCAGCCCCCGGCATTTGGCCTTATGGAAACTCCTCCAGTTGGCCTCAGCCCATCGCTCCAGCCTATCAAAATTATGTATATTAAGTATGTCCTAAAAAGATTTTTAATTCAAAATTAATTGCTGAACTTCCCCCTGTAATGTTGACTGTAGCTGAATAAGAATCCTTGAGAATTACTGTATTGGGTTTCCATGTCAAGGTTTTGGTACCAGGGGAGGGGGGTTCCGTGGCTTCCCCCATGTCTGACAGAGCCAATGCCAGCTGGCATCAAGATGGACCCACCACTAACCAAGGCCGAGCCCATCAGCCATGGTGGTAGTGCCTCTGGAATAACATATTTAAGAAGAAGGAAAAAAACCCTGCAATTGAGCCAGAGAGAGGAGTAAGAATATGTGAGAGAAAGAGCCCTGCAGACCCCAGGTTCAGTGCCGGAGGAGGCAGGAGGTGCTGCAGGCAGAGAGCAGAGGTTCCCCTGCAGGCCGTGGTGCAGCCCATGGGGAGGCAGCTGTGCCCTGCGCCCAGGGAGGGGAACGGTGGGGCAGAGACCCACCTGCAGCCCGGGGAGGGCCCCACGCAGGAGCAGGGGGATGCCCGAAGGAGGCTGTGACCCCGTGGGAAGCCCACGCTGGAGCAGGCTCCTGGCAGGACCCGTGGCCCCATGGAGAGAGGAGCCCCCGCTGGAGCAGGTTTGCTGGCAGGACTCGTGACCCCGTGGGGCACCCACACTGGAGCAGGCAAAGAGTGTGAGGAGTCCTCCCACTGAGGAGGAAGGAACAAATTGCATTCCCCATCCCCCTGCACCACTCAGGGGTAGAAGGTAGAGAAAACGGGGACTGAAGTTAAGCCCAAGAAGAAGGGAGGGGTGGGGGGAAGGCATTTTTAAGACGCACTTTTATTTCTTATTATCTTACTCTGATTTGATTGGTAACAAAAATTTTTCCCCAAGTCAAGTCTGGTTTGCCCATGACGGTATTGTTGGGTGATCTCTCCCTGTCCTTGTTTTGACCCATGAGCATTTTGTTATATTTTCTCTCCCCTGTCCTTCTGAGGAGGGGAGTGATAAACAGCTTTGGTGAGCACTTGGCATCCAGCCAGGGTCAACCCACCATAACTACTAATGTATGAATAAATTGGGAGACTAAGCCTCGCTGAAATCTGAAAAAGTGACATATTTTCAATTACAATTTGATGTGATAATTTTGAAATATAATTATTTCAAAATTTATTTCTTTGAAAAGTATTTGTAAAATCATTGCATTTGTGAACAACATCTCTTCCTCCTTGTCCCAGGCCAGAAGTATTTTAAAGATGTGATTCAATTGTTAAATATTTATCCAAACACATTTTACAGTTTATTTCAAGTTCTTTCAACTAAAAACAATGTACAGAAATATTTCAAACAGCTCAATACGGGTATGTTGTTCTTTGTACAGTAATTGTTGGCCATTGTGAACTTCATTATCAGACAGTCTTCCAGCAAATTATAGATATTTATCTTCAAAAATGAAAGGGTCAATAAATGGACAATAATTATAATGCCAAACTGAATGGCCATATTACTATTGGACAAAAATGTAGTTCTAATTTTGCTGTCTCTGAGATTATATTTACTTACAATCAATCAAAAAAAAAAAAGGATTTCAAAAAATTAGTGGTAATTTTATATTACAGAAGCAGCAACCATAACAACTGTGATCTGATAATAATTGTTCATCAGTAAAACTAAGGGAAAAAAGTTCAAAGGTGCAAAAGGCATTATGGCTGGCAGTCACTGAGATCTGGACACCTATTTTCATTCTCCTTTAGAAATTCTCCCCTAAACAAAAGTACACAAGAGCCAGGATAAAAGCACAAAATAAAAGGCTAGTTAGCATAAAACAGCTGTACTGGGTGAGAGAAAAGACCCATCCTGACCAGTTTCTGACAGTGGTTGCTAATGAAATCTTAGAGATCCACTGTAAGAGAGCAAGTATAGTTTCACTAACATCTTCCCACTTTTCAACAATAAGTCACTTAGGGATGCTAAAGACTGTATACACAGTTCTCCATTTATCAAACTTTTATGCAACCTTCATCCAAATGGTCTGGTTTCTCTTTGATATTTTTGGCACATGACAGCCAATAAGTTCCAGAGCATAGACATGCCCTCAGTGAAAAGGTAGTCTCTTCTGCTTATTCTACAAACTTTGGCTGGTATTTTTATTGTCTACTCCTAGTCCTTGTTATGAGTACTAGTCAATAATCACTTCATGAGTTGCATGGAGGCAGGTGAACAGGAACCGACAGACCTTCACGATATCCTTCCATAGGAATCTTTTTGAAGATGGTGAGTCCTAAGCTGTTTAGCTGAACTTGGACTGCATTACTGGAGGAGTGTGACATCACACTGTGAAATGCATCGGAACACCTTCAGTATGTTCTATGAAAGATTATATGTCTTCCTCAGTTATGGGCTACTTGTCTTTTCCTGCTTGGGATCCTGAAGCCATGCTCAATGAATAAGTACATCATCTTCCACTCTTGTTTAAGAAAGCCTTTGAGAGCCATTTTGATATAAAGAGAATTGCAGCTTTCTGCCTCTTTCCTCTTGTGACCTCATTTTCTCTGTACCTTTGGTAGTATAAGAAAATTGTAATAATAATAAATCTCTTCTCCTCAGAAGTCTCCCACATTGCATTTTCATCCTGATCTCAGTATTTGACTGCTTCCGGTTGACACCTCAGAGTTCTCTAAAGTATAACTTTTTTGTATTGCTCTTCCTTCCACTTTGCCAAGTCCTTAATACCTGGAACGTTAAGCTTTTAATGTAATCTAATTTGAATTCAGAGCTCAGATATCTAGCTGCATCAATTTTTCAAATCTTGGGGCTCCATGGATACAATATGAAACAGTGCTTTCTGTAAACTACTTGTGATACGAGAAAAATCAGGGTCACTGTGCTCTTATTGTTCTTATATAATGTTTCATTATTGTTGTGGCCAGTCACCACTCTCACTGAGTTCTGCTGGACAAATTCATTGCCTCTTGCAACTTGACTTTCTTCCAAAACTTTTAAAATTAAAGTAAAAGAAAGCACATAAGTTGGAGCTAGACTGATTTATGTCTGGAATTCTTATCTACCAGTGTAGTCCTCAGATCCTGCATTTTGCACTGCAAAACAGTGATAGGAGAAAATTATTTAATGTTTTCCTTGGGGTTTTTTTGTGTTTGTTTTTTTTTTTTTTTTAAAAAAAA
>NW_020799097.1:19791470-19816196 GCF_003259725.1 Athene cunicularia
AAAAAAAAAAAAAAAAAAAAAAAAAAAAATCTGTAATATAAAGTCAGCATGAAAGGGTTTTGTTTTCGTGGGTTTTTTTCCTGTGGTTTTTTGTTGGGTTTTTTTTTTTTTTTCTACAGCTTTTTACCATAAAAATATAAGATTTAAGGTGGTTTGTTTTTTTAATAACGTCAAATATTTCAAATCTGAGTGGGTAAAAGGCCTTAAAAAATTACAAAACCTTGCAGTTTACATGTAAACATCATTTAATTATGCCTGTGAAACAAAAAGAGCTTTAAAATAGTATTATAAGGTTGGAGGAAACCACGTAAATATAATTCAGGAATGTCTTCTTGCATATTATGGTGTTGTTTGCCATCTTTTAGGTAGTGGCCCTCTGTCATTTCAGTAGAAAGCATGATCTTCCTGTAACTTTCCAAGAATTCAATTCCTCCAGGTGTCATAAGAGACTTACATCTTCCCTGGGGAAGTGGAAAGGAGCTATGGCATACTTAGCTGGAGTTGGAGAAAAATGCACAATCTCTGAGGGACTTGGATGTTAACTGAAGAGACAAAGCACTCTTTCCTAGGTGATTTTATTTAAATACATAGGGAAAGTCAAACTGAATATGAATTTTTCTATTCCTATACTAATTATTTATACATTCAACATAAACATAGGAAACATATGAACTTTATGGGGACTAACTAAGAGGAGATAAATAAACGAGCATGGGGAATAAAAAAAAGGAGCTAGAGACGTGTGCATGCCTGCAAGGATATGATAATATTGGCATCACAGAGATGTGGTGGGATGGCGACTATGACTGGAGTGTTGGAATGGAAGGATACAGGCTGTTTAGGAAGAACAGTCAGGAAAGATAAGGTGAGGCAGGACATAGAAGCTATGTCAATAATCACTTGGAGTGCATGGAGCTCCTCCTGGAGATGGATGAGGAGCTGACCAGGAAATTATGTGTCAGAATTAAAGGGAAGGCAGGGACAGAAGACGTTGTAGTGGGGGTCTGCTACAGGCCACCGACCAGGGAGACCAAGGCCTTCCATAGACAGAGAGGAGCAGCCTCACATTCACAAGCCCTGATCCTCATGATGGACTTCAACCACCCTGATATCTGTTGGAGGGACAACACAGCAGTGCATAAGCAATTCAGGAGATTCCTAGAATGCACTGATGATAACTTCCTTCTCAAAGTGATAGAGGACCCAACAAGGAGAAGTGCTATGTTGGACCTTGTTCTCACCAATGAGGAGGGGGAGTGTGAAGCACTGGGCAGAGTTGGCTGCAGTGACCATGAAATGGTGGAGTTCAAGATCCCTAGGGTAGCAAGGAAGGCATGCAGCAACCTTGCTACCCTGGACTTCAGGAGAGAAGATTTTGGCCTCTTCAGGGATCTGTGTGGCAGGGTACCATGGGATGAAGCACTGGAGGGAAGAGGGGCCCAAGAAAGGTGGTTAATATTCAAGGATCACCTCTTTCAAGCTCAGGAGTGATGCCTCCGGACAAAGAGGAAGTCAGGTAAGAATGCCAGGAGGCCTACATAGATGAACAAGATGCTCCTGGACAAGTTCAGACACAAAAAGGAAACCTATAAAGAGTGGAAGCTAAGACAGATAGTCTTGGAGGAATACAAGAAACTGTCCAAGTAGCCAGGTATCAGGTTAGGAAGGCCAAAATCCTGATAGAATTAAATCTAGCCAGGGACATCAAGAGCAACAAGAAAAGCTTCTATAGGTACGTTAGTGATAAAAGGAAGACTAGGGAAAATGTGGGCCCTTGTCACAAGGAAATGGGAGACTTAGTTACATAGGATATGGATAAGGCTGAGCTAATCAATTACTTTTTTGCCTCACTCTTCCCCAGCAAGGGCTCCAGCCATACCACCCAAGATGCGGAAGACAAAGGCAAAGACTGGGAGAATGAAGAAGCACTCACTGTGGGAGAAGATTAGGTTTGAGACCATCTAAGGAACAAGTCCATGAGACCTGATAAGATGCACCCCAGGTCCTGAGGGTACTGACAGTGGCTAAGCCACTCTCCATCATATTTTAGAAGTTGTGGCAGTCTGGTGAAGTTCCCACTGACTGGAAAAGGGGAAAAATTACCCCTATTTTTAAAAAGGGAGAAAAGGGAACTATTGGCCAGTCAGTCTCACCTCTGTGCCCAGCAAGACTCTGGAGCAGATCCTCCTGGAAACTATGCTAGGGCACATGGAAAATAGAGAAGTGATAGCCAACATGGCTTCACTAAGGGCAAATTATGCCGGACAAATTTAGTGGCTTTCTACAATGGCATTACAGTATTGGTAGATAAGGGAAGAGCAACTGGCATCATCTACATGGACTTGTGCAAACCATTTGACACTGTCCCGCACAACATCCTTGTCTCTAAATTGGAGAGATGGATTTGATGGATGGACCACTCACTGCAGCCCTGCAGAAAAGGACCTTGGGTGTTAGTGGATGCAAAACTGACTATGAATCAGCAATGTGCACTTGCAGCCCAGAAAGCCAACTGTGTCCTGGGCTGCATCAAGAGAGTGTGACCAGCAGGTTGAGGGAGGTGAGTCTGCCCTTCTACTCTGCTCTCATGAGGCCCCACCTGCAGTGCTGTGCCCAGCTCTGGGGTCTCCAACATAAGAAAGACATGGACATGCTTAAGCAGGTCCAGAGGAGGCCACAAGGATGACCAGGAGGCTGGAGCATCTCCCCTCTGAGGACAGGCTGAAAGAGTTGGCCTTGCTCAGCCTGGAGAAGAGAAGGCTCTTGGGAGACCTTACAGTGGCCTTCCAGTACTTAAAGGGGGCTACAGGAAAGATGGGAAGGGACTCTTTATCAGGGAGTGTAGAGATAGGTTGAGTGCTAACAGTTTTAAACTGAAAGAGCGTAGATTTAAACTAGATATAAGGCAGAAATTCTTTACTTTGAGGGTGGTAAGGCACTAGAACACGTTGCCCAGAAAAGCTGTGGATCCCCCCTCCATGGAATTGTTAAAGACCAGGTTGGATGGGGCTTTGTGCAACCTGGTCTAGTGTGTCACTGCCCATTACAGGGGGGTTGGATCTAGATGATCTTTAAGGTCCCTTCCAACCCAAACCATTCTATGATTCTGTGATTTTATGATGATTTATGTGGCAGAGCTAATTGAAGTTGTGGGTGGAAAATACTTTCTCATTTTTCCCTATGTTTGCTCCTTAACTGAAGTGACAAAAAATCCTGTTTCTAGTTGTTATAAATATTATATCTAAAAGTCAAATAAATGAACAAAAAGCTCAGATCAACTGAAGTATTTTCTTTCCATTTAAATCTGTGATTCTGTGAAATCTTCAAACTTTAAACTCTAAAATAGTGATAGATTTACTTCTAGACATGATACATTACTTTAAAATAGAAAATACATTTTTCTAAAATGAAATATTTAAATCAATCTTTCACTGAAAAAAATCCAACTGATCAGATTTAATAAGGAACTCTAAAAACAGTGTTGCAGATAGAATGAAACTGTGGGTTTAACATTTATAGTTTGAAGGGGTCTTTAGGGGAAATGTCCCCTTTCAGTGCTACTCTTTTAAGTAACAGATCAGGAAAAAGCTTGAAAGCCTCTATACAAATTACTGGGCTAGAGAGAGATACACAGTAACCAGCACCAAGAGAAAAGATCTAGAATAATGGTTCATACATCTTTAAGGTGGATGTGAAAAGTAAGTGATGGCAGTAGGACTACCATGCAACTTTGAACAGTGAGCTCATATGGATAGGGGTTTAGATGTGTCACAGCACCAGGACACAATTAGTATGTCTTGATTTAAATATAACTACCTGAAATATTCAAAATAATTTTCTTTCTGATGAGAAGGAATGTAAGTATTGTGGCTACCTGGAAAAGTTAGGTTTGCTGGCAGCCCACAGGCTTGGTGTAGTTGCTTATCTTCATCATCTTTAACAAGTGAGTTTTTGCATATCTCTCTTCATAAATATATCTATATGTTTATGTTAATCCACTATTACTTTATTATACATGTCATGAAAACACAACCTGTGACCAAACACAGGCTTCATAGAACCAATGCAATGCAAATAGCAATACAATAACACATGAAATGATTGATTTTTAGTTATTATCAAATTGATGTCAGCTAAACTAGAGATCTTACAAGAAATTGCAAACAAAGATGGCACAAGAAAGAAACATTACTCACTTAGAGGAAAAATGGAAGTCCAAAGCCCAGATGAAGTTAAAACTCCTAGTGGCATGAGGAGTAACAAGTAGAAATTCTGTCAGTTTGCTCACAGGAAAAGGTTCAGAGCAAAAAGTTGAGCAAAAATGTGGAACTGCTGATGAAAGGCAGCCCAGTGATGGATGACATGGATAAAGCTGAAGTACATGATGCCTTCTCCACCTCCCTACCTCAGCCCCTATATGAAAAGCCTGAGACCAGATCATTGCACATGCCAGTCAAGCTTGGGAAGGAGATGAGCAGTCAAGAGTGGAATTGTCTCAGGCTAGGGTCTACTTGAAGGATCCTGATGTATTCAAATCCCTGGGCCTGAATGAGAGTCATCTGAAAGTGATGAAGCACACAGTGGAGGTGATTGTGAAGCTGCCCATTATCTGTGACCAAAAACTGAGACAATCTGGAAAAGTCCCTTACAAATGAAAAAAGGAAAATATTATGCCCAGTGTTATAAATGTCAGGATGAATGATCCAGGAGTTACAGGCTAGTCAGACCCATCTCAGTCCCTGGAAACAGATTCTAAGAGGATGTTTTCTAACATTTGTACTGGTTTTGGCTGGGATAGAGCTGATTTTCTTTATAGTAGGTAGTATGGAACTATGCTTTGGATTTGTGCTGAAACACAGGAATGTTTTTGTTATTGCTGATCAGTGCTTACACAGAGTCAAGGTCTTTTCTGCTTCTCACACTCTCAACCAGTGAGTGGGCTGGGGGTGCACAGGAAGATAGGAGGGGACACAGCCAGGACAGCTGACCCCAACTGACCAAAGGGATATTCCATACCACATGATGTCATGCTCAGCAATAAAACTAGGGGGGAGTTTGACAGGGAAGCTGTTGCTCAAGGATTATCTGAGCATCAGTTCATTGGTGTTGAGAAATTGTTTTCATTTGCATCACTTGTCTTTCTTGGATTTTATTATATCTCTCTTTGTTATTTTTTTCCTTTTCTCTACATTATTATTATTACTGTTGTTGTTGGTAGTAGTAGTAGTAGTAGTAGTAGTAGTAGTAGTAGTAGTATTTAAAAACTATCTCAACCCACGAGTTTTTCTCACTTTTAACCTTCCAATACTCTCCCCATCCCACCAAGGTGGGGTGGAGAGCGAGTGAGCAGCTGTGTGGTGCTGAGTCGCCTGATGGGATTAAACCATGATGACATTGAAAGACAAGTAAATATCAAAGGTTTGCCAAGGACTGATCACACTTACTAACTCAATTGCCTTCAATGCTGAAGTGACTAGATACATGGATGAAGTGACAGTGGTGGATGTAGTATACCTTAACTTTACTGAGGCATTGGCTGTCTCTCAGAACACTCTAACCTGTAAGCTGAAGAAGGATGGGTTGTATGAATGAACTTCTAGGTAGATTTAATCTTGGCTGGACTTCTGTGCTCAGAGGGTAGTATTCAGTGATGTGATGTCCAGTAGAAGCTGGTAATGAGCACAAGAACCAATGGGGTGATAATGGCTCCACCATTGTTTGGTATCTTTGCCAACAACCTCACCAATGAGACAAGAAATCTCACTATATATGTGGAAGATATTAAATTGAAGTAAGTGGTTGACACAATAAATACTAGAGCTTCAATTTAGAGAGATCTTAAGCTACTGGAGGACTGGGTCAAAAGAAAGCCCATGCAGCTTGCCCATGAGCAGTTCAAAGTTCTGTTTCTGCAGCAGAATAACTCAGTACAGTTGTGAGCTGACTGTGTGGCCATGAGGGCATAGCAGACACCCAGGTGAATCTAAGGCCCCAGTGTGCTGTCATCATATATAAGGCAAAATGCATACTGGGTTAAGTTAGGAGAATTTTCACTAATAGAAAAAAGGAACTTATTCACTTCCACTGTGTGAGGCCACACCTGAACTACTGTATCCAGCTTTTGGTCCCCCTCTTCAGGGGCTGATGTGAAGAAACTGGAGAGAATCTAGCAATCAGGATGATCAGCAGCCTACAGCGTATAGTTTGTGAGGAGAAGCTAAGGTACCTGGACTTGCTGACAGGCAACAACCACAAGCAGCAGCTTGGGAGGTTCAAACAGGGCATTATGAATATATTCTTCAGAACTAGAATGCTGGAAAATGGTAGTTCAGCACTAAGATTACACAGAAGAGTTCTGGAGTGTCCACTCATGAAGTTTTTCAGGACATGATAAACCCAATCTGATTTAGTATTGGCAATACTCCTGCTTTGAGTAGGACATTGGATCAAATAATCCAAAGGACATTCCAATGGTTCCTTTGTTCTGATTCTAATTTCCTGCTTCTTAATGCACTGGGCTTTTGTTGTTTCCATGTTCTTAACCATGAAGCAAATGTACTTTGATTTGTATCTATGCAGGCAGTATTGTCGGCTGAGATGGTGGAAGTCTACATTTATTTCGAAGAAACAGGAAAAAGTGATGTAGAAGTCAGAGCTGATTTGCTATTTATCTAAGTAAGTTGGTTATTAATACTAGTAAGAATCTGACACAATAATTTGGGTAAGAAAGAAACTAGCTTTTTGTGTCTTTGCTTCTTTTAGTTAAGGCATCAGGATCACCTTGGCACAATTCTCTGGTAACATTAAGAGCTACGGATGTTCTCATCAGTAAGATCTCAGTAAGTAGAAGCTGTCAAATAGTAGACTGCAGAGAAGTGTTCTATATTACCAGCTACTACAAGAACACTTTGAGTTATAAATATCCATAAGCTTTAATGGAGAAGAGAACTGTGCCTGTCAGCAGAAAAAAAATACTATCAACCTGTGATGCCCTACACAAATAATGTCAAACCTGGGGCACGATGCAGATTAAGGTGCACTTTAAGCCATCTACTAAATGGAGTATTAGCTGGAAACTGGATCTTGCCATCAATGAAATGTAATTTAATATATCTGAAGGCCAGTTATTGGTTCACCTGTCTCAGCTGCAGTTGCAGTGGAGGCAAAAAAGTCCTTCTGACTGTAAGAAAGTACTCTCTTTTCTATTACAGAGCTCAACAGTGAGTTTTATTCCTGATTATGTTCCATGGCAGCATCTTGAAAGGAAAATATTTTTATCCTTGAACACTAGAATATTCCTTGCTTCTCTCAGTATAAAATCACTGTATCTCAATGGAGAATAAGCAATACTTTCATAACTTGCAACGTTAGAGTAGAAAAGAATGTATTTAGTTTGACATGAGGAGTTGATAAGAAATACTAATCTGAGATTGTCTACCCAGGTAGACAATCCAGGTTTATGATATTAGTCTCCATTCTAATCTGATTTCTGCTATTAATTTGTCATTTGATCTTTAGCAAGATACCGGATCTTGCTTTACCTTACCATCACCTTATGTTAGCTTTACCCTACCTTAGCACTGTAAAAATTAGGCTAACACCTGCTCACCTTTTATAACACCTTGAGAACTTTAGGAACAAAAATGCTAAGTATTTTAACTGGGTAGGAAAGAAAAAAGGGAGTGTGAAGACCATCTTTGAATATTCATTGTAAGATTTTGAAAGGTTTCCATGGCTGCTCATGGTAGAGAAGTTTCTTTTTTTGCAAGCACTTTCACTCTTGGCTTGTATGTTCACCCTTGACTCAAGACATCCAAAGATTCTTCAAAATTTGAGGCCTAAAAACAGGAATGAAAGACCAAAGTGAAGGGCATATGACTTAGAGGAGAAAGGACAGAGTTGAGAAACTGCAGATGAATTTGCAAATGTGGAGCTATGCAGTTTGGAAGTCAGGAATGAGGATAATGAAGATAATGAGAGGTTAATGAATAGATCATAATAGAGGTTGTCCATAATGTAAATGATTAATGTAAATGATTACTAGCCTGGCATTTTGGATGAACTTGATAAAGGAAAAGCAAGAAAGACCAGTGATGAAGCATGCAACTGAAGCAGCCAAGGATCAAGTTTAGACAACTTTTTACATTGATACCAAAGGAAAACAGTTAATTTTAAAAGATAAATTAAAGGAATAAAAGGAATTTGAGACAATTTTGCAAAGAAAAAGATACAGGGAGAGAAAAAGAGAACATCTGCATTGTGTAAACTTATGAAAATCAAAGAAAAATGAATAGAGTTTGGAAGAACTGGTAAAGCTGGATTATAGCTCAGGTAGCCAGGTGGAAGGTCTTAATGTCACTAGGCTCATATTATCTCACCAAGTATGTACTGCCTGTTGATTGCATTCTGAAGGAATTTCATGCTTACACAACTAAACCTGGTTCATTTTTTTTGAGAATATTTACAGAAATGCTGCAGATGGCATTACAGTCCCATGCCTACAGATTAGCTTCCCAGTTGTCCCACCAAACTCTTACCCTGATTATATTATATATAATACATTTTTAAAATATTATATATATATATATTAAACATTCTATATTTAATATATATAATTATTATATATATTAAATTTATATATATACATATATATATATATAAATTATAATTTAGAACATTCTCAGGTTTACCTGATTATTCCATCTGGAGTGAAAGCTCTACTATTCCATTGGAGAAATCTACATTCAACTAAGGGAAAAGTGAAGACTATATGTATTAAACATACACATATACTTACATATTTATATCTAATTGATTCTATATTAAATATAAAATATATATATTAAATCATATATACATGAAAAATCAATTTATTGCTTTTCAAAATGTATGAACACATCTCACTCATACAGAACTTGGAATTCTCTGTCAACTTAAGTTAGGCTACATCTATAAAATATATTTAAATTAAATATAGAATCTCCCTTTACACCTGGGATTTCAACTGATGTGTCTCTGGATTGAAGACCCTAGGTGAGGCTTATCAGGTCCATTAAGGCCTAGTAGTTTTAGCAAAGAAAGTAGTACTTTTATGCTTTCATAAGAATCATTCTAAGGAACATGAGCTCTATAACTGCAATCATAGCTCTAGGCACTCCATATTAAAGCAATTCCCTTCAAGAAAAGTCATAGAGAAATGCATGATTCAGATCACGTGTTAAAACTTATTTTGGGAATTGTGCAACTAGTCAAGACAAGATAAGCTAAAGTGGTTTTCAAACCATGGGTAAACTCATTCAGGCATGAGAGATTATAGCTCTTCTTGACATGAAAGATTCAGAAAATAAGAATCGGCAATGTGACTTTCAATAGAGTAGAAGAAATATCCAAAAACCAGAAATCAAATAGGCAACAAGAAGATCTGCTTGAGGGAGAAATTAAGGGCAGCGGGAAGGTAATATTCTGCTTTCTTTTATATCATTACTGTGGCTCCTGATAATTTCCATAAATACACTTGAAGTTCTCTTTTTCTTTCTATTTCATCTAATGAGAAATTTTGGTGTGATCCCTCCAGTTTCATGAGAGACCAGAGGAGAGTTCATCTGCTGAGGCAGAAGTTTATTTAACAAAATATACATGAGATCATGGCAACTAGTATCATAATTATTCAAGTGATTACCCTACCAATCAGCAGTTCTGTTGTTCATTTGGCCTCTCTGTCATCGGGGAATCGGGGATTTTGGTATTCCTTTCTTGTAGGTTCCTTTTTACTGTAATTTAAGCAAATTCAGAGATTTTGTCTTGTTTTCATTCATAATCCCTTATGAAGCTAGAGGCATGCACTGATTTCTTTAGCTATCTATCTAATTGCTAAACTTATATGCTAATTTCGATAGATAACTATATGATTAGGTGTAATCTATAGCAATCTGACCATTAAACTCAAACAATTTACAAAAATTATTGTATTGTTACTGTATTCCTATTTTACACACAAATGGACAAAAGGATCATTTATACCACTTTTTCATTTTACAGATGTGCATTTCTTTGCACACTTTTTAAGATCAGATTATATCCAATTAATAAAAATATTTATGCCAGTAAGACTAAAAGTTTGGGCCTACATTTCCAGAGGAAAAATTATGTGTAAGCTCAAATATTTCTTAAATCCATGAAATTATGTTATTCCTGACTTAATATCACATAGATGGATAAAAAGTATACTGGAAAGTTGTTTCCAGCGTATCAGGATGAACATATATCACATGATGCTTTTGAAATCTTTGTGCAACAGGCAAGTTGTAATAGTTGAGGTGGTGTCAGTTATGTAGGCTATATGGCAGTTCAAACAACATGGTTTTAATAGGAAAGGATGAGGACATGGAAAGATCTCGGGCACCTGCAATACTACATTGCATTTACATGGCAAGCTTTTGGTAGTGGGGGCTACAGGTGTGCCTTCTGTGAGAAGCTGACAGAAGCTCCTCCTGTGTCCCACAGGGGCAGTGCCAGCCAGCTCCAAGATCAAGATGGACCTGCTGCTGGGCAACGCCGAACCCACCAGAGATGGTGGTAGCATCTCTGTGATAATATATTTAAGAAGGGGGAAAAAAACCCTGTGGGACTGCAGTCAAAAAAGAGGAGTGAGAATATGTGAGGGAACCAACTGTGCAGAGCCCAGGTTCAGTGCCGGAGGAGGCAGGAGGTGCTGCAGGCAGAGAGCAGAGGTTCCCCTGCAGGCCGTGGTGTAGCCCATGGGGAGGCAGCTGTGCCCTGCGCCCAGGGAGGGGAACGGTGGGGCAGAGACCCACCTGCAGCCCGGGGAGGGCCCCACGTGGATGCATCTGAAGGAGGCTCTGATGCCGTGGAGAGCCCACTCTGGTGAAGGCTCCTGGAAGAAGCTGTGGCCCCATGGAGAGGAGCCCCACAGGAGCAGTGACTTCGTGGGAGACTCACGCTGGAGCACTCCATTCTGAAGGACTGTAACCCATGGAAAGGATCCATACTTGAACAGTTTATGAAGAACTGTAGCCCGTGGGAAGGACTTATGTTGAAGTTAATGAAGGACTGATCCCTGTGGGTGGGATCCCACACTGGAGGAGGGACAGAGCATGAGGAGGAGGGAGCAGCAGAGACAACACATAATGAACTGACCAAAACCCCCATTCCCCATCCCTCTGTACCACGTAGGGGGAGAAGGTAGAGAAATTAGGAGTGAAGCTGAGCCAGAGAAGAAGGGAGGGGTCAGGAGAAATTGTTTTAAAATTTGCTCTTATTTCTTATTAACATACTCTATCATTAATTGGCAATAAATGAAATTAATTTCCCCAAGTTGAGTCTGTTTTGCCCATTATGGTGATCTCCCTGTCCTTATCTCAACCCATGATACTTCTCTCATATTTTCTTCTCCACTGTCCAATTGAGGAGGAGGATTAATAGAGCAGCTTGATGGACACTTGGCAGCTAGCCAAGGTCAACCCTCCACAGATATCAAGTGGTTTTCTTATTGATTGTGAGTGAAAAAAGGATACGGCTATTGGGTCCATTTTAAGGTATCCCTCGAATTGTTTTTCTCCTTTGCATCCCATCCCATAAAGTATAAAAGACCACTTAAACTCTTTTAATGCTCTCCCCTCATCCCAGCATATCTGTCATCTTCCTAGGGAAAAAAAATGGTGTGCACAAGGTAGATAATGACAGAGACCATTAATGGCACCCTCTCTGACTTTTAAATCAGAACATAGGAATCATCTTGTTAGATCAGGTTATCTAAATCCACCATTCAGAGTCTGAGGGCTAACAACAAGCTTCCCACAGGAAGATGTTGGAAGCAAATAATGGGAAAAATATTTCAATAAATGTCTCATGCATGTTCCTTATGTCTGTGGTTTGCTTAAGGCCTGAAATGTGGATTTTGGTCTCTTCTGTTGTTAGTAAATATTCTGATATTATATTTTTTTTTTCTGCTAGGCATATAAACGTCTAACTACCCTCTAAAACTTGCTCCGTAACAACCTTTAACAGCATTCTGTGACACTGATGGAAATTAAAGCACTCTTACAGAGAGAGAGAGTATTTTGTTTTATCAGTGTAAATTTGGCACCTTTTGAATTCACTGAATATTTCTGTTCTTATGCTAGGAAATAAAAAGTACAGTCACAAGGGCTTCACAGATATTGGGCAGAATTCCTGCATTTGGAGCTCACTTAAAAAAAAAAAAAAAAAAAAAGAGTTACAAGCTTTTCTACAGTTATCTATTTTTCCATTTAACTTCCAGTCACAATGAGAAAAGAAGTACAAATTATAATGTACCACGACAGAATGATCAGTGACAAATGTCTGTCAGTAAGATTACCACTGCAGATAGAATATGTAAACATACACTTCAAAAACAATTTTTCCTTATGCATTCTGTCTCATCACAAAGATGCCAAACTGGATAGACTAACTTTGCAAATAAGATGAGCATATTTAATAAAATGAGAGTAATGGAATGATAACATTTTATTATGTTATATAAGAACACTTTCTTAGTTTAATTTTTCTCTAGAAGAAGATTAAACACAGTTCATCAAGGTCTGTCACTGGTTTCCAATGGTGACTGTACACTGCAAAGTAAAAAGCACAAAAGCAGCACAAAAGAAATGAACATATGGAGTTGTTTGTAGTTTCTTACAGACTTCAAGCAAAGAACAGATTTTTACAGACTTTTAATACAGGGAAACTTAAAATCATGCTGTTTTGTCTTTTCAGTTGTTCCCAAAAGCAAATAAAAATATTGCTGTGCACATGGTATAGCAAGTTCTTCAGCAAGGAAGGGCTTGATACCACAGGTACCATGGTCTTACTTGGGAGAGATGGTATTTTCCTGTTTTATAATATCTTCAATCCTTTGAAGTACTGTAGAACTGATTTAAATCCATAATTTCCTCTGTGTGCAGTTACTAGAGCATGCCTATTAGTTTACACATTGCCTTTGCAAAAGTGTACCAGGACAATGAATACACCACTCTGCAATGAAACAGACATAATTTTGAGTCCAGAAGACTAATAGTGATGGAAATCCAAGTTTTCTTTTACCTCAGAGGTTTAGCATATTCATTAATTACCTTGAAATCAATTACATGCTATAGATGTGGCACCTCACAAGTCTGTGTCTACAGAAAGACTTTTAGATAAAGCTGTCCCTTAGCAATAGTATAGGTCTCTTGTATAAGATAGTTTTCTAGACTACCTCAGTAGGCAATGGAAAGACCTAAGGTGGAACAAACTGATCTTTAGGGGTGTCTAAGAAAGGAGTTTGAGAAAGAGGGATGTACTACACTCTGGAAGTGTTGATTTATGATGAAAGAGGGAATCTACTCTAGACAAGACTACTGGCCAAAAAAAAAAAAAAAAAAAAAAAAAAAAAGTTTTGTTTTGAATCCAACCTTAGCTGATTAACTGAAAAGACTGCAGAATTCTAAACAGAACCCAGAAGTCCTTAGGCACTAAATAGTGGATGACTTCTAGGAAAAATGTACTTTATACTTTTCAGCGAAGATTCTTTAGTTATAAAATATTTCAGATCTTTTCTCCCTTCTAAAATACTCTTCCTCTCTCCTTTTGGGAGATTCCATTTTTTCTTATTCTGTAAATTGCTATTTTCTCCATAATATTTCAGTAAAATTTTTTCCTATAACAGATAGTAGAACTAGAAAATATGGGATTATCTAGTTGATCTCATCTAATTTGTTTCTGTAAAATATTTTCTGATATTTCACTTTGTCTTAACATACTTTACTGATTTAGATTTAAGTTAATACAATAATCTGAATCTTGATGTCTTTGAATAGTTTAACTGAAGTTAGTTGGAGCGCTCACATTCCTATGGCTACATTCATACTTGGACATTCACAGTCTAGCATGTTTATCACCATTCTTTGTATAACTAATTGTGCTGATCCTTATTATGAATTTCCTGATTTTCTTATGGTATAAATTCACTGGCTGTAACAGAGGTGTAAGTTCACTGCTGTTAATGGAGGTCTGTCTGAATTATTCTGCTGTTTATAAAAACAAGATGAATAATATGCGAGTTCTGGAAGTTAGCATGAAGCATCATGCTAAATATCTGATTTCAATATGACAGGATTTATTTCATAATGCATTAAATAAAGGTGATTATTTTTCATTATTAATAAGTTGAAAATTCTTTTGTATTTAGACTTTTAAAAGAGTTGTCTTATACTACTCCTTCTTTGGTGGCAATCTGTTACAGTAAAACATCTTAAAAGTTAAAATTAAATAAATCTGCATTAGAACAACAGGAGGTTATCTACAGGATAGCAAGGATAGATGGAGAAGGGCTTCTTTATATTCCAGTAAAAGGTGAAAAACACACTGTGCTTAACTGACCTGGAAAGATCTTATGCATTTCCTTTCAATTTGATATGGATGGTTAATTTTTTTTTTTTTCTTAGAAAAGCCTCCCTATTGTTATGAGGGCAGACAATTCCTATTGATTACAGTGTTATCTAATGGTGAGGAAGAAGGTTGCCTCCCTGCTGCTGACTTCAGCTGAGAAGTCAGTCATGACTGCCACAAATGAATCTTGAGGAAAACGATTTACTATCTGAGAAATGGAAACAGGAGGAAAGGGATTATGTCTTACTCAGGGCCAGGAAGAAAGTAGTAGTGAACCTTTATTTAGCAAATGTCCAGTTTCCTAATATTTAATTACTTGGCACAGTCTATTCAAATTCCAGATTTCAGATGCAATATGCTGGATGTCAGTACATGCACTGTTCAGAGACTGGGCCAACTTCTACAAAAAACAGTACTGCCATGAATAAGTAACTGCCATGAATAAGTAATACTTCTCAGTTGTACACAGACTTTCTGTATGGCTTACTAACTTTAAGTGTGCCACTGGCATTTAAAGACTAGTCAATAAGCTTAATGACTGGCAAAAAAAGAGATGAAACTGCTTAAGAAAAGGCAGGTCAAACATGAACACAGCTGGATGAGTTTGAGTCACTGCCAGCTATCCATGTGTTTGTAGGTTGTAGTTTTCTTGTACATCAGGTTGTAGTTTTCTTAAGAACAATGGCAGGAATAAGCCAAGAAGAGAAATACAAGAATTCAGAGAATTACTTGAGAGATTTATTTAGTGCACTTATTTTAGTTTTCAGGTTTTAATGTCTCGTGTTTGATTTTAATATTTCACAAACATCTGAATGAGATGTAGTTCTATTTGAAACACATTAAAGACTGTTGCTCTTTGAATCAGACTTTGAATAATAGAATCACAGGCCTGGAAGGGACCTCAAGAGGCCATTTCTTCCATCTCCCAGCTCTAATGCAAACTCAACTATGCTTATAGAGTTCCAAATGATTGTTCTAAAAAAACTCCACTGTGGGAGTCTCACAAAGTCTCCCATGCCATTTATCATCCAGGGTGTCCCTATCCTTAGGAATTTGTTTCCTAATACCTAACTTTGCCATAATTTAAATCCATTATTTCTCAGCCTAATCTATTGATAATGCAGAGAACAAACTGCTTCTTTCCTCTTTGTGTCAGCTTTTCATGTGTTTGAAGTCTATTATCATACCTCACCTTTAATTATGTACTGAGAACCTTTTGGCTTCAAGAGAGACAACATAACTGCCCAGCTGTAAAGGCAGAGAATTTATATAACTGAGCAAGAGTGTGATTTAGAAAAAAAGAGTCTCTGTTAAATGGTTACCCTTACTGAATAGTTGTTCCATTGATTAGATAGCCAGTCTGTCCTGGAAAATTTGGGATCATGAACACTTTTTTGTAGTTCCCTTCTTCCTTCAATATTAGTGTATCTGAATTTTTTAGCCAATGCTTCTTTATTTATAATCCCTACCATTTGGAAAAGAGGGTTTGTTAACTGTGAAATACTCCTCTGTTAGGTAATATTTGTCAATTGAAGCTACATATATAGCTATGCATAAACTACACTAAGGTACTCACAGAACCTAAATGAAAAGGAAACAAGAGTACATACTCTTTTTCCCATTTTACATCCTACCTTACACCAATACCTCTACACTATTTTCTCATTTAATTTTACTGCAAATCTGTTAAATATCTGAGTCTCCTCTGGCTAAATCAGGAGCTTATGATAGTTAGTCTAAGGTTTAGGCCTGTAATCCCCTTCTTACTGGCTGTATGACCTTCTTGCAAGCTGGTACACTAAGCTTGCACATTTCAGTATCTCTTACGCATTCATTTTTTTAATAAAGTAGAAAGAGCTTCTCACTTTTAAAGTGTTTGACAATGAAGTCACTACAGCACCTATTTGGCTTTTTTTAGAGAACACTCTTTGGTTTTTGTCCTTTATCATGTTTTACTGCTTGCCAATGATGCTGTGGGCAACGTGTTTAGGCCACTGTTTTTCCCTTGGATATAAAGTTTTCTACTTTTTTTTTTTTTTTTTTTTTTCCCCTCAGTAACAGTACTGACTAACCAGTTTTTAGACAGTCTTGAAAGGATCTTATTGCTTGGTCTTACAAGACCAAGTGCATTTGGTAGTCTAGGCAGTTTGTGCAGGGCCTCCAATAATTTATTGCAAAATATTTAAACAGCATGACACTTGTCATATAAATACTTCAATGTGATGGTAGTGGGATCTTACTTTATTTCCTTTGTGGCTATAGACATTATCTTATCAGAATTTTACTAGCAAATGCAGTTTAAAAGATCACTTAGGATTTTTTAAAACATTTTCTTTCTCATGAAACATTCCATGTGAAGGAGCAGCTCAAAAGTATGGAGCTGGGTGAGAGCTTGTAAGTCTCAGAGAAGGCAGTGAGGGTGACATCATGGATAAAGTGTGTTACTGACCACCTGATAAGTGTGAGGAAGTGGTCAAAGTCTTCTTGAAATACTCAAGGAAGTCTTTGGATCCTATGATGCTGGTACTTGTAGGAACTGTAATATTTGTCGAAAGGGCAAGCTATCCAGGAAGCTTCTGGATGGTATCAGGGATGAATTCTTGAGGAGCCTGGAGGGGCCAACCAGGGTGACACACAGGTAAACCTGCCATTCACTATCTAGCAATAACTGGTTGGGAATGTGATAATCAATGGAAACCTTGGCTATAGTGACCACAAAACAGTGGAGTTTAAGATCCTTGAGGAGATGCAGGACAGCAAGTAGCATAGTACGGAGCCTGCACTTTAGGAGGACAGACTTCAGTTTATCTGAGGAGTTGAAAGGTGGGATTCCATGGAGGCAGCTCTGACAAGAAATCTAGCAAGTCTATTAGGTCATCCTTCAAGTATTTGAATGGTTCACCCTGATGCTCAGGAAGTCAAGTACACTTACCAGTAGGCCAGCTCAAGACAGAGCTCCACTGTATAATAAGGCAGCATAAGGGAGATGGAAGCAAGGACAGGTTACAAAGATGGAAATTTGAAACACCGCATTAATATGTAGCGATGGTGTTAGGGAAACCAAAACTCAGCTGAAGTTGAGACTTGCCAGGGACATCAAGGCAACCAGAAAAGCCCGCATATTACTAATAAAAGGCTGAAAAAGGAAAATATGGAATGGTTGCTCAATGGAAAGGGTGAGTCAGCAACAGCGAACACTGATAAGGCTGAAGTGCTCAATGCCTTGTTCTTTCAGACCTCTGCATTTAATGAGAGAGAAGAGAGGAACTACCAGCAGTGGATGAAGATCCAGCCAGGGATTACTTATGAGAACTCAACTCATAAAAGCTCATGGACCAGACAAGCTGCATCAAAACTTTAAAAAGTTCCAAAAGGACAAGCCAGGGAATTACAGGCTGCTCAGTCTTACTTCAGTCCCTGGTGAAAACATGGAGCAAGTCCTGTAGGAACATATTTCTGGGAACATGAAGCAGAAAAAGGAGGTAATGGAGAGTACTCTCATCAAGTTTGCATCTGAAACCCATATGGGGGATGCAGTTGATGGGCTTGAGGGACACGATGACATTTGGAATGTCCTATGGGATGAATGGGCCAACAGGTTCAGGGGTTGAAAGCCCGGTAAGGAGGGATGGAAGGAAACAGAATTGTCCAGTCTGAAGAAGAGACAGCTTGGGGGAACTAACAGCAGCTTTCCAATACCTGCAAGGAGGTTATGAGAAGACAGAGGCAGGTTTTCCAGTGGTGCATGTCAAGAGAACAAGAAACAATGGACATGAATCAGAAAAAGAATGTTTCCAACTAGTTATGAGGTGAAACTTTTTTATCATGAGGACAGCCAAGGAGTGACATAGGTTGCCCAGAGAGGCTATATAGTCTCTATCCTCAGGTTTTCAACACCAGGTTGCGTAAGGTTCTGTGCAACTCTGATTTGAGCAGGAGTTTACACTAAATACTTCCTGAGGTCCCTGATTTATACTATGACTCTATTAAAACAAATTCCTTTTACTTCTGAAACAAGTGGAAATAAACTCTTTTTCACATAAAACAGTGTTTCACTGGTGTTAATTTTTAATGGCAGTTTAAATTTCCTAGAATTGATGATGGAGTCTGACTATTATCTGTGGTTGTTCCTATAAGGACTTCTTAAACTCTGCAGCTGTGGGTTACAGAGTTGATGGCATTACAGTACAAATGTCATACTTGTCTTAACTACATGAAGAACTCATCATGCTACTTCTAGCAGTTCCATGACCACTGATTACAGCTTTATTTATGAACAATCTGGATTATATTCAAAATTGATATGTTACTAGAGCATTTTCTGCAATGCTTTTTAATACTGTATGTCCTCAAGAACATATTCATACCTATGACATATTTTGTCTTTTGGACATCATCTAACACATTTTTAACACTATGTCTATATCAGTCATTACCAACACAAAGTTTGCTGAATGGAATTAGCTAATTCCTTGCTGGGCTTCTAATCTTGATAGTTTAGCTTGATGGGCTGCTAGCTTCCTATCAGGCAACTTCATTACTTTTACAATCAATATTTGCCACCATTGTAGCACTGTTTTTCACATGTAGTCTGAACCAGTTGAGATTTTATTCTTATGTAGAATTTCAAGAACTATAAGCATTCCCAGTGCTTCTGTTGTTGCACATCCTCTGGTTGAGACTAAACCTGGCTAATAATTTCCATATCTCATATAATGTGGGCTGCGCCTGAATCCCAACTTTGTGTGGGATGAGTTTTAAGGTTCTGGGGTGGTTTATTTTTTCTGTTTGTTTCCTTTCCCCTTTTTGAAAAAAAAGCTTTATCTCTGACACAGAAAGAGAGAACCTGTATAGTTTCATTCAACAACATAAACTGCAGAGGAAGGTCTTTGTTCTGGCTCTGTGACTACCCTTCTGTTCAACATGAATATTCACCTAGTCAACTGAGCATTAGCTGCCTGTTTGTGATTTCTCTGGAGATTAAGCATTTTGTTGTGGTGTGACAAGTCTGTAGAAAAACTCAGTTGATCCTACTGAGATATCTTGGTGCTCTAAGGCACAAAAGGAAGCAAACATTTGTCTCTCATACGGTCTGTGCTATTTTTTTTAACCTTGCTGACAAATTCATGAGACATATGCCATTTGTCTTAGTTTTCCTTCTTTCTCCTGGCTCAGCACTGCACTTATTCAGTGTTCCCTAACTTTAACTCAGAAGGTCTCGTTGGCTATATATGTCACTAAACAAAATAGGGCTAAGGCTATTTTCTGGACCCAAGGTTAAAATACACAGAGTGGCTGCAGACACACTACATAACGCTTGGCCTTGAGTATCCCCTCAAGAGGACAAAGTATCTGAAATAACATAAGGGTCATATTGCAGCTTTTTAGCATGGGGGCTTTTCTAGTATGAAACAGAGAGAAGATGCAGCATGCTCTGGTGTGTGGCATGCAGGTATGGAGGAGTATGTCAGGGTGCAAAACCTTCAGAGACGGTTTTGGAGACACAACCAGGGATAGGTACTGATGCTGGGTACTGGAAATGATTCCAGGCAAACTCCATCTCTGTGCCTGGGCATTGTCTTGCAAGGTGTTAGCACCAGCCAAACTGAGCAGAATAAGTGTGTTAGCAGTCAAGCAGTGTGGAAAACCAGTGGTCCAGTGCTGGAATTCAAGCTCTGTTTACTTATCATTATAGCATGCATGGACATAGTGTCTCTGTATTTGTACAGCTACATGCACTCTGAAGCCTTTTGTATAGTCAGTGCCTCATCTCATTGCTTGCTGTGTTTGGTCCTTCTCAAGTAAGCTGTCATGTACAGTCACCTTTTCTGCATAGATTTCAATGACACACCGCCTGAATCTTGTCCCCAAATGATCTCAAAAGTAGTGACATTTGAAAGCAGTGTAAACTTCAATGGGCAAGAGATAAGGGAAAATAACTGTATAGATACTGTTTTCTAGATAAAAAAATAACATCTAACTATGATGACATACATATTGACTTTTGACACCTTGAGGTTTCATTTCACCTGTAAACAGTATGTAGAGATTTATCTGCTGGATAAGAGTACTTTGCATAAAGGACTTCATGAGAAGAGTTTCAGCACTACAAATTTCATTAGCAGTGCAGAAAGCTATGTCCTACACTAAAAGTAAATGACAGAGCTATGAACAATTTCTGTAGACTGTTAGGCTTTAAGCTCATTCTGCAGAAGCCTTTCTGTTGATCAGCTCTAAGCTTCTTTAAACAACAGACAACTGTATAGTAGCAAGGGAGCAGACTGAGTCCCCTGATGCCTTGGGACTTTTGCTAATGTTCCTTCAATCTGGGTAAACATAGTATTCCTAGCACATTAGAACTGATGTAGTTAGTGTTACAGATTAAATAGCTGTCAGTTAACATATCAACTTAACAGGCCACTGGGACAGGAATCTTACCAACAGATCAGCTGAAGAAGCTGGAGGATGAAGGCTCTGGTGATCCCGAGGAGCAAAAGCAAGCATTGTACTGAAAATAACTGGATAAGAGTAGAGCTCAAGAACTATGCAACAAGAGTGGTTCTGGGTGAACATACTCAAACGTAAGGAAAACCAAAGGAAGTATTTCAGGCTTGAGTGAATAATGGAAGTAGGTGTTCTTGGTTATGTTTTTCTAAATAGAAGGGTAAACGTGTCTTAGAACTCCTCCTGCTGAAAACCGACAGGGAGTAAATATAGTGAAGACTCTTCTGGAGTTCATCGACCCATGGGAAGTTCTAAGGCAAATCCAGAGCAACGTGTTTACATATATGCTTTCTATGGGATGAGGAAAAACAGAATAGAAGAAGAGAACACAACTGATTGTCACCTAACACATGTACCTGAGCCAGATGAATTAGATACAGGCTGTTCCCTGCCCTGGCCTGCTGTGTAAAGTCTTACTTCTTAGTGCAACTACTTCTTTTCCCAATTTTTTATCAAGGCTCTGTATTTTCAGATTGTAGGTTTCTGTGCAGAGGAAAACTGTTACTAATATCAAACCCAGACACTGACACGGGTTAGCCCTCTTAGGGTTTTCTTGAAATCAAATAATTCAAGTTTGTGCATTCATTTTTGGAAAACAGGGAAGCTAAGAGGTAAAATGCAAAAAAGGAACTCTATTTTAATTTTGTATTCCTGCTGCTGAATGGAAAGAGAGATATCCCAAGAAACTGTCCTTTGTCAAATTTTGATAGAGATTTTCCACAGGCCTATGGAAAGTTTCTAAGCTTTTGGGCTTCTCTGACTCTGATGTTACACCCATTGTTAATTATAATACATGCCACTACACAGGGAAGTAAGAGGCAGGCAACAGAGAGCTTAAAACAAAGGGAAGTAGTGCTGTTAAATTCATTATTTCCCACCTATAATTTTTCCTTTGATTTAATTTAATTTGATAAACCTGGCAAGGTGCTGCCAGGTGGATCACTTACACAAGTCTGTCTCAAGATTTCATTATCCTTTTTATTTCTAGCGTCATCATTCAGTCATCTCTGTTTTCTCTAGCTAATTAGCCCGCTGTTTACGAGGTGCACATTTCTTAACATATGGTACAGTTGCATTGCATGTGTGCTGTATTTTCTTTTTCTAGTTTGAATCTTATATTTCTGATAGAGTATGTCAGAAATATCAGATGCCCATCTTACAGAACAGCACTCACAGCTTCACATTGAAATGTGCCCTAATTATACTTTAGAATTCCTTACTTCCCCATGTTTTCAATTAAGACATCACAGCCATTGCTGTACTGTGACAACAGATTGTGATTTAAAGATGCTGGTATTTGGAGGTCAGAATTTAGCAGGAGATAAAAGTCACAGGAATTAAGTGTTCAAAATAATTAAGGTTTTTTAAAATGTACCTTTTCAATTCAGTGGAGCAAAGTTAAACCCCATATGAAAATCCTCCACATGGCGTGATACCGTCTCTTTGAGACGCTGGCATTACATGCAGCTATTATAAATCTTCTTCCTGTGTAAGACTGCAGAGGGAGGATCTGACTGGCAACACAAAGGAAGAAGCTGGTCTGTTTGCCTGTCTGAGGGAAACAGGGAGAAGAGCAAGTGGAGGGGGAGCGCACACACAAATGCACAGATGAATACAGAAAGATTCATTCCTGTACAGCCCACAGACCATCTATGCCTAAATGATTCTGGTCCACCATTTGCATGATATATTAGCCTTTCAAGCTGTCTTTTGGTATAAACTCACGAGACTGTAGCTCTCGCATTTAGCTAAGCTCATCTGCAATTGGTTTTATCTCCAGCAGGTCTCCATTTCTAGCTAATATTAACCTTATTGCAAGGAACACAGTACACTCAAAGCTGTGCAAATGCTGGAAATACACCAGGACACTGCCAGGGCTGAATTAAACAGCTTTAGTTACATAAAAATAAATTCCTGTGTTGTTTATTTTACTGGCACAAATGCCTTTTTTTTTTTTTTTCTTAAAAAAAAAAAAAAAATCAAAACCCAAACCCAGTTCAGCTTTACACAATATTTAAGCTAAAATGGAAAAAAGAGAAGCATTAATTCTGGAATGAGTGCTCACATGGGTTCTTACACTAGCATAACTGTATCGGCTTCACTGTGCTGGTGTAACTGATAAAGTCTGCTGTGCTGACTAGCTCTCAGGCTCCTTGAGTTGCAGAGAGGTGCAGAAGTAACCTTAAATTCTCTCTAAAGCAAATCCCTCAGATGCTTTCCACCTCCCTCATCCTCCCTCAAAAAAGCCTTCAACTCCCTCTATAGGATTAGCTCTTTTTCTGTACCTACCCCCTCCATGCCGTGTCTAGCCTGACTCGCTGTCAGTCATCTGGTTCCTTCCCAGCTCCTCCAGACATCCCCTCCAGCCAACGCACACATCCCTGCGAGCTCCTGCCTGAATCATGAACTGACAGCTGGGAGACAGGTAGTACGAGGATCATACCCGAGAGATGAACAAACATTTTCAGCAGCAGCAGAGCACGTATCCACTAATATGCTATTTCCTTAACATAAAGGAAAATAATATAATGTTTTTCTTCTTTTTGTATAGCCAGGTTTTTATCATACAATGAACACAATAGAATTGTAAGATTTCAAGCAGCTTTGTGACAGCAAGAGTAACAGCAAAATGAACAAATGTCTCTGAAATGTATAGTTATCTTCTAATATTTCGGTCAGTCATGAATGCTCCAGTCTTCTTATGCCAGAGGTACAGTATGATAGCAGAATTTTATTTCACATAAAGAATATACTGCACAGTGAAGGTAAGAATTATACCAAAATGGCTGTGAACATTTTCTAGCTTGTGGATAGAGTCCTGAGCACCTAAAGAACTGGGCTATTTTTCAGTAGAGCTATCGACTTAATGTTTGGCTCATTTAAAATGCAAGCCTTATTTAGATACTTAATATAGATTTAGGCACCTGACTGTAAACACCTGATTAAAAATATTGGCCTAGCTTTACAAATAAAGGTCAAAGGAAACATACATTACTGGGCACTGGAAAGCAAAAGAAGAGTGAAAAAAAGAATTAAGACAAAATGATTTCCAAGGATTTGTGGAAGACAAAGGACAGAAGGAGGGCACTTTGATACTGTTTATTATTTTTATTATTAGTTAATTTCCATTTCAATTACTCAGCTTACACAGCTTTTATATAGCTATTTCTACTCTCCCTCTTGTTTTTATTATACCTTACTGTTCTCTGTGCCTATTCAGTGTGAGGGAAAAAAATACTGTACAGAAATACTGACAGCCTGTTCACATGAAACTTTCATCCAAATTTTAGTAGATACCAAAGGGTGAGCCTTTAATAGGGCAAGGAAGAAACTTATGGATACCTAGTTAAAGCTGTAAGTTTTCAGATGTTCACCTATCATAATGGTGTCCTGCTGCCACGCTTTCTACTTTTTAGCCATCCAGCATGAAAATAATAAAACAGAGCCACTAGCAACCACTAAAAGAACAAATGCTCTTATTTATTATTCACCTGGATATAGGATTTCAGTCAGACTTCTGAAGCATGTATGTATAAATGCTGTCTGTGTAGTGGTTATTCAGGCTTCCTTTGAATTTCGTCCATGCGTTTAGTCATCCCTGCCAAGTCAGTCTCTATTACCCACATCTACTAAGATGTGTTTTAATGGTGAAAGTAACAGGTTGACTTAATAAAAATGCTGGCAGTGACACCAAGGAATGCTGGGACTTTACTAACCTGAAAAATGATGACCATAGGGGAGCTTTGTTCCTCCTTCTCATGGGTCCCTGCTAGAAACAACCAAATAATTATAAAAAGGAGCCAACTCAATAAA